>NC_090749.1:93831138-94056138 GCF_036898095.1 Palaemon carinicauda | reverse complement strand
GAACCACACACTGTTCGGCCACTTGTGGGCCACTACTGCCGCTACTCCCTTAAATGATCTCAGTTTGTTGAGGACCCTCAACAGAAGGTTGTGAGGAGGGAACAGATAAATCCTGGACCATCTGTTCCAGTCGAGGGACATCGCGTCCACTGCTTCCGCCAAGGGGTCCTCGTACGGGGACACATACAGGGGCAACTTCTTGTCTTTCGTCGCAAAGAGGTCTATCTGCAGTTCTGGGACTTGACTCAGAATGAAAGAGAATGATCCTGCGTCTAGGGACCATTCCGACTCTATCGGTGTGAACCTGGATAGAGCGTCCGCTGTCACATTGCGGACTCCTTGAAGGTGAACTGCTGACAGGTACCACTTCTTCTTCCCCCAAATCGGAAGATGGCCAACATCACCTGGTTGAGAGGTGGTGACCCTGATCCTTGTCGATTCAAGCATCTCACAACTCCCTCGCTGTCCAGCACCAACCTAATGTGGATCGAGCGACGCGGGGAGACTTTCTTAAAGGAAAGAAGGACTGTCATAGCCTCTAGAAAGTGACTGTGAGAGGTCTTGAATAGACTGGACCAAGACCCTTGGGCCTTTTTCTGATGAGAGTGAACTCCCCATCCCTCCTTCGAGGCGTCTGAGTGAATCGTCACCGACGGGGGAGGTGGATGAAGAAGAACCGACTTCCTAAGAAGTCTGGCTTGGGACCAAGGCCTGAGAAGAGTATTTAGACGAAGCGGAACTGGTCTTCTCAGATCTCTTCGCGCATCTGATGCATAACTACTCCAATCTCCGGTTGCATCCTTTAGCTGTGCTCTTAGCACCGGGTCTGTCACCGAAGCAAACTGGAGAGACCCCAGTACACTCTCCAGTTCGCATCTGATATCCATACGGAATCTAGAAGTTTCTTGACAGAACCAGCTATCTCCTTTCTTTTCTCCGCCATGACGGAAAAAACGGTGTGACATTAGGTCCCAGTGGATTCCCAACCACCGGAACTTAGAGATGGAGAAAGTCGAGACTTTTTCTGTTGATCTTGAAGCCTAGATAATCTAGGAAATGGATCACATACAGGGAAGCTTGCAAGCATTCTGTCTTGGATGCTGCCCACACCAGCCAGAAATCCAGGTAGGCTACTACCTGAATTCCTTTTAGGCGTAATTGACTGAGAACTACGTTCGCAAGCTTCGTGAAAATCCTTGGGGCTATTTTTAGCCCGAGAGGCATGGCTCTGAAGGCGTATAGTCTTCGTTGTAGCCTGAACCTTAGGTAGGAGGAGAATCGACGATTGATTGGAACGTGCCAATAGGCGTCTGACAAATCTATGGAGGCGGTAAATGCCCTCTTGGGCAGTAAGGTCCTTATGTGTTGCAGTGTTAGCATCTTGAACCTGTAGTTCGCTATGAACTTGTTGAGTGGCGACAAGTCCAGAATGACTCCGAGTTTTCCGAGTCCTTCTTGGGAACACAAAACAGCCTCCCTTGGAATTAGATGGACTTTACCCTTCGGATCACTTTTCCTCTAACAGTTCTTGAATGAACTCCTCCAGAACGGGGGTGGAGTGTCGGAAAAAACCCCGAGGGTATGGGGATGGAGTGCTGTACCAGCTCCAGCTCAGTCCCTTCTTGAGTAGGCTGTGGACCCAGGGATCGAAGGTCCACCGATCCCGAAAGCGCTGGAGACTCCCTCCTACCAATATCATCTCGCTTGGACTGTTGCCCTGAGGTCTTGCCTCTCTGACCGCGACCACCCATGAAACCCCTTCTCCTTGAGGGGCGCCTAGACGAACCTCTGGCTGCTCCTCTAGGCTTGTTTGACAGGAAGTTGACTGACCCTCGAACGATGGGTTGAATGCCGGAGACTGTGTCGACACGGATTGGGGAACCCACTGAAGTGTGGTCGGGGTTTGTGCCACCATCTGGGGCACTGAAGGCATCAGCAAATGCCGTTGCTGCTGTTGTCTACCTGACTTAGCTGGCCGAGAAAGTATACTAATCCTTTTAGTCTTCCTCATAGGTTGGGGACCCCATCCGGGGAAGAATTTCTCTTGGTAGACAGGCCCCACTCCTGGAGAAGATTTCTATCCTCCGTGGCGGCCCTATCAACCTCTTTGACCGATTCACTAGGGAAAAGGTCTTTGTCCCAACTGTCGGAGGAGATTAGTTTCCTTGGCTCGTGCCTCATCGTAGCCCGGGCGAACACGAACTCCTTACAGGCTCTCTTCGCCCTGACGGAGCTGTAAAGATCCTTCGTCACAGTGGCCAGATGAGTCTTGATCACAACCATGAACATTTCATGGACCTTGGGGTCACTTGTCATCGTCTCAAAAGTGGACTGAAGAGACAAAGAGGCAGCCAGTCTTTCTTTTGTCTCGAGTTCTCTCCGCAAAAGAAAGCCAGACAGCTTAGAGAGGATCTCGCCGAACCGGCATCCGGCAAAATCCGCCTCCAACATCTGGACTGAGAAGGTAAGATGGACGTCCTTCCAGTCCTTGTTTTGCTTACTTAATCTTCCTTTCTAAAGGCCAGCAACAAAGGTTTACACTCCACCAGGGAGGGGAAAGGCTTGCCAGCCTCGACTGTTTTCAAAACCGCCGCAAACCCTTTCAGCAAAAAAGGGGAAAGGCTCTGGCAGGAGAGGACACAAAGGAAGGGAGCCTCTTGCTCAAATACAGCTACCTTTGAGTTCATGAAGCCCCTCTCTTTCATCGAAGATGAAAGCAAAGCATGAGCCTAGCATGGTCTATCACTACGACCTCCTCAGGCTCTGTCTCTTCCTTTGAAGCTGGTACCTCCCTCAACCGGACATAGCAGTCCGGATATGCCCCTGCAGTTACAGTGCAGCTGCCTTCCCATTCATCTCCCTCTGCCTTTGTTGGATCAAGCCAACAATGGAGGGAGGGTCTGCTCTACTGCGAGAGCAGACAATGTTGAGGGAGCAGGTTCAAGGACCTGAACCGGAGCAGCCGACATCTCTCGGCCTCTTCCGCTACCTTGTCCGGAGCTCGAACTTCATCCTGGCCTTCTGCCAGGAGGTCTTCCTCCAGACGTTCGGACACGTCTAACATCCTGTCGTCCAACTGGATGCTAAGCGAGGCGACCGCGACTTCAGCATTCACCGGAATCTAAATTAGGGGGACCTCCTCTTGAGGCTGGGGAATCACTGTAACAGTTGATGCCCTAGGGAAAAGGAAGCCCTCATCTTCTCACTTGGAAGATAAGGTCCAGAGGTGATCTTCTGAAAGCCCCTCACCCAGGTACGAAGCTTCTCCCTAGCTATATCCCTTGAATCCACCGTTCTAGGGGAGACAAAAACGGATTTTGAGCGAAGCGAAAAGCAAAAGCCTCAATAAATAGGTTAGTGCATACGAAACATACCTGAGGGACCCAATACCGGAGAACATCCGTGGAGACAGCGCATGCCGCACGCCTCCTACAAAACCCATGTCCGCAGAAGTCCTACTGCGGACGTTGCAGAAAACACATCCGCACTACGGATGGCCCTCCTGTAAAGGGAAGAAATTTCCATGAGTATCAAGTGAATTACGTATCACTGGATATGCACAGTAGCATAACAAATCGGAAAGGAAAGACACATCCTTGTATTTCCCGCACAACCAATTGTTGTAGCCTTCCAGATATTAAAATCGTATGGCTAATCTATGCCAGATTAACCAATGGAAAATTTCCAAAGGAAATAGGTGTAGCTCCCACCTAAGGAATGATTTTAAAATACCGGATAGTAGACAAGAAAGAACTCACTTTCTTATCTGTAAGGCCAACAGCAACGGGTCGTGCAAGACAACACAATCGTGTTAAAAAAGACAGTGTTGTACCAATACTATACTATAGTTTTCTTCCTACAGTATATGCTATACTGAAGAATACTCGTACAGTATAGAATATAGTGCGCCGGCCGGCACTAGTCGGCTGGCGCACACCATAATCTGCTTTAAAGTATACGACTTGACAGCTAAAAGACGGCAGAACGCTGGTTCCAATGCATGCGCCGGCCGGCAGTAACTGCCGATCGGCAACAGCCAAAGTTGGCCGGCAATGATTGCCGGCCAGCAGCTACACAGGGCAGCACCCAGCTGCCAGCCACTGCTCGTAGCGACCGGCAGACAAGGGCGAGACAATAGCCGGCCGGCAAAGGTCAACAACTGACGCCAACCAGCAGCAGAGAACCAGAGAACTCCGACTGGAAGGGGAGAATCTAATTCAAGCTTCCAGACCACAGCCGGCTGCACTACAGCCAGGCGTGGTTTAGGGACCAAGGGAGGACCAGGCAGCACTCGACAACACACAAGAAGAAAACAGAATGGGTGCCGGGCTAAGAGGCTATACTACCTCAACGCCCAACACCCGAAAGAGTGCTGAAAGGAAGGGGAGAATCTAATTCAGGCTTCCTAACCACTGCCCACTGGATCTACAGACAGGAGTGGATGAGGGACCAAGGGAGGACCGGGCAGCACTCAAGGTAACAGGTCCTCTGCCGGCCGGCAGGGGACCAAGTCAGCTCCCCATCCTAACCTGTGCTAGGTAAGGATGTAGGAAGGCAGACACTAATGACATTACGGAAAGGACAGAAGGGAAAGGGACAAGAGGGTCCTGTCCATCCTTGCACTGGTTAAGGATCACCCACGGCCAAGAAAGCCCATCTCAGCCTAGGGGGAATCCGGGGAGGGAGGCCGGCAATACTTGCTGCCTCCCTATAACCAATGCAAGGAAGGTATTGCTATTCCAGGGAAAGGGACACACCCCACACCCGGAACAGCAACAAGGACAAGTCTGAAGGGTCACCGAACGAAGGGATCATAACTACAGAAACCTTCAAGAGTGACCGAAGGAGGCTAAACCTCTCATGTCTGTGTCAGACAGCGAGGGAGACTCTACCCCAAGCCAGACCAACACAGACTCAGACTTAAAACATTGCTGTACTGCCCCTCTCTGAACCAGACTAGCTGGAGCAGGAAGGTACAGTACCACCCCAATATAGTTGTATCGAAAGTTAATTCAGATAAACTACTAGGGTTAAGCCCAAGGCTTAAGCAGAGGGAAAGGGTTTGCGCGCCTTCCCCGAAGAGAAGGGAGCAAACGGGGGGAACAAGAAAACATATCAATAGCCTAAGACAACCTAGCCTAGGCACTGGGAGAATCGATTACCTAAATCACCGAAACTCACTCATATACCATCTTGGAAAAAACTCAGCAAAAACTTATATGTATAACGTTGCCTAACGCTTCAATAAAATTTAAATAACCACCCTTGGAAGACTAAATATCATGCAGGAAGTACAAGGGCCAAACGACTAGGCTGCAAGGTCTAGCGTAGGCCAGCCTAGGCAAATCCTTCGCCAAGGCACTATACTACAGCATCATAAAAGTATTCCTAAATAAGCTAAGCAGTTAAATTTATTAAAGCGAAAAGGGGGCTGGGAACGTCGCTCTGGCTAACCAAATAAATCCTATCTAGCGAGCGACAGCGTCCAGGGCGCCTCCAGTAGGCAACAGCTCTTGTATCAAAGATAACTCTTTTAATTACTTTAAATTTTACCAAGAGCCTACATTTATACATAAAAGAAATGGTACTCAACTTATCGGAAGCAGAAGAAGTTGGAGAAAGCATATTAGCTTGAGTAAATCCAAGATTTTTAGTAGAAACACAGGGAAAACACCGAGTTGTGTAGCTACGCAAAAAGGAATGCAGATGGCGCCAGAATCGGCGCAAGGCACGCTTACGAAACGGGAGAAGAGAGGGCCTTACGAATGGCTCTCCCCTTTTCTTTCTCGTTTTCGTTTTCTTGCCATTTGACCCCTACGAAGTGTTAACTCTGTTCGGGGTATAGATTGCTATGTGGCGTGTCAAGAATACGTCCGCTGATATTTACGATATCCCTAAGGTCTTTTTTAGGGATAGTCGCTCCAGGAGTTAGAATTCTGGGTACCTTAAGGTAAATTCTCTGGGAATATCGCCGTAGTTGTAATATACCCTAGGAAGCTACCTTAGAGGAACTTCCATCAGGACGACATGGCTTGAGCCCAAATATATATATATATATATATATATATATATATATATATATATATATATATATCTAAAGTAGGAAGATGTGATGTAGTTCTAAGGGAATAGTATGGGAAATATGTCTGGGTAATAAGCAAAGCTCTACCTCCAGTTTGTTTTTTCATTATGATCAGAGATAAATGTAAACAAAACATTGGTTGCCATTTTTTAACGTGCTTTTTAGCGTGTTTAGGAAACGCATGATATAAAATTGCCTTTGATATTTGTGCCTGTTTTAGTTTAGGGTACTGTAGTACATGCATTAAGTGTTCTGTACATTAAAGGGTAGTTTGTTAACAGTACTACGTACAAGGGAAGGTTTTAAAAGTCTGAATATACATGTTGAATAAATAGGTAAATATGGTGTCACTACTTCGCGGATTTTCACCTATCGCGGCCGCGTCTGGAACCTATCTACCGCGATAAACGAGGGTTCACTGTATTGTCTTTGCTTTCTGACACTTCTCTTTTGGCGAAATATCTATCCAAAGAAGCCTGTTTCTGACGATTCCTCAACATATTCCTAAAATGACTCATACACTTATCATTAACACTATGCATAAGACGACTTGTGTGAAGTTTTTCTGGGTGTTTCTTTTCAATGAAACTCGTAAGGTTTTCATACAAACCGATAGCTTCCCTTATTTCTGACGATGTCGTTTCTTCAATCTCCCCCTCGTCCTCATCACCACTAGAGCTGTGTTCTTCTTGAATGATCGTCAACTGCATTGCCTCCAACTCCTTTAAGTCTTCAGTCGTAAGCTCCTCCCTGTGGTTCTCGATAAGGTTATGGACGTCAGCCTCATCGACAACAAGCCCCATGGACCTCCCGATTGAAATGATTTCCTCAACATCACCCTCAGGGGCAGGATCATCAACGGCCTTGTCTTCGGTTGAGGGATCAAAACCTTCAAAGTCTCGTTCTGCTACAACAGCTGGCCACAGTTTCTTCCATGAGGAATTCAAGGTGTGCCGTGAAACCTCATTCCAAGCTGTGTCGATCATCTTCAGGCATTGAACGATGTCAAAATGCCCCTTCCAAAATTCACGGAGGGTGAGTTGAGTGCTTTCAGTCACTTCGAAGCATCTTCTGAACAGATGCTTCGTGTAAAGCTTCTTGAAGTTGGCAATCACTTGCTAGTCCATAGGCTGGAGGAGAGGGGTGGTGTTTGGTGGCAGATAGAGAACCTTAATGAAGGAGAAGTCAGGATGAATGATGTCCTTGAGGCCAGGAGGGTGAGCAGGGGCATTGTCCAGCACCAGGAGACATTTCAGAGGAAGATCGTTCTCTTCTAAATAGTTCTTGACAGCAGGACTGAAGCAGACGTTTATCCACTCAATAAATATGGTCCTAGTGACCCAGGCCTTAGCATTAAACCTCCAAAATACCGAGAGCCTCTCCTTCATGATATTTTGTGCCTTGAAGGCACGAGAATTTTCTGAGTGGTATACCAGTAGGGGCTTAATTTTTAAGTCCCCACTGGCATTTGCACAAAATGCGAGGGTAAGCCTGTCTTTCATTGGTTTATGGCCAGGAAGTTTCCTTTCTTCAGCTCTATAATATGTGCGGCGGGGCATTTTCTTCCAGAAAAGGCCAGTTTCATCGCAGTTCAAAACTTGCTAAGGAATGTAGCCTTCTCCGGAAATTACGTTCTCAAACTTCTTGAGGAATTCTTCTGCTGCTTTCTTGTCAGAACTGGCCGCTTCTCCATGCCTGACGACTGAGTGAATACCAGTCTTCTTCCTAAACCGATCAAACCACCCATGAGAAGCCTTGAACTCTTGGGGGCTTGCTGCGACATTCTTTTGCCTCTGCCATCTCTCTGGGCTTCCACGAGATCAGCAAAGATGGCGCTCGCCTTGAGCAAAATTACCGATTGCGTGATTGTATCACCAGCGATTTCCTTCTCTTTAATCCACAGAAGAACGAGTCTCTCCATCTCATCGTTGATTGAGGTCCTTCCACTGGCAAGGTCAGTCATGCCTTTAGAAGACTTACTTGCTTTAATGGCTTCATTATTCTTAATAATTGTGCCAATCGTAGATTGGTTACGGCCATACGTACTAGCGAGGGTAACTATGCGCATGCCTTCTTCATATTTCTTTATGATCTCCGGCTTCGTTTCCATAGTTATCATCTTCTTACTTTTGCTTTTAACATCACTAGCAATCTTGGGACCCATGGCTAATGAATTAAAGTTATAATTAAGCACTAAAATGCACACAAAATAACAATATCGCAAGCACTCACACGAGATCAAGTCTTTACGAAACGCACACGAGATTCTGAACTGAGCGCGGGTATGACAAAGAGAGAGAGAGGCAGCATCTCTCTCATGCATTGTGGGAGGATTTTTGGCCAATAGCGTATCGGCATCTTAGTGACGCCGTGACGCCGACCAATAGCAGACCAGCTTCTTAGTGACGTATACAGTGACGTATGAGCGTGGTGGTAAGCTATTGACTCGCACAGTCATACGCATAGAAACCGCCAAATTTGAGTTTCGGAATTCAATGCCGTAAGGTGGGGAAAATGTTGTAACGAGGGGACGAAAAAAATCGTATTCCACACTGTAACGTGAAAAAACGTAAGCTGGGGATACCGTCTGCTGGGGGTCTAGTGTATTCCAATACTTACCCCGAGGTCAACTTCAAGTGGAAATATTGTTGTAAACTTTACTAACAAAATGATCAGAGAAGAGGCTGAAAACAAAATTCAGACATTTGAAAATTAAAACCAAAAACAGTGATATGCAATGTGTACAATGATGAAGAGGAAGTACTAAATGCCTTGATTCAAAGAAATCATTACCTAGACCATATCCAATACATAGAAGAGAAGATAAGTGTGGTACTGAAGAAAAATGCTGCAGGTGGGACTACCCACTATGCGTTGAAATGTGATCCTAAAGTTCGAAAGGCTATTCACGATAATCAGGACAAAGTTATGTTGCGATGGGATACTTATGACATTCCTGATAGATAGCATGTGATCATCTGCCACCACTGTCAGAGGTATGGACATCTCGAAAAAGATTGCAAGTTTAAAACTGATGATAAAATCTGTGGGAAATGTTCAGGTAAACATTCCACCAAGAAATGTAACTCGAAAATGCCAAAGTGTATCAACTGCACAAACTCAAACAAACCAAATGACCATACAGTAAATTCAAGAGATTGCAAAGCTTTTGAGTTTGAATTGAAAAGACTAGCAGAAAATACTGCTCTTGGATACTAAGGATGTCATAAACTGTGGCTACTAAAATAAAACTATCCAAATTCAAGAATTGATAAACGTGAAATACATGCACATACTAGCATTGTCTGAAACATGGTTAGATAACTTTGACAAGGTTAAGATCACTGAAATGACACCCCCACCCCACACACATAACTTCTTTCACATTCCAAGAGAGGGTAGGTCTCGGGGGGTGGGGTGTTGGACTCTTTATTTATAAAGTTTACTCAAATATCAATATGTTAAAAAACGGATTTTGAGCAAAGCGAAAAATCTATTTTTGGGCGAGATAGCCATGTCGTCCTGATGGAGAGCTTACCCTCTTTCCTGACCCAACGTTTCTCGCCAAGAACGAGCTTCCCACCAAAAGGTGGGGCCCCTGGAGAATCTGCCCTCTAAAGGAAGATGTCTCTCTCTATGTCCAGTGAAGAGTCTAAAGGTCTATCTTCGAAGAACTTCAGACTTCGGCGGAGGACAGCTCTTTAAAGGAGAAACATCGGGTCCGAAAACAAATACTAGTACTACTGTATAACATATTTGAAGAATTCAGTGCATTCATTGTGATGATTATCATGGAGAAAAATGAATTAGTTATCTTTGGAGACTTTCATCTTTGGATGGATGACGCATCAAATCTTGACGGTCTGGTATTTAGTGAGTTATTAGAATCATATCAATTAGGGAATGATGTTGAGAGTACAACTACTTTTTTTGGGCTCAAGCCATGGCGTCCTGAAGGAAGGTTCCTTTTTGGTAGCTTCCTTGGGTAAATAACTACTAAGATATTCCCAGAGAATTTAACCACAGGTTATCACAGAATTCTAACTTCTGGAGCGAGTATCCTAAAGGTTTCCCTTTTAAGACATCGTATATCAACAGGGGACGCATGTATTAACGCGCCACATAGCTATCTACACCCCGAACAGAGTTAATGCTTCGGTGTGTAAGGGCTGAGAATAGCTGGGAGCCGTTCCATAGCTAATCTCATTCGTGGCTACTTCTGGTACTCGAGACGTAAACAAACGGGCGCCATTGCTTTAATGACGTCACGTCCGTCTTCATCCTTTGTCCAGTAGCTTGCCCTACTTAGACGGATTTTCCCTGTGCCTTACTTATCGATTTGCATCTACGTTATGTCGCTACCTTCAGCCTCGCCTTCTTCTGGAAAGTTGAGTACAAGGTTCCAGTATTGTTTAGTTAAGCTCTGACCGTAAAGTAAATATTACTTTCCGAGATAATTGCTGTTTTGTGGCAGAGCTGTGCCTCTACCGGACCCGCCATTTTATGGCGTCGTTGTTGTTATGCATGCCTTATTTAGTTAGCCACAACAACGCTTCCGGCCTTATTTACTAATCGATAACATTAGTTTATTTAGTCTTCATAGCTAGGAACTTTTATATCGTGTTTCGACGCTTTTTATCGGTCATCGATTGACCTCATACCAGTCGGCTTCTATAGCCCCCAGGCCAGAGCGCCTATATATAAGTGTTCATGCATGATTTTATTAGTGATCCTAGACTAAGTTATGAAGATAGTGGCATTACTTTACAATACTTTCGACTGTGATGCAAGTGTTTTTTCGCCTTCAGGGACCATATAGGGGATAGGTTAGTTAGTGTCCCTTCCTAACCTAACCTACTTGTAGGACCCCTATATGCTTCCTTCATCCCCTGCCTTGGCATTCCCTCTGTTTAGCCTTGATTCCCTTTCTAAGTAAAGGGATCAAGTGCCTAACGGAGTATTTATCGCCTCTCAGTCCTCCCTAAGGGAATGAACCCCCCTTAGGGTTGCGTCCGAGAGTGAGGAACGGCTATCCCTTCCTCTATGGCTAGGACTAGTCTATGACTGTCCTGCGATAGCGATATGTCTTCTATCTTTCCTAGTTCAAGGCTCTTAGCCCTGCTCTAGGTTAGGTTTTGGAAAGGTTATTCTGTCCCCTGCTGAAACTGTACCCATGCACCGTTTCAGCCAGGCTGCCTTATCTTAGGTTAGGGAGTGTCCTCCCTTTCCCTAGTGGCCGCTCTGGTACAGAACCCCTTCCATGGAAGACTCTTCTCTTCTCCCCTCCCCACCTATCTCTTGTATAGCCTAGCCTACACTTAGGTTAGTCTATACCCATCTGCCCCCTGTCCTACAACTCCTCCTTAGGGTGGAGTGATAGGGCTACCTTGAGCTTCCATGTGCAGTCCGCTCTGGTTCATATACCCTTCATAGTGTCCTATGGGGTTAGCCACTGGATGTGTTCTGCATGTGGAGGTCTCCCCCCTCTTTGGGTGTCCCCTAGCCCTCCCTTGGGCTACCCTAGCTCCCGGTCCTCTGAGACCCCTGCTTCTGGGTGATAGAGCCTGCCTCTATCATGGGTACACCCTCTCAGGGGGGGATGTCTGGGAGTCCATGACTGGACTTCTTACATCCCTCCCCCTGTCTCTCTCACTATCCGGGTGCCGGTCCCTTGCCGCCTCCACTGTCGGCGATACCCGCCTCCTACCTTGGTGACTCTCCCCTACCCTCATGCCGCCAGCCCCCCGCGTGCCGGGGGACTGCCGACCGCCGCCGGCTCCTGCCGATGGCTCTCCTCCTTCCTCCTAGCTTCGCCGTCCGCCTGCCGGTTGGCCACCGGAGTGCCGGCATCCACTGCCGGCAACCTGGTTCCGCTATAACCATCCTTGTCCCAGTCACCAATCCGGCATCCTCCGACTGCCGGAGCCGCCGCTCCTCTGCCGGCGTGCCGCCGTTGTGCCGGCGGCCGCCACCCTGGTATTACTCTTGACTTACATATTGTCTGTTCTAATGCCAGAAACTCTGCTGGAGCGGCCTCCGGTGTGCCGGAGGTCTGCCGGAACCCCCCGGAGGCGTCAAGACTACTTGCACCCCCTTCTACTAGCTATCATATGAATACTGATAGCCCTACACTGCAAACAGATGGCCTGTTTACACTCTTAAGATCAGTGCCTTGGTACTGTTCTATTAGTAATCATGCTGTCTCTTTGCATTCTTCAAAATTCCAGCATGCTGCGTGTATCTTAGCGCGGCTGGTTGCCGGAAGCAGTCACCCTAAGGGACCTGTTAGCCCCCTAATTTGGGACTGAGTGATCTCGGTCCCAAACTTATCCTTGGCATTTTCCATGGAATTCCATTGCCCTATGGAATTTTAAGGAATACTATCCTGTGCCTTCGGCCATCTCGGATTATCCAAGGATAAAGCTTGCGGTAGCCAGCCGGGCGGGATGCATGGAGTATGTTTTCTTTACTACTTCAATCTCTATGCATCACACCCTTCATTAAGTTAAAATTGATGATTAATCTTAACTTAGCTTAAGAGCCACTCTTATGACTCCCCCCATACTCATTTTCTCTTTCTTCCACAGGAGGAGCAGATGAAGTGTGACTTCGACTTCTGCGCTGTGAAACGCCCGCACTTCTACGGGCATACGGCTTGCAGGACTCACGCCCCTTGTGCTAACAAGAAAGGGGATCTGAAATTCTGGGACCCACTGAATTGTACAATCTGCCAGGCTCACCTAGTTGATGCCTTCCATAACCCTCCCTCAGCGGAGGTCAGGGACACTTCTCGAGAGAAGTTACGCAAGTGGGTGCGTGGCTTCCAGAAGAATGCCACCGGACCGTACCTGGCCACTGAAGAAATGAGGTCACTCCTGTTCCCTAAGGCCTCCCCTGATTCTGTGGTACCCAAGGATTTGATCCCCACTGTCCAAATTACAGTGGAACCTGATGTAGTCATGGCCCAGTCCATGCACGAGTGCCGCCTGGATTCCGAAGATGACGAACACATGTCGGATGTCTCGGAAGACACGGAGAAGACCCTTATGGCTCAAGGAGCTGAAGATGACGAAGACCAGGTGGAATACGCCGAGTCGGAGCAAGAGGTCGCTCCTCCTTCCATCTCCGCCCCTACTCCTACACCGGCGGAAGTGTCTATCCCGTCTCCCTCCACGACCCCGGATCCCTCATCATCCACTCAGGAAATGATCCGGTTGATTAGAGCCGTCATGGACGACAGGTTAAAGGAGAATCAGGAGTTCATCAGGTCCATGATGGGATCCAGAGAACCGAAGAAGATCTCGGTTAAGGATCTCCCCACTTGCTCACATGCCAACCCATGGAGGTATGCTGAGCATATGGTTATCGCGACCGGCAGGATCTTCGTCAGCGACAAGATCGGCACGGTCCCTTTGGAAGACGTGGAGTTCTTCCCAAACTTCGAGGCCTACCCGGACTGTTACGTCCGACTTCGCTCCGAACCTGCCTCTAAAGAAGAGACCGAACCGAAAGAAGAGATAGTGTTCGATCTCGCGAAGGCCCAGGCTGTGCTAGCCAACACGTTCAAGAGTAGGGGTTTTACCTGCTCTAAGCTTCCGGCCCTGAGCAAGAAGCACCCTACTTACGTCGCACCTGAAAATGCGGTAATTCCATTCATGGAAAAGGCCTTCGCTGCGTGCCTTAAAGCTGTGGAAGAGGGGAAAGCCTACCCTGCACTGGAGGAGTGCAGACCCTTCTCCATAGTTACTCCCCCTGACGCTCGACACTGGAAGGACATCCAGCATACTTTCGTCGTGGGAAAGCTAGATCCTGACGTCGCCGGACGTCAGTTTAATGAAGACCTCCCGAAGCTCAACGATCACCTCCTTCGTCGGGAACAAGATACGAAGGAGAGGCTCGCAGCATCCATGTCCCACCAAGTCCAACTTGAAATTATGGCCTGTGACACCAGAGTACCAGACCACTACATGGTACTTGCCAAATCCCACATGGCAACCCTGATGAAGGACTTGTACCACTTCATGAAGGCTCGGAGAGCCTGTCGTGAATTCGTGTTCGCAGGTGCCACTGTGAAACACGAACCCCGGAGACTGATTTCCTCCAACATCTGGGGCAAACACCTCTTTCCTTCTGACCTTGTGAAGGAGATCACCGACAAAGCCGCCACGGAGAATAGGAACCTTCTCCACAAGTGGGGCATGTCAAGGAAGAGGAAACCCTCTCAGGACGACGGACCTCAACCTAAGAGGAAATCTTCGAAACAGAAACCCCAGCAACGTCAACCAAGACGTCAGTTTCCGGGACCCGCTACCTCCCAAGTGGCAGCTCAGCCACAACAGACCTTTCAACTGGTCACCCAACCGGTGTTGTCACAGTCACCGGTCTTCACCCCTGCTTTCGAGCAACAGACGACTACCTTTCGTCCCAAAGGTAGAGGCTCAAACAGAGGTGCAGGCAGAGACGCGTCTCGCCGTCCCTCCAGAGGAGGAAAGGGAGCTAGCGGCCGAGGCAGCAAGCCCTCGGGACACCAGAAGCATTAAAGTGCTTCCGGTGGGAGGAAGACTCCGCCAATTCCAGGATCGTTGGACCTTCGATCCCTGGGCACACAGCATCGTCAAGAAGGGTCTAGGCTGGAGTTGGACTCAACCACCCCCAACATTCCAGCAGTTCTTCCAACAATCAACCCCCCTTCTGGAAGAATACGTCCTAGATCTCTTGAACAAGAAGGTGATAAGGAAGGTAAAGTCCACCAGGTTCCAAGGAAGACTGTTTTGTGTCCCCAAGAAAGACTCCGACAAACTCAGAGTCATTCTGGACTTATCCCCCCTCAACAAGTTCATAGCGAACGACAAGTTCAAGATGCTGACTCTTCAACAAATAAGGACCCTTCTGCCTCGAGGTTCCTACACGGTCTCCATAGACCTGGCGGATGCCTACTGGCACGTTCCAATGAACCATCACGCTTCCTCCTACCTAGGATTTCGACTCCAAAGGAAAAGCTACGCCTTCAGGGCCATGCCCTTCGGCCTCAATGTGGCCCCTCGGATCTTCACAAAGCTGGCGGACGCCATAGTACAACAGCTCCGCCTCCGAAACGTCCAGGTGATGGCCTACCTCGACGACTGGCTAGTTTGGGCTCCATCGCCCGAGGATTGTGTAAAATCCTGCAACAAAGTCACCCAGTACCTAGAACACCTGGGATTCAAGATAAACGAGAAGAAATCTCGCCTCTCTCCAGCTCAGAAGTTCCAGTGGTTAGGAATCCAATGGAACCTTCAGTCACACCGCCTTTCCATCCCCCAGAAGAAAAGGAAGGAAATAGCAGGGTCTGTCAAGCGACTACTGAAATCCAAACGGATTTCAAGACGCCAGCAGGAACGAGTTCTAGGCTCTCTACAGTTCGCCTCAGTAACAAACCCAGTGCTTCGTGCACAGCTAAAGGATGCCGCGGGAGTCTGGATACGTTCTGCATCCATCGCTCGAAGAGACCTCAAGAGACGGCTCCCAAACAGACTTCGACTTCTCCTCAAGCCGTGGTCGGAAGCAAAGGCCCTGAAAAGGTCCATTCCTCTTCAACACCCTCCTCCATCACTCAACATCCACACGGACGCTTCGCTGGAGGGTTGGGGAGGTCACTCCCACCAAAAACAGGCTCAAGGCACCTGGTCTCCCCTGTTCAAGACGTTCCACATAAACATCTTGGAGGCCATGGCGGTCCTTCTAACTCTGAAGAAATTATCCCCGCCTCCCTCGATCCACATTTGTCTAACCCTAGACAACTCGGTGGTAGTTCGTTGTCTCAATCGCCAAGGCTCAAGATCGCCCCAGATAAATCAGGTGCTTCTCCCAATCTTCCGTCTGGCAGAGAAGAAGTGGCACCTGTCTGCAGTTCACCTACAAGGATTCCGCAACGTGACAGCGGATGCTCTATCTCGAACAAACCCGATAGAGTCGGAATGGTCTCTAGACGCAAGATCATTCTCCTTCATCTCTCACCAAGTCCCAGAACTTCAGATAGATCTCTTCGCAACGAGCGACAACAATCAACTTCCTCAGTATGTGGCCCCGTACGAGGACCCCAAGGCAGAAGCAGTGGATGCCATGTCACTGGACTGGAACAGATGGTCCAAGATCTACCTGTTCCCTCCCACCAACCTTCTGCTGAAAGTCCTCTCCAAACTGAGAACCTTCAAAGGGACAGCGGCCCTCGTGGCTCCCAAGTGGCCCCGGAGCAACTGGTACCCCCCTGGTCCTGGAGCTGCAGCCCAAGCTGATCCCTCTCCCGGGCCCAGTTCTCTCCCAACAAGTACAGAAGTCGACTGTCTTCGCTTCATCATCGAAAATCAAGGACCTTCATCTCATGATTTTCTCTCCCTAGCCGCAAAGAAGAGGTTTGGGATCTCGAAGAAAAGTCTAGACTTCCTAGAGGAATACAAGACCGAATCCACAAGACGGCAATACGAATCATCCTGGAGGAAATGGGTCTCTTTCGTCAAGACAAAAAATCCTAAGGAAATCACAATTGATTTCTGCATGTCCTTCTTTATTCACCTTCATGGACAGGGATTAGCAGCCAATACGATTTCAACCTGCAAATCGGCCTTGACCAGACCAATTCTGTATGCCTTCCAAATTGATCTGTCCAGTGACATCTTCAATAAACTACCGAAAGCATGTGCTCGCCTACGCCCAGCACCCCCACCGAAACCGATCTCCTGGTCATTAGACAAGGTGCTCCATTTCGCCTCCAACTTGGATAATGATTCATGCCCTCTCAAGGATCTGACTCAGAAAGTTATATTTCTCTTTGCTCTTGCTTCGGGAGCCCGAGTCAGCGAAATAGTGGCATTATCAAGAGAAGAGGGTCACATCCTGTTTACCGATACAGGAGACGTTACCCTCTCCCCTGATCCGACGTTTCTCGCCAAAAATGAATTACCCACCAAAAGATGGGGCCCCTGGAGAATATGCCCCCTGAAGGAAGATGTCTCTTTATGCCCAGTAGAGAGCCTCAAGGTCTATCTTCGCAGAACTTCGAACTTTGGTGGAGGCCAACTCTTCAAAGGAGAAACATCGGGCAGCGACCTGTCACTGAAACAATTAAGAGCGAAAATCACCTACTTCATTCGCAGAGCGGATCCTGACAGTACACCCGCCGGTCATGATCCTAGGAAAGTTGCATCATCTCTGAATTTCTTTCAGAGTATGGACTTTGAAAGCCTTAAAAGCTTCACAGGCTGGAAGTCCTCGCTCGTTTTCTTTAAACATTATGCGAAACAAGTGCACGAAGTCAAACATTTTGTGGTAGCCGCAGGTAGTGTTATGAAACCTGCACCTAACTCTGCATAGAACAGTGAGTTACTTGGGACTCTAACTCTTCGGGTGCCTATGTTGACCCTCGAGCGATACATAGTGATGTCGAAAACACTTAGTGCTTTTATAACTGTTCTTATCCCAGGTGAAATGTCATAGTTGTCACACAAGTGCCGCATGCCCTGAGCATGATGTGTTTTAATCAAAGACTTACGTTCCTCGAGAACGAGTGCCTACTAATAAATTTGAAATTCCTTTTCAAATTCAAGAGCAAGTCTTTATTACTATGTACATTATAATTACTGTAAATGAACTTTACTTATTGCTGCAATTCATTTAATTTCTGCATTTGTGAAATAAAATTTCTATTTTATTACCTGTGCGTCTCAATCAGCTCCTACTTACTATGAAATACATGCCTGTCATAGTTTTATTATCCCCCTTTTTCTTTATGGTTCATGGAGAAATTAAGATACTAACTCCTTAATTTATATTAACTCTGATTATGTAATGTTCCAATACGAATACTTACTCTTCATACCCCTGGAGATGAACCAACTTTCTCAGCACACACGTGTCCAACCACCACTGGTCTGCTTTTCAGAATGTTCCTATACGAATGCCAAACATTCAGCTTCGTCTCCAAGTTCTTCAAGTTCTTCTATCAGGGTGAATAGCCCTTCAATACCACTTTGACGTCGGCATGGCCCGTGGGAACTTCACTGCCAAGGGGGGCAGGATGATTCTTCCCTACGGTTCTTTACCAAGATTACTATGCTATTTTGTCAATGCCCTTGGCACTTACTAATAGGGGAAAATCTACCACGATACATTGATTCTCTGGTATTCTTCCATCAGGACGCCATGGCTTGAGCCCAAAAAACGGATTTTGAGCGAAGCGAAAAATCTATTTTTGGGTGAGATAGCCATGTCCTGATGGACCCTCCAGCTACTTCGTCCAGTTTTTAGGTCCCACCCTGCTCTGCTGTATCATGGTGATCGGCAAGCAACTGGCTTCAGGATGAAGACGGACGTGACGTCATTTAAGCAATGGCGCCCGTTTGTTTACGTCTCGAGTACCAGAAGTAGCCTCGAATGAGATTAGCTATGGAACGGCTCCCAGCTATTCTCAGCCCTTACACACCGAAGCATTAACTCTGTTCGGGGTGTAGATAGCTATGTGGCGCGTTAATACATGCGTCCCCTGTTGATATACGATGTCTTAAAAGGGAAACCTTTAGGATACTCGCTCCAGAAGTTAGAATTCTGTGATAACCTGTGGTTAAATTCTCTGGGAATATCTTAGTAGTTATTTACCCAAGGAAGCTACCAAAAAGGAACCTTCCTTCAGGACGCCATGGCTATCTCACCCAAAAATAGATTTTTCGCTTTGCTCAAAATCCGTTAACTGGGCATACGTTGGACCTAGTTTTGAGTGATGGAATTAATAACATGGTAGCTGATATAAATGTTGGAGAGAAATGTATTATCTGCCCAGTGCACAAACTTATTACATTTAGTCCATCTCTACAGAAACATACAGTAGTAAAGAAATATAAACTTTAGACAAATGAAATTTTTCTCCTACCAATGTCTGTTGGGAGCTATGTGGGTTAACTGTCTTATGGCCACTTATGATAAAGTGAGTAAAAGAGAAAATGATACCATGTGCCTACCGATGGAAAAGACTACAACTGTTAAAGACCAATCTCCTTGGTTTGATGGAGAGACTTTAGTGAAAGAAAAAAAGTAAATACTATAAAAGAAACATCCGCGAAGCAGCAACAGACATAGATAAGTTATATCGTCTCCTAAGTGGTATCATGGGAAATGTAATTGAGAAAAAGCTACCTGATGGATACAGTGACCAGGAACTAGTAAATAATTTTCTAGTATTCTTTAAAAAGAAAATTGAAAATATAACCAGATCATTGGTAAATATTCAACATCAGATTAATGATATACCAGATACACAGATACAATTAATGAGATTACCAGGAATTAAGCTCATACAGACCTATTTCGAATCTATTCTTTGTTTCAAAAGTGCTAGAATACGTAATTCTTGAACAAACAGTCAGTCACTTAGAATTAATAGAAGCTTTGCCAGACAACCAATCTGCTTACAGAAATCTATACTCTACGGAGACAGCCATCTGCTCTCTTGTAAATGATATGCTGGAAATGATGGATGAAAATAAATTTGGTATTTTAATATTACTCGATCTTAGTGCTGCTTTTGATAGAGCTGTGCATGAACTACTACTAAATAATTTACGGTTCATCGGTGTTGAAGATCAAGCTTTCGAATACCTAAAAGATTTCTTGGATGGCAGAAATTACTGTGTGCAAGATGGAAACTCATATTCATCATATGAACCTTTAAACAGAGATGTACCCCAGGGGAGCGTACTCAGCACAATCTTATTCTGCATTTATACTATCGGTCTATTGAAAATACTACAAAGGCATGGTGTGAAGTTCCAAACTATTTGCGGATGACACAATTTTACTTCTCCATAGATGATATAGACAACACTACTGAAACTCTAAACTGAATCCTTGAAAGTGTTAGATAATGGATGACAATTAAACAACTAAAATGAAATGAGAACAAAACTGAGTTTATGACGGTGGGAAAGAGAAACACTGAGAAGCGTGGGTGATATTCAAATAAACATAGATAATGATTCATTGCCGATATCTAGTAAAGTTCGTGATCTATGAGTATTCCTTGACTGCATCTTGTCTCTCAATACCCAAATAAATAATGTAGTAAAAACTGCTGGTTATCATCGAAGAAATATTGCTTTTATAAAAAAGTAGCTGGGTGAATGTTCCGTAAAGAAACTTGTGATAAACTGTGTGATTGCTAGAATTAACTACTGTAACTCCATCTACTACAATCTACCAAAAGTGCAACTTAAAAAATTACAAAACATAATATACAGAGGAGCAAGACTGAATAAAGGTTTCCCACCTAGAGGAAAGATCACCCTTATACTAATTGATCTACATTAGCTGCCTAGTAAATCGAGAATTAAATTTAAATTATGCACCATAACCCACCAAGTTATCAGAACTTGTCATCCAAAATATCTAAGAGAATTGCTACATATTGTGCTGCCAATAAATCGTCCTGACACAAGAATAGTTACAGATGGTTTCAAACTAGTAGAACCTAGATAAATGCCTACTGTAGGCTATAGAGCCTTTAAATATGCAGCCCCATGACCATACAATAGGCTCCCAAGAGACATCCGAGTAATTTGAGATATTAAGGCTAATACTCCTTGTCCTCGAGAGTATGTTAGCTATAGGACACCATATGATCAATGAGGAGGGAGCCATGGCGGAAGTCTTATATACGTTTGTCAAGATGTTCCCCAAATATATTTGACCTTGTAAACCTCTGCCGGCAGCGGTTGTTCAAATAAATATAGGGAGAAAATATACAATTTGCTCTATTCACTCTCCTGGAATGATAACATTTTGTATGGAAATTTAAGAGGTGATTCAACAGTTCCATCAACCTTTTCTCTACTTGGAGATTTGAATGGTAGGCTCCTTTATGGGGCGACGTTTTAGCAAACACTGTAATAAAATGTTTAGCTAGGGAAAATACAAATTATACTCTAGTCTATTTTTTATTTGTTTGTTTTATATTCTGTAAATATTGAGTTCTTTATGCCTTGTTTCATGAGCCCCTTACTTTGTTTTTACAGAGTAAGGGCACCCTGCACCCAGCAGGGATCAGGTTTTATAGCTCAGTCTTTCAGATATCGAAATACTAAGAATCCTGCCAATGGCAGAACCCACTTTCGAGGCACTTAGTTTTATCTGCCGATGTAACCAGATGACTGACTCGTCTTTTAGACTGTAGTTGTGGGTTACATATAATATGAAGTCTATTGTGTTATCAGTCTTATCAATGACAGTTGAGTTCCCATGACGTTTTCTGCCTCTTATCAGGTATTGGTTTATAAAATGGATTTTGAGCAAAGCAAAACATCTATTTTTGGGTGAGATAGCCATGTCGTCCTGATGGAAGTTCCTTTAGGGTAGCTTCTTAGGGTATATTTGACTATGGTGATATTCCCAGAGAATTTACCTTAAGGTATTCAGAATTCTAACTCCTGGAGCGAATATCCCTAAATAAACTTAATCAGGCATATCGCATAATATCGGAGGACGTATTCTTGACACGCCACATAGCAATCTACACCCCGAATAGAATTAACATTTCGAGGGGTCCAAGTGGCAAGAAAACGAAAAACTAGAATGAAAGGAGAGCCGCTAACAAGGCACCTCTCGTATCTCGCTTCGAGTGTGTACATAGCGCCGCCGAAGTCGCCATCTGCATTCCTTGTAGCGATACACAAGGTGCTACAGATACTGCATTATAGGGAGGGGTCCTATAGCCCTTTTTATGAAAAGGGAAGGGCGGGTCCATCAGGACGACATGGCTATCTCACCCAAAAATAGATTTTTCGCTTTGTTCAAAATCCGCTTTTTGGGTTGAGGCCATGTCGTCCTGATGGAAGTATACCAGAGCATTTTTGGGCTCAAGCCATGTTGTCGTGATGGAAGTTCCTTAAAGTAGCTTCCTAAGGGATATATGTACTACAGTGATATTCCCAGAGAATTTTACCTTTAGTTATCCAGAATTCTAACTCCTGGCGCGAATATCCTTAAAATTTCTCCAAAGGATATCGCATAATATCAGCGGACGCATTCTTGACACGCCTCCATAGCAATCTGCACCCCAAACAGCGTTTTGGCTTCGAGGAGGATGTGGCAAAAGGGAGCCGTCCAAAGGCTCTCCCTGCTCTCGTAATACTATTGGGAATACAACAGCGCCATTCCCACAACGATGGACATTTCGTTTTTTGTAGCGATCTCGCTCGGTGATATTTCCTGGTGATCTAACTTTTCAATCATTTTACAGGATTATTATTATGCTTTCTCCATCATCTTCCGTCTCTGGAAAGTTGAGTATCGGGTCTTTACTATGAGTATATTTTAGCTCCTGTTTCGTTATGAAATTAGAGTATTTTATTGTGTTTAAGAGCTAGGCCAGTTACTGGAGGCGCCATGGCGCCGTCGTTCGTTAGGCATGTGTTATTTAGATGGCAGAACGACTTACAGTTTTTAATAGCTTTATTTAATTATTTTAATTATTTAGCTATTTAGGCAATTACTCTTGTAAAGTTTCGATAATGTGCATAATTTTTTTTGTGTCCCCCTTTTCTCTGTCGATCGTATAGTTAGAGTTTCGGTGATTCAGGTAACCGAGATCTCGTATAGCCTAGGTAACCTTACCTAGATGTTTTACTATACGTTCAGACTTTCCCCGGTTACACTCGTGTTTTGTTTTCATTCAGTGGAGACTGATACCCCCTATAATGTTATGAAACATTACACGTCTCTTCGGAGACTTAAGGGTAATCTCTTTCCCGCTGAGTGTAGACTCAGGCTACAACCCTAATAGCCGTGCCTTGAATTTTATTCAGACATGGCTAACTTAGGGTTTGTCCTGCCTCTTCCCTTAACCGTTTCGTTGTGGTATACCATCGGGTTTTGGGATTTAGTCAGAATCTAAGAGTATTTAGTCTTATGTCGGCGACCTGCCGGCAGGGCGAATGGGTTGTAGGATACCATCATTCCCCTGCCGGCTAGGTGGCCGGCAATGGAGGTTAGCCCTCATTAGCCGCACTTGTAGTTATGGTAGGATACCATCTTCTCCTTGCGACTAAAAGACTAGTCCTATGCCACAGTACTCTGTGCTGAAGAGTAATTTTCTTTAGCCTAGGATACGTGGCACTGGAACTCTGTTTCTTCTGTGTCGGCAATCTCTGAGTTGGAGAACTGAGTCTCTCCTGTTCCCTGGGATTCTGCCGATACCGAAACAGAGTTTCTTTTACAGGTGGTAGGATTGACAATTTTTGCCAGTTCCTTTCACACTCGTTACAGGACCCTGTTCCCTACCCCTCTGTCCTCTTTTGATGGCTGAGCCATTGTCTTTCTTTTGGCTGGCATCTTGCAACCTTCCTTTGCTGGTAGGTTGCCAGAGACAGCCAGACTCCCTCTCGAGCCATGTCTTTGGCTGACGGCAGAGCATACTGCCGCCAACCACATCATCTGATGGCAATTGCCGGCCTAGCCGGCAACTGCCGGCCCAGCCGGCAGCCAAGATAGCTGCCGGCGACCATGATGGCCGTGAGAGGGAAGTCCCTTCTGTTCCCAAGGTTCTTCAGTCCTCCCTTGGACTGCTGCTACAGGTCCTGTTGCCGGGGTACTGCCGGCCAGGCCGGCACAGATAGTGCCGACTCAGTTGGCAGCACGCCGACTGTACTGGTACTGCTGGATTTGCCGGCCGGCAGTGTATCGGCGGTACCTTGTCGGCAATAGTACTGTAGCTGCATGGAAGCCTGAATGGTACATTCTCCCCTTCTATTAGAACCTTCTCTCTGGAAAAAGGCAGTCAAATTAGACTTTTACATCCTTAATAACTGTATACATTCACAGTAAGGAGTAGCCTTTTTTCTATGCTATCTCTCTCTCTCTAGCTAGCATGCCGGGTATGCCGGCAAGACCTATCTATGCCGGCTACATGCCGGCTGAACTACTGTATATTTTTAAATATTAAACTTAGCCGGTAAATATATATATAGCTTACGTCTCCGACGGTCGACAGATTCCAAAAACTCGCGAGCGATCGCCATGATGGCTGCCGGGTGTACCCACCAGCGCCGACTATCGGCCAGATACCGCATATACTTCTCCATAAGTTCAGTTCTTCTCTGTCCGTGGTAGTGACAGCATTGGTTCCGCTCGTGCTTAACCTCAAGTTTCTACTGATTGGTGAAGTACTTGTTTATGGTTTTATGGCTTTCGCCGTGTTGGATTATTCTCAAGCAATACGATCTTCAAAAGAAATTCTTTTGAAAGGAGAGAAAAATTTTTTACCCTTGCTTTTTTAATCTCTCTCTGGATTTTCCATAGAGAAAAGATGGCTGACCCTTCCCTCAGTGTACGGAAGTGTGTTAAAGGCTTTTAGTAATTATTTTATCACTTTATAAATTATTGTTGATATTTATAGATTTACCTCTATATATTTTATATCTCTTTCCATTTATACTAAACACCGAGATAAATTTTATATTTTTGTTTATAAGCGACCTATGCCTATTCTTTGTAGGCGGTACTGACTTGGAAAACGAAGTTAAACAACGTTGAGCCCATTCAACTTTTATATTTGTTTAGATTGATGAGATGAATATTTTTAGAAAATATTTTAAGAAATTTATTCTTGGAATAGTCTTCGTGCTGTTTTCAAAGATGAACTAACGTTTGGTTTATTTATGCTACGCAGTTTGCACTCTATCGTTACGATAGAGAAAGAGAGAATCACGGTTTCACTTTGCAGAAAGAGTTAATCGATTTTGACGTTTTGTTCATTCTTCTTACAAACTGAAGTTTTTTAAATACTAATTTAAAGGAACATGTTAATTTTCAATTTCTTAGTCCTTTTAGTATTTTTCTTTAGTCAAATAACCTTTTATTGACGAAGAGTGAGTGAGTCATTCTCTTGTGAGTGACAAGAGAGAGAGAGAGAGAGAGAGAGAGAACGATCCAAATCTTTATTCTCGTCCCAAGTCTCTGTACAAGGAGTTTAGGAGTGAGTAACGTTGTTCTTCTTGATTCAGATATTTACTCTCGTCCCAAGTCTCTGTTTATTCTATATATATGTATATGTTTATTAATTTTTGCATGTGTGATTCATTTTGTACTAATGAGCTTACATTATACGACATATTTCGCAATTCTAACCTTTTGATTTAAGGGAGAATTGCGTGCTTCAGGTATAAATCAGCTTTATTCATGTCTAATGTGAAATTATTAAAAAATGCGAGTGTCAGTGAAGAAAGTGCGAAAAACATGTTCAGTGTTGCGGAGGGTTCGTTTGTTCGTGCTTGTCGCTTGCCTAGTCCGAGACCTCTTTCAGGCCCCCCTACCCCAGGGAGAAGGAATGTCGTAGGACCTAAGGGAGTGAGAGGTGTAAACCAACGAACAGACGTTCCCTCAAAGGTATCAGACGTTGCTCTTCAAGCACGTCTTTACCATAAGACAGGAGAGACGAAGTTCTCCTCGTCTTCCGATGATTCGTCTCTTAAAAAACCTTGGCGTAAGGTTTCGAGACCGTTGAAACGTAAATTAGTTCCTTCATAACAAGATCAACGTCTTAGCTGTAGTCATCATGAGAGTCCCGTTCATAGCGATGACGTTCATGTACAGACGTTTCCGACGTCACGATCTATTCCGAGTGCGGTTGATCCGAAGTTAAGTGTTTTGCAAGATATGCTGTTAAAGCTTTCTTCTTTAATGAAAGCTTACGATCCTGTTCCTGTGCGAAAGGATCCTTTGCTTGTTGTACGTAACGGTTCTGGGATACGTGATTCAGGTCTTCAACCTTCTAAACGAGATTTGTTACGTCACGCTGACGTTATCCCTAGTGTCAGCTTTGCTGTTAAAAGAGATGCGGAGCATAAATCTCGATGTAACTTTGATCGACAGTCGGTTAAGTCGAGTCGTTACTTTGATCAGCAGTCACTGCAGTTCCGCCGAGACTTTGAACGTCAGCCACCGCAGTCACAACATGACGTTGAGCTGCAGACACCGCAGACAGGACGTGACGTTGAGCGGCAGACACCGTAGATACGACGTGACGTCGAGCGTCAGTCACCGAAGTCACGATATAGCATCGAACAGCAGTCACCGCTGTTACTACGTGACGTTTGAACGTCAGTCACTTCAGTCACGACGTGTAGTAGAATAACATTCTCTGCAGTCACAATGTGACATCGACCCTCCGACTTTAACTTCTGTTCATATACAAGTTGTTGTAGCCTGTCAGGCTTTTCCTTCACGTCATTCTGAATATAAATCTCCTTCTCGCAAGACTTTAGATTTATCAGATGATGTGCCTTCTGAAGAAGTTGATGACCCCCTTTCAACTAATTTACCTTTGGGGATTCATTCAGAAGAGGAGAAACCTAGGGTTGTCCAACAATCCCTTGTTTTAAAATTATGAATTTCTTTAGGGAAATTTTTTCCTACTCATTTTGTAACGGCTGCTCCACGTTCTCCGCCGTCTGAGTTTACTCTTGGCATGACTTTCTTCGACTCCGACATATACGAAGTCAGTTCTCTTTCTCGTTCCTCCAAGAGAGCCATGCTCTTACTGGGAGACTGGTTGGAATCCAGGAGAAATTTAGGAAAGTCTGCTTTTGCTTTTCCTCCTTCTTAATTAGCTTCTCGCTCGAGTGTCTGGTGTGACACAGGAGAAGTTCTCGGCTTGGGAGTACCTGCCTCTGCCCAGGGAGACTTCTTAATCCTAGTGGACTCTCCTCGTCGTCTAGCCATGAGACACTCCAAGATTTTATGGTCTTCTTCAGAGCTAGACCATCTCCTGAAAGGAGTTTTTCGAGCGTTTGAAGTATTTAATTTTTTGGATTGGTCCCTGGGAGCCTTAAGTAAGAAGGTCTCTCCAGCGGACAATGTATTGCTGTACAAATTATGTCATGCATGAACAAGGCCATAAGGGATGGCTCCAATGAACTGGCAGCCACGTTCACTGCAGGAGTACTTGAGATGAAAGTGCACTCAATGTGTTCATTGTCAAGACAAAGTTCACGATGAAGACTACCAAATCTGTCTTGGCAGCAGTAAGGGAAGGCGACTGGATGGTCTCTCTCGACCTTCAGGATGCATACTTCCACATCCCGATTCATCCAAACTTTCAACAATATCTGAGGTTTGTGGACAGGGAAGTAGTGCTTCGGCCTTAGTCCTGCTCCTCTTGTTTTTACAAGGCTCATGCAAAATGTAGCAAGCTTTCTACATTTTTCAGGGATCAGAGCCTCCCTTTATTTTGACGACTGGCTAATCAGGGCGTCGTCATTAAATCGCTGTCTGGAGAACCTCAAATGGACATTAGACCTAACCAAGGAGCTAGGTCTCATAGTGAACGTAGAGAAGTCGTAACTTACTCCATCCCAGACTATTCTTTATTTGGGGATGGAGATACAGTGTCGAATTTTTCGGGCCTTTTCGTCTCCCACAAGAATGGAACAAGCTCTGATAAAAGTCTGTCACTTGCAAGAGAAAAACTGTTGCGCTGTAGGAGTTTGAACGAGCCTCGTGGGAACTCTTTCATCACTGGAGGAGTTTATCTCTCTGGGGAGACTCAACTTTTGCCCTCTTCAATTTCACCTAAACCTTTGGAACAAGGAGAAGGGCTTAGAGAGTATCTCTATCCCAATCTCCAACTCAGTCAAGACATGTCTGACTTGGTGGGATAGCAACGTCAGACTTCGAGAAGGTCTTTCTCTTGCGATCAAGAACCCAAACCATGTGTTGTATTCAGATGCATCGGATTTGGGTTGGGGAGCGCCACTGGACAGTCTGGAATGCTCGGGTCTTTGGTCCACGGATCAGAAGAAACTCCATTTAAGGCAAGTAACATGTCTCTTTTGACGAGATTCGTGCAAGGAGAAATGAATGTCTTAGCGGACTGCCTCAGCAGAAGAGGACAAGTCATCTCCATGGAGTGGACGTTGCACAAGACTGTGTGCGAGAAGCTATGGATGACATGGGGTCAACCGACCATAGATCTTTTTGCGACTTCACTGACAAAGAGGCTCCCAACTTACTGCTCTCCAGTTCCAGATCTAGAGGCAGCTCACATAGACGCTTTCCTGCTGGACTGGTCTCACCTAGACATCTATGCCTTCCCACCATTCAAGATCCTAGACAAGGTTCTTCAGAAGTTCGCTTCTCACGAAGGGACCAGGTTGACGTTGGTTGCTCTCCTCTTGCCGTCGAGAGAATGGTTCTCAGAGGTTCTTCTATGGCCGGTGGACATTCCAAGAAGTTTACCGTTCCGGATGGTTCTCCTGCGTCAGCCTCTTTTAAAAAGATTTCATCAAAGTTTCCTCGTGCTTCGTCTAACTGCCTTCATCCTATTGAAAGACTCTCTAGAGCTCGTAGGTTTTCGAAGGAGGCAGCTAGAGCGATCGCAAAAGCTAGAAGGTCCTCTACCATCAGGATCTACCAATCCAAATGGGAGGTATTTAGAGACTGGGGCAAGTCCTCCTCTATTTCCTCTTCCAATACCACTGTAGCACAGATTGCAGACTTTCTACTTTATCTTAGAAATGATCGCATCCTTTCTGCCTCAACTATTAAAGGCTACAGAAGCATTTTAGCTTCAGTTTTTAGACATAGAAATTTAGATCTGTCTGATAATAAAGATCTTCTAGACCTTCTCAAGTCTTTTGAGACTTCTAAGGAGCGTCAGATCACTACTCCTGCTTGGTTTTTGGATGTGGTCCTTTAGTTCCTTATGTCTGAAAGGTTTGAGCCGTTGAATTCAACATCACTCAAAGATCTTACACTCAAAACTCTCTTTTTAGTGAGCATGGCTACTGCAAAGAGTTAGTGAAGTATATGCCTTCAGCATAAATATCGGCTTCTGCTCTAATAAAGCAATATGCTCGCTTCAACTTGGTTTTTTAGCCAAAAGGGAATGGCCATCTCGTCCATGGCCTAAGTCGTTTGAACTTCCCAGTCTATCTGAAATTGTTGGGAATGAAATTGATAGAGTGCTGTGCCCTGTAAGAGCTCTTAAATTTTATTTAAATAGAACCAAAACGCTGTGAGGTATTTCAGAGGCTTTATGGTGTTCGGTTAAAAAAGACCACCTTGCCGATGTCGAAAAATGCGTTGTCATATTTTATTAGACTTTTAATTAGAGAGGCTCACTCTCATTTAAGTGATAATGAAGCTAGAGCGGTGGCAACTTCAGTAGCGTTCAAACAAAATAGTTCCCTTAGAAGCATTATGGACGCACCCTTTTGGAGGAGTAAATCTGTGTTCGCTTCACATTATTTAAAAAATGTCCAGACTCTTTATGAGGACTGCTACATGTTGGGACCATTTGTAGCAGCGAGTGCAGTAGTGGGTGAAGGTTCTACCACTACATTCCCTTAATCCCAATATCCTTTTTCTTCTCTTGAAACTTTTAATTTTTTGGGTTGTACGTGGAGACTAATAAGTCTTCCGCAATCTTTTGATTTGGCGGGTGGTCAAACTTGTTTCTTGAGAGCGCCCAGATCAAGGGTATTGATGAGATCCTGTTGTAGGGGTGTTCACCCTGATTATAGCAGCTCCTAGAAGTCTTTCAGCATCCTGAGAGGATCGCTGGGCTTCATAAGGAAAGCGGACTAATGAGTCAGAGTATTCATCAGAGTCAGCTTCCTTATCAGGTACCTATACTTAAGTATGTTTTTTGAATATTTGTCAAAAACTCTTGAGCATATACGCCTTTGTTTTAATACTGGTCTCTACCCACCACCATGGGTGTGAATCAGCTATATATATATTCACCGGCTAAGTTTAATATTTAAAAATGATATTTTCAATTTAAAATAAATTTTTGAATATACTTACCCGGTGAATATATATATAGTTAAAGGCCCTCCCTTCCTCCCCGATAGAGACCCTACGGACTGAGAAGAACTGATTTGGTTGAGAAGTATATGCGGTATCTGGCCGATAGTCGGCGCTGGTGGGCACACCCGGCAACCTTCATGGCGATCGCTCGCGAGTTTTTGGAATCTGTTGACCATCGGAGACGTAAGCTATATATATATTCACCGGGTAAGTATATTCAAAAATTTATTTTAAATTGAAAATATCATTTTATACAGGTAGCCAGTATATCTGCATTATAGAATATACTGCAGATAGAAAACTACTATATTGTTTATACTAGTAGTTATTTCTAATATATTTTGGATATCCAACACAGGCATTTGCTGAGCCCAATCCTATATTGAATGAATAGTTTTCTTCAATATTCTGATCGAGAATCAGTCATCCTGACCCCACAGTATTAACATTATTTTGGGACAGTGATTTGATACTTCTCTACCCCTAGGGGTAAGAGTCCTTCTACTTGGAGTTACTATATAGAGAAATCTCCATATACAGTGGAACCTCTACATACGAATTTAATCCGTTCCAGAACCAACTTCGGATGTAGAAAATGTTCGTATGTCAAAACGAATTTTCCCATAAGAATACATTGAAATAGGATTAATCCGTGGTTGACCCCAAAAACCTATGATAACTTCTTAATAAACTACTACACATAATTTTCCCATGAGAATAATGAACACTAAATTAGATAATAGACATGTAAATAAGAAGAATAGACATGTAAATAAGAAGAATTAGCAAAAAATGATAAATAAGAAACGGGTTTTTAGCGTCACTTTACCTTAGAAACTCCAGCGCAGGTGTTGTTAGTCTTGCTACGCAGAGAGGAGACGGACGGGCGGCGAGGAGGTAGAGAGGTTAACTACGATAAACATACACTACAGTAACTTATTCTAACTTACACTAAGTGAACTTTAACATAACTTAGCTTATTTTTTTTTTATAATTTATATTTTTTTAACATTTTCTTTTTTTCTTTTTGATGATTAATTTTAATCACTTTCACTCTCTACACTTAAAATTGATTGAATTTTTTTCTCTTCACTCTTTGCTGTTTTCTTTGAACCACTTCCTTCCTCTTCATCACGAGTTCGCTTCGTAGTTTTGTTAAAGAAGCTATCGATAGAAAGTTGCTTGGTACAGCTTTTCAGAATGTTTCGAAAATAAGTTAGGGAAACATCATCAAACTGCGCAACTACACGACAAACCTGCAATTTCTTTGGATGGTATTTGTCGATGAAGTCGACCACGTCTTGATATTTTCCTAACACCTCTTTTATTTGCGCGAAACTTATTGCAAGTTCATTCATACGGACGCCACGCTCATGCTTTTCAATAATTCCTTGCTTTACTTCTAAAGAAAGCATTCCCTTGTTCCTTTTCTCACCACTACCACTACCACTTGCGAAACTAAGCCTTTTAGGACCCATGATTTTCGTAAAATACCGTAAAAGGATGAACGTAAAAAATCACGATTAAAACACAATTAATAGCAGAACGCACAGGGCACAACCACATAAAGCCAACGAGAACAGAGGACTGACCCAAGCCACGCTAATTGAGGGTCCCTCCGAGGTTGAAGTGCTGCCTTCTATTGGCGGAAATAAAAAACATATCAGGCGCTATGAGCACCGACTACGCATAAGAGTATTGTTTACTTCGGGTGTCGAAAAAAAAATTCGGGTGTAGAGTAGGAACGTGTTCGAATTGTACTTCGCGTGTCGAAAAATTCAGATACAACCGGTACGACGAAAATTGCTTACTTCGTGTGTCGAAATAAAATTCGGGTGTAGAGTCAAAAATTTGCTCGAATTTTACTTCGGATGTTGGAAAATTCGGATGTAGATACGTTCGGATGTAGAGGTTCCACTGTAGTTAATACTGGGGGGAGGCAACAGCATTTGCTCACAGGGGTACACAAGTATGTATCTCCTACTATCCCTTTATAGCTTACTATCCTAAGCTACTTTATTGTAAAGGACATTTGCATGTTGATTGTCAAGGAGATAATCCATTGTATACTCATTTGGTTTTCCTTTCTTTACAGGAGGAACACCAGATACCTTGTGCTGCAGTCCTCTGCAAGGCCAAGAGTAAGTATTTTTATTGTCATAATACTTGCAGGTTTAATGCCCATTGCAATATTATTTCCGGATCCCTACATTATTGGAACCCACAGGTTTGCAATATATGTCGGACATTAATGTCCGAAGGTTTTGAAAATCCCAAGTCTATGGAGATTAGGGATACAGCTCAATATAAATTACGCAACTGGGTGAGAGGCTTTCAAAAGATCTCTCCGGGACCTTTCCTACCTAATGATAGGATGCGTAAGCTACTATTTTCGGAAGCAAGTGAGGAAACAGCAGTGCCTCAGGAGCCAACTTCAACCCCTGACGGCCAGAAAACCTTTGGGATTAAGGGTAAGAAGTGCCCCAGGGTAGAAGAGGAAAATGTTGTGTCGGAATTTCCTCCGCCTATGCCGGCTATAGAGCCATCGATGTCGACATCTTCGTCTTCTACCCCTCTATTGGATAATGTGGTACAATTATGTATCCAGCTGAAGAATCAAATAGAGAGTTTCGTAAACAAAACGAAAAGCAGGAAGTAAAACGCAAGATAGAGCCTCGTAAAGCTTCTCTTGTTGCTTCCCAGGGGTCAGTCAAACGACCCTTGAATCAAGACCTACCAACATGCTCTATAACCAATCCCTGGAGGTTTGCGGAGCAGATGCCGATTTCAAATGGCAATCTCTACATCTCAGAGAAAATAGATGCTGTTCCTTTGGACAAAATTCAATTTTGGCCAAGCTTTGATGCTTTCCCTAATTGTTGGGTTCGACTGAAGTACGAACCAAAGTCAAGAAAAGGAGCGGAACCAAAGGAGGTCTTGATTCTCGACCATGATAAGGCACAGACTATCCTTTCAGGTAGTCTGAGAAAGGCGGGTTATTCATATTCGAAGGTATTCTCACTGAATAACAGACACCCTTCCTTTCTTGCTCCTACTTCACTCTCATTCCCCTTAATGGTGAAGGCATTTACTTCTGTTGCCAAAGCGGTAGAGGCGGGTAAGCCATGTCCCACACTCGATGAGTGCAAGCCTTTGTCACCAGCTTTTCCCGGACAGGAAAAGGATTGGAAGGAAGTCCATTTGACATTTTCAGTAGGAAAATTAGACAAGGACATCGCAAGTCGACAATTCAAGGTAGGTCTCCCTAAATTGTCTGAGTTGTTCTTGTGTAATGAACATGAGTCAAAGAAGAGACTTGCGACATCCCTTTCTCTACAAAACTACATAGTTGTGTTTAACCTACGAAAGTACCCCAGACATGCTCATGGTCATAGCCAAAATGCACATGGCTATCTTGGTGAAGGACCTTTACGCCTTTACGAAGGCTAGGAGAGCATGTAGAGAGTTTGTGTTCGCTGATGCAACAGTAAAACATGAAACAAGGAAGCTAATATCTTCCAACATCTGGGGTAAAGACCTCTTTCCACACGAGGTCATTAAGGAAGTAATTAAGAACGCCACCATGGAGAACATAAGTCTTCTCCAAAAATGGGGCATTCCTTCAAAGAGAAAATCTTCTGTGGTTGTGGGTCCCCAACCTGAAAAGAAGATTGAAAATGCTGGAAATATTGGGGCTGCTCAACAACATCCCACTATTCCAGTGACCACGGTGCTACAGGCAGATGGTCAAAAGTCTAAGCCTACTGACTACTCGAAGCATAAAGACGCTTCGGCTAGGAGGAACTTTCCCTCAGGATCGCAGGACCTTCGATCCTTCGGTCCAAAGCCTATTCAAGATGAGCCATTGATGGGAAACAGAAATGTCCCTACCATCATTTCCTTACCTTCTCCTACAGTTCAAAACCCTCCTGGAGAAGTATACCTGAGAGCTATAGAGCATACAGGTGGTAAGAAAACTATAGCTCATCGAGTTCCAGGGAAGACTGTTTTGTGTTCACGAGAAGGACTCAAGATATTAATGAGTCATTCTGAACTTGTCGCCACTCAACAAGTTCATAAAAAACAGCAAGTTCTGAATGTTAATCCTTCTGAACATATGGACCTTGTTCCAATTAGGGGTGTTCGTAGTCTTGTCAGACCTGAAAGGTGTCCTTCGGAACCTTCCAGTCAACCACCCCCCTTCCTCCTATCTAGAATTCATGTTACAGAGAGTAACATTCATCCTAAGAAAGATACGTGTCGGACTCACAGTCCCAAGTATCTTCAAAGGATTGACGAACTTAGTCACGTCAAAGTCAAGCCTAGAAATAGTTCAGGTATTAATATACCTGATCAAGAGGCTGGAGTGGGCAGCACCCGAAGTGTCTGGCCAATGTGCATTTAAAGAGATGACCCGGTTTCTGGGACATCACGGATGCAAGATAGGCTTCTAGAAGTCTCGACTTTCTCCAGCTCAGGGGTTTCGATGTTTAAAAAACCATCGAAGCCCTCAGTCACATCAACTCTCCTCTCCTTTGGAAATATAAAAGGAGCTCGTGAGGTCTGTCAAGAGACTCAGGTATTCAGTCAGAAAACCAAAACGCCAACAGGAAAAAGCGCTAAACTTTCCCCAGTTTGCTATAGTGACAGACCTGGTGCTAAGGACACACCGGAAAGATGCGTTAAGAGCTTGGAGAAAACACGCATCAAATTCTTGAAGAGATAAAAAAAAGACTGAGATCTGTCCCTCTTTAATCGCTTCTCTAACAGAAATTAGAGCACGAAAGTCCCAAGACTCTGCTGGTCCTTTCATGGGTGGGGAAGCTCCCTCCACACTGATCAGGCTCCCTACGACTGATCTGGGACACCGAAGCGATAATAAGACGTCACATTCGAACGTCTCATTCAGTCTTGATGAAGTTATCCATCCCTCTCTTAAAGGGACGGCACCTACCAGCAGTTCATTTACAACTGATCCACTATGTGACGGGGATACTCTATTTTGATACAAACCGATAGAGTTGGAATGGTCCATGGTCGCAGACATATTCCCTCCCAGATGGGAACAAGTCCCGGAACTGCAATTCGACCTCTTCATCACGAGCGTCTTCAAGAAACTACCTCGCTATATAGCCCCATACGAGGATCCTCTAGTAGGGCTGATAGATTAGATGAGGCTGGTCCTAGCTCTGACCCTAGGTATATTTCCGAAGATTCAGAAATTAACTGCCTTCGTTTTATCACAGAGAACCCAAACCCTTCATTTCATGATTTTCTCGCTCTAGCGGTTAGAAAAAGGTTTGGGATCTCAAAAGGCAGTATACAATTCTTAGAAGAATACAAGGCCAAGTCAACTAGAAGACAATATGAATCTTCCTGGAAAGTGGGTTGCGTTTGTCAAAGCAAAAGGACCAAAAGAAATTTCAATGAACTTTTGTCTGTCCTTCTTTGTCCACCTTCATAGCCAAGGTCTGGCGGCCAATACGATAAATACGTGCAAGTCAGCCTTGACTAGGCCTCTCCTATATGCCTTTAGAGTGGATCTGGCAAATGAAATCTTTAATAAGATTCCAAAGGCATGTGCTAGGCTTAAGCCCGCGGTACCACCAAAGCCCATCTCTTGGTCTTTGGACAAGGTCTTACATTATGCCTCATCTGTGAACAATGAAGATTGTTCTCATAAGGATCTAACCCAAAAGGTTATTTTTCTGTTCGCTATCGCCTCTGGGACTAGAGTTAGTGAAATAGTGGCCCTATCCAGAGATGAGGGTCACATTCAGTTCACGGAAGTGGGAGAACTGAATCTATTTCCTGATCCATCCTTTCTCGCTAAATACGAGCTACCCACTAAGAGGTGGGGTCCCTGGAGAATCTGCCCTCTGAAGGAAGATGTCTCTCTATGTGTGTAGAGTGTCTAAAGGTCTATCTTCGTAGAACTTCAGACTTCAGGGGAGGACAGCTCTTTAAAGGAGAAACTTCTGGATCAAATTTATCCATAAAACAACTAAGGGCAAAGCTCACCTACTTTATTCGTAGAGCGGATCCAGACAGTACTCCCGCAGGTCATGATCCGAGAAAGATTGCTTCATCACTGAACTTCTTTCAGTATATGGACTTTGAGTGCCTTCGTTCATACACTGGATGAAAATCTTCCAGAGTGTTTTACAAACTATGCAAAACAAGTGCATGAACTGAAACACTTCGTAGTGGTGGCAGGTAGTGTATTAAAACCTGCCCCCTAATTACTGTAGTAAACAGTTTTTGGTTTGGGACCTCACATGTCCTCGCACATGTAACGGATGAGAATCATCCAGAGTGTTCTACATACACTATGCTAGACAAATCCATGTTCTGAAGCAATATGTGGTGACGCCAGGTAGAATATTTAACCTGCCGTCTAATTCTACGATGAACAGCTAATTGACTGGGACTGTCAATTAAAGGGAGAAGAGGTCACCCTTTTTAGGTTTGACTTCTTTTAATCAAGTGTTACCATGATAACTCTGGCTCTGTTCAAAATCCCAGGTGTGGAATTATACAGATAGCACTAGTGCCGGTGTACAAAGTACACAGTGCAGATAGAAGTAACCAGTACAGGAATTATGAAGAGAAATTGTTTTATAATTTTCTTCAGTCTGAGAGTGGCACTCATCATTTCTTCCTTCAAGAAGGAAATATAGTCTCTGTACTTGTTACAGGTATAATCCCATTGTCATACTACATCTGTTTAACTGAACATCTTTTAGTCATTTATTAGTAATAAATGTCTATTAGAATGTAGTGCGTCCACCTTCGCCAGACAGTTGTATGTATACATGCCAGAGTTCTTCAACTTACCAAAGTAAGTATCCCTCATATATTTGTATGCATCAAATAATAGATATAAGAGACACTGATGTTATTTTAGCAAATATAAAACTATGAGACTATTTGTATATTCAGTGTGTACTTATGTTTGGTCATACTATGTATGTTAACCTCAAGATCCCTTTTCTACTGTCTAGAATGACTCTTCCCTGTAGGAGGCAGGAAGCACTAACATTGGTTATGATTAGTGATGGTGACGAATAACGGTAACGTCCCTTGTCTCATGTGGTCCCCATGACCATAGAAAAGGTTGCTATAAGGTTAAGGCACTGATTAAAAATCACAGATACACTAATGCTCTGGTATACTTCCATCACGACGACATGGCTTGAGCCCAAAAAATGGATTTTGAGCGAAGCGAAAAATCTATTTTTGGGGGAGATGGCCATGTCGTCCTGATGGACCCACCCATCTCTTCTAAAAGAAAAGATCTTCACAGTATCCCTCCCGTGGTACTGTATCTGTAACACCACGCTCAATGCTACAAGGAATGTCTGCCGTCGTGGGAATGGCGCTGTTGTATTCCCAATAGTATTACGAGAGCGGGGATAGCCTTTGGACGGCTCCCTTTTGCCACATCCTCCTTGAAGCCAAAATGCTGTTTGGGGTGCAGATTGCTATGGAGGCGTGTCAAGAATGCGTCCGCTGATATTATGCGATATCCTTTGGAGAAATTTTAAGGATATTCGCGCCAGGAGTTAGAATTCTGGATAACTAAAGGTAAAATTCTCTGGGAATATCACTGTAGTACATATATCCCTTAGGAAGCTACTTTAAGGAACTTCCATCATGACGACATGGCCATCTCACCCAAAAATAGATTTTTCGCTTCGCTCAAAATCCGTTTACTGTATCTGTGGATTCTCAAATTGTGCCATACCCTCAAGAAAGTATTTCCTGGTCAGCATAGACCTAGAGACCTATGATGTTACCATCAAACATCATTTCATCTAAGCATAAACCATGTTAGTGCTTCCTGCCAGCTACAGGGAAGAGTCATGCTAGACTCTGGAAAAAGTCTCTAGGAGTACATATACCTATGTATGAATAACAGACAAGCTAATATAGCGGTATCACCCTATATTATGAAAGCAAAGTTTGTAAAAGAACCACCTGTGTCGATATGAAATACCGACAAGTTCCCCGGTGTGCCGTTCTATTACTGGACTGGACAAAGGTTTTATATCCGAATAGGAAGGAATTGTATATCCGCCACCGTCCCTATAGGGCATGAAGTCTTCCCTACTTGGGGAAAGCATAAACCAATGAATGTTTGCTTGTAGTAAGAAACAATCTTTAGGATTATTCATGTTAAAATTATTCATAATTTAAAGTAATGCTAAACCATTTTCTAGTAAAATGACACAGGCGAATGAGACGCAAGGTTCACAAGAACTAGTTTATTGACAATCAATAAAAATAAAAATAGGTTAATCAGCAATTATACAAGTATAAGAAGAGGATAACCAACAAATAAGCATAAGGATCATAGTAAGCAGAAAAATTGTTTCATCTGAAAAGAAAGAACATATATGCGCCACTTTTAATATCGAGATATTAAAATCATTAAAGTCTGTCTTACTATTCAATCACACTGGCGTTAGAAACACTTGGCATACGTGTCTGCACTTATGCTTGGTTCACCTTTGTTTATGGAACAGTCAACGAGGACACCTTAGTGACCTAACACTTAGTCTGTAGAACAGTCCGTGACTACACACCCACCCTTGAATTAATCATCCCAATTAATTTCACTGTTCCTCGCAGAATTAAACAGTAGGTTTAACGACACTACCTACTGCCACCACAGACCTCTTCAGTTGCTCCACTTGCTTCGCATAGTGTCTAAAGAATACTCTGGATGACTTCCAGCCAGTGTATGAGCGAAGATGTTCGAAATCCATATTATTAAAGAAATTTATGGAAAAGGCAACTTTTCTCGGATCATGACCTGCGGGTGTACTGTCTGGATCCGCTCTGCGAATAAAATAGGTGATTTTCGCCCTTAGTTGCTTCAGAGATAAATTTGAGCCTGATGTTTCTCCCCCAAACAGCTGACCTCCCCTAAAGTCTGAAGTCCTACAAAGATAGACCTTTAGGCATTCCACTGGACATAGAGATGCATCTTCTTTCAGAGGGCAGATTCTCCAGGGATCCCACCTGTTGGTGGGTAGCTCGTTCTTGGCAAGAAACCTTTGGTCCGGAAAAAGGTTCAGTTCTCCCCCATCTAAGAACTGAACACGACCTTCCTCTCGCGAGAGGGCTACTATTTCACTAGCTCTAGCCCCTGAAGCGAGTGCAAACAGAAATATAACTTTTTGGGTCAAATCCTTTAAAGCACACTCCTCATTGTTCATCAATGAAGCAAAATGAAGAACCTTATGGTTTTCGGAGGTGCTGATGGTCTGAGCCTAGCACAGTCCTTCAGAATTTTGTTAAAAATGTCATTAAAGAGGTCGACCTGGAAGGCATATAGAATAGGTGTTGTCAAGGCGGACTTACACGTTGATATTGTGTTGGCTGCTAAACCTTGACCATGGAGGTGGATGAAGAATGATAAGCAGAAGTCTGTCGAGATCTTTTGTGGATTCTTCGCCTTGACAAAGGACACCCACTTTCTCCATGATGACTCACATTGTCTTCTGGTGGATTTGGACTTATATTCCTCTAAAAAGTCTATACTGTCTCTTGATATCCCGAAACGTTTTCTCACCGCTAGGGAGAGAAAATCATGAGCTGCAGGTTCCGGGTTTTCTATGATGAAGCTCAGACAGTTGACTTCTGAACTCGCTGAGTCAAAACTGGATCCGGTAGCGGTAGAAACTTCAGCTGTAGTTCTATTGCCAGAGGGAACCATACGCTGTTCGGCCACTTGTGAGCCACTACTGCCGCTTTCCCCTTGAAGGATCTCAGTTTGTCGAGGACCCTCAGTAGAAGGTTTTGAGGCGGGAACAGGTAAATCCTGGATCATTTGTTCCAGTCGAAGGACATAGCGTCTACTGCTTCCGCTAGGGGATCCTCGTACGGGGACACATAGAGAGGTAACTTCTTGTTGTCTTTCGTCGCAAAGAGGTCTATCTGCAGTTCCGGGACTTGACTCAAGATGAAAGAGAATGATCATGCGTCTAGGAACCATTCTGACTCTATCGGTATGAGCCTGGATAGAGTGTCCGCCGTCACATTGCGGACTCCTTGAAGATGAACTGCTGACAAGTGCCATCTCTTCTTCATCGCTAGCCGGAAGATGGCTAACATCACTTGGTTGATTTGAGGTGACCTCGATCCTTGTCAATTCAGGCATCTCACTATCACCTTATTGTCTAGTACCAATCTTATGTGGATCGAGTGGCGAGGGGAGACTTTCTTCAATGTAAGAAGTACTGCCATGGCTTCCAGAAAGTTTATGTGAAATGTCTTGAATAGGTTGGACCAGGTTCCTTGGACCTTCTTCCGGTGAGAATGACCTCCCCATCCTTCCTTCGAGGCGTCTGTATGAATAGTCATAGAGGGGGGAGGTGGCTGAAGAAGCACCGATTTCTTCAGTTGTTTGGCTTTGGACCACGGCGTGAGAAGCATTCGCAGACGAGTCGATTTTGGTCTTATCAGATCTCTTCGCGCGTTTGATGCATATCTTCTCCAAACTCCGGTTGCATCCTTTAGCTGTGCTCCTAGCACTGGGTCTGTTACTGAGGCAAACTGGAGAGAGCCCAGCACTCTCTCTTGTTCGCGTCTTGATATCCTTTTGAAATCCAGAAGTCTCTTGACAGAACCTGCTATTTCTTTCCTCTTCTTTACAGGGATGGAAAGTTGGTGTGACAGTAAGTCCCAGTGGATTCCCAGTCACTGAAACTTTTGAGATGGAGAAAGCCGAGACTTTTTTCTGTTGATCTTGAAACCTAGATGTTCCAGGAACTGGATCACCTGTTGGGAAGCTTGCATGCATTCTGTCTTGGATGCTGCCCACACCAGCCAGTCGTCCAGGTAGGCCACTACTTGGATCCCCTTTAGGCGTAATTGTTGGAGAGCTGCGTTTGCAAGCTTCGTGAAGATTCTTGGGGTTATGTTTAGCCCGAATGGCATGGCTCTGAAAGCGTAGAGTCTTCGTTGTAGTTTGAATCCTAGGTAGGAGGAGAGGTGACGACTGATTGGAATGTGCCAATAAGCGTCTGACAAGTCTATGGAGACGGAAATGCCCGTTTGGGTAGTAAGGTCCTTATGTGTTGGAGTGTTAGCATCTTGAACTTGTAGTTCACTATGAACTTGTTGAGTGGCGAAAAGTCCAGAATGACTCTGAGTTTTTCCGAGTCCTTCTTTGGAACACAAAACAGCCTTCCTTGGAACTTGATGGACTTTACCCTTCGGATTACTCTTTTCTCCAAGAGTTCTCGGATGTATTCTTCCAGAATGGGGGTAGAGTGTTGGAAGAACTGTGGGAACGGCGGTGAAGTGCTGTACCAGCTCCAACCCTGTCCATTCTTGATTAGGCTGTGGGGCCAGGGATCGAAGGTCCAACGATCCCGAAAAAGATGAAGTCTCCCTCCTACCGGAAGCGTTTCACTTCTGCTGCTGTTGACCTGAGGCCTGGCCTTCTTGACCGCGTCCTCCCCTGAACCCCCTTCCCCTTGAGGGGCGTCTAGACGAACCTCTGGCTGATCCTCTAGCTCTTGGACGAAAGGTAGTAGACTTCCTTACGAATGCTGGGTTAAATGCCGGAGACTGCGTTGTCACGGCTTGGGGTACCAACTGGTACGTGGTCGGGGTTTGTGCCACCATCTGGGGCACTGCGGTCATGGGAAGCTGCTGTTGCTGTCTGTACGGTTTGGCTGGCCGAGAGGGTAGCTTAGGCTTCTTAATCTTCCTTTTTGGTTGGGGACCCTCATCCGGGAAAGACTTTCTTTTAAGAGATAGGCCCCACTTCTGGAGAAGGTTTCTATTTTCTGTGGCGGCCTTATCCACTACTTCTTTGACCACTTCAATAGGGAAGAGGTCTTTATCCCAAATGCAAGAGGAGATTAGTTTCCTTGGTTCGTGCCTCACCGCAGCCGAGGCGAACACGAACTCCCTACAAGCTCTCCTAGCTTTGACGAAACTGTAGAGGTCCTTCGTCACTGTGGCTAGATAAGTTTTGGCCACTACCATAAACATCTCTTGAGCTTTGGGGTCACTTGCCATCGTCTCCAGAGTCATTTGTAGAGACATTGAAGCGGCAAGTCTCTCTTTTGTCTCTTGCTCCCTACGCAAGAGAAAATCAGACAGCTTCGGGAGGTCTTCACTGAACTGACGTCCGGCAATATCGGCCTCCAACCTCCCGACTGAGAAGGTAAGATGGACGTCCTTCCAGTCTTTCTGGTCCATGGGTAAGGCCAAGGATAGAGGTTTACACTCCTCCAAGGAGGAACATGGTTTACCTGCCTCGACCGCTTTCAAAACAGCCTTAAATCCCATTCCATAAAGGGGAAGGCTCTGGTAGGAGAGGCCACAAAGGAAGGATGCTTCTTACTCAAAGCAGGTACAGTACCTTTGAGTTTGTGAAGCCCCTCTCCTTCAATGAGCTTGATAATAAAGCCTGTGCTTTATTATGGTAAAAAACTATGACCTCCTTCGGCTCCGTCTCTTCCTTTGAGGCTGGCTCCTTCCTAAGACGGACATAGCAGTCTGGGTAAGACTCCTTGTTGGGCCAGAATTCCACTTCTTCGAAGGGAATTGAGCCCAACTTCTCTGAAATGACAATCTTTCCTGTTGTCATAGGAATGTGCTTGGCATACCTCTAAGGATTGGCATCCGAGCACAAAGGAAGGTCCTTCACGTTGAGTTTCTTCTGGGGCCCACGTGATGCTGCAAGTCTCCGCATATCCAACTTCATTGCAGCTTCCTTCTCATTATTCTTCTTCTGCATCTACTGAATCATTTCAACGATGGAAGAAAGAGTCCTTCCCAGATCATCTGGGATAGCAAACGATGTTGAGGGAACAGGTTCAGGGGCCTGAACCAGAGTAACCGACCCCTCGTCGATTTCTTCCTCCTCAGTGTCCGAAGCCTGGGTCAGCTCCTCTTCTTGGTCTTCTGCCAGAAGGTCCTTTTTGGTGTACTCGGACACCTCAGACATCCTATCGTCCAGTTGGATGTCTTGTAGGGCGTCCGAGACTTCAGAATCCACCGGAATCTGAACTAGAGGTATCTCCGTTTGAGGCTGGGGAATCACTGCATCCGCTGATGCCTTGGGGAAAAGGTAAGCCCTCATCTTCTCGCTTGGAAGATAGGGGCCAGAAGTATTCTTCTGGAAGCCCCTCACCCAGGTTCGAAGCTTTTCCCTCACTGCGTCCCTTGACTCCGCCGACTTAGGGGCGTCAAACGTCTCGGTAATCAGGTTAGTGCATATCGTACATACCTGCGGGTCCCAATGCCGGAGATCATCTTTGAAGGCTGCGCATGCTGCGTGCCTCCTGTACAACTCATGTCCACAGAAGTTCTTACTGCGGACGTTGTAGAACATGCTCCCGCACTTTGGATGGTCCTCCTGTAAAGAGAAGAAATTCCATGAGTATCAAGTGAAAAACATATCACTGGATAACTAATGTTAAAATATATATAGCTTAAAATAACTAAGCTAGAAAGTAAAGAAGGAAAGACACATACTTGTATTTCCTGCCCAGCCAATTGCTGTAACCTTCCAGATAATAAAATTTTCTGGTTAATCTTATTCTAGAATAACCATCAAGGTATTTCCAAAGGAAAATGTAGATGTAGCTCACGCCAATATAAATAATTTTAATATACTGGATAGTTAATAAAGAAAGAACTCACTTTCTTCATCTGTACGGTCTCACAAAAGGCTGTACAAGACAACACAAGAATTTTGGAAAAACTTAGTGTTATGATATATTCTATACTATAGTTTTCTCCATGCAGTATATACTATACTGTAGAAATACTGGCTACTGTATATAATATAACATGCCGGCCGTCATGTACCTTAAAATAGTTCCTAGGTATACTACCTTTAGACTACTGGGGGGAAGATCGCTGGTTCAGATGTGTGTGCCGTACTGCCGGCCGGCAACTATAAACGTTAGCACCTGGCTGCCGGCCGCCAATCGTAGCGGCCGGCAGATCTTATGGTGTGCTTCTGTTGCCGGCCGACAATGGTATGCTGCCTATGCCGGCCAGCAGCAGAAAGGAACCAGAGAACTTCCATCTGCACGGCTGCCGGCCACTTAAGCCGGCAGTCGGGCTAGGGTACAAACACTAGAAGAGAAACAGAATGGATATAAGGATATAAGATGGCACTGCTTTACAGCCCTGCATCCAGAAAGAGTGAACATAAGGAAGGGGAGAATGTGAATTCAGGCTTCCTTCTATCCAATGCCGCCTGGCTCTACTGACAGACATGGATGTGAGACCAAGGGAGGTCTGGGGAACACTCTACAGAATATAGGCCTTTGCCGGCCGGCACGAACTTGCCGGCCGGCAAGGGACTGAGTCAGCTCCACATCTTAACCTACAGTAGGTACAGATGTAGAATGACGGACAGAGATGTAATGGCTAGGCCATCACTAAGGAAAGAGGGGAAAGGGGGGAAGAGGGTCCTGCAAACTCTGCTTTAGTAAAAGATCACTCCGCAGCCAAGAAAGCTCATCCTAGCCTAGGGGGAAACCTAGGAGGGATGCCGGCAATACTTGCCATCTCCCTCAGAACTAAAACAGGGTTTGGTGTTGTTATTCACAGGAAAAGAAGAATCTTATCCTTCAAACCGAGAACAACCACACTGGACTAGTCTGCTAGATCACAAGAAGAAGGGATCATCTCGTACAGAAACCTTCAAAAGTGGTCTGGGGAGGCTAAGCTCCTGTGTCTGCCCTAGGCCTAGCAAAGGAATCTCATTCTCTATGCTAGAAAGAAACAGACCCAGACTAAAAACTCTGATGTCCTGCCTCCTCCTGAGGCCAAATTCACTGGAAACAGGAAAGAACAGAGACACCCTAATATAGTTATATCTAAATGTTAATTCAGATAAACCATTAGGGTTAAGCCCAAGGCTTAAACAGAGGGAAAAGGGATTGCGCTTATTCTCCGAGGAGAAAAGGGCAACCGGGGAGTGTGAGAAAGTATACTAGGGCCCCATAGGCAACTAGCCTAGGCGCCAAGAGAATCGATTACCTAAATCACCGAAACTCTCTCGTATACTATCTTGGAAGAAATATCAACAATATCTTATATGTATAAAAGTGCCTAAAGCTTCAATAAATTTTAAAACACTTGGAAATCTGAATATCATGCTTGAAAGTACTAGGGCCGATCGTTTAGGCTATGAAGTCAAGCGAAGGCTAGTATCAGTAAATCATTCGCCGAAACGGAAATACTAATAGCATCATATAAAGAATTCCTATGTAGAGCTAAATAGCTAAAATTATTAAAGCATAAAGACTGGGAACATCGCTCTGGCTAACTAAATGACTCATGCATGGCGAGCGACCGCGTCCAGGACGCCTCCGGTAGGCAACAGCTCTTGTAACAAAAATATCGCTATCGAATTATCTTAAAATCACCAAGAGTTTACATTTATACATAATAGAGATAATACTCAACTTTCCAGAGGCAGAAGAGGCTGGAGAAAGCATCATGAGGTTGAAAATAATCCAAGATAAGCGAGTAACACAGGGAAAAACACCGAGTTGTTGAGCTACGCAAAAATTAATACAGATAGCGCTGTCGGTGGCGCTATGCACGCATTCGAAGCGAGATGGGAGAGGTGTCTTGCTAGCGGCTCTCCTTTCATTCTCGTTTTTCGTTTTCTTTCCACTTGACCCCTTCGAAGTGTTAATTCTGTTCGGGGTGCAGATTGCTATGTGGCGTGTCAAGAATACGTCCTCTGATATTACGCGATATCCCTGGTTAATTTAATGAGGAATATTCGCTCCAGGAGTTAGAATTCTGGGTACCTTAATGTAAATTCTCTGGGAATATCACCGTAGTCAAATATACCCAAGGAAGCTACCCTATAGGAACTTCCATCAGGACGACATGGCCTGAGCCCAAAAATCTCTTTATACAGAACCTCTTTGGAATCAATCCTCTAAATATTTAATCTACATATACAAGTAGGAATAAAGACCAACATAAGTGTAAATATTTGGGCTAAATTAAAATGTAATTTGACAGGTCACTTCAGTTAGGATCAAAGGGATTGTAAACAATATTACCTATCTCTACATTCTCATTTTAACACCAGAAAGAGGCCTCTCCTCTAGATTGCATAGTCACACGGAAAAAAAAAATAATTCATTCATTATAAGTCAGACAAGGGGTAAGACCACAGGACTTCATGTGCACCCCCCTCTTAATGAGAGAATGCCTTGATGAAGTAGTCATTGAGCTTCAGCACGGCATTTCATTCCCGTGCTGAATCTTGGTGACGGGCAAGAGGGCTCTCGAACTTCGGGAAATTGCTCCCCCAGTTAGAATCTAAATTTCTCTCTTTCATCTTTTTCTTCTGCTTAATATTACTTCGACCTTCTCCTAATTTTATCAACTTTCTTTTATCTTGCTGTCCTATCTCTATGATTGTTATCTTTCTTACTTATATATATATGTAGATGTATGCATATATATATATTTATTTTATTTGTTCATTTATTTATTTATCAATTTTTTTTCTATTTTATTTAAATGGCGTGGATATTTCCACATTCGTTATTACTGCCTGCTTAGATGAATGGGAGAAGGGATCACGGTTGGGAGGTATTCGCATTCAAAGCTATTTATGAGAGTATTGGATGATCTCAGCCATTCCAAAGATGGTTTGGACCTTTTTGGCGGAACTACTCTCAAGGGTTGGGTCATCGGAATCCAGGGGGATCCAATCCTTGAGGTGGGACTCTTGGCTTTTGGCCGGAAGCCCATCATTACAGATATGGGGAGGATGATTCCATATTACCTTGGTCTCAGTCCTAACAGGCGGGTTTAGCTTACACCTGTGCCTCTATATCTGTTTTGATGCTATCCTTCGGGTAGGGTATGGAGTGGACCATCTGGGAAGTATACTATCATAGTGCCGATAGTGGAGAATACAAATTTCCTTTCCAACGTATGATACTTTCTTATAATTCTCAAGCAGGTACCCCAACAAAACAACAACAAAAAACATGAAAATCCCACCCTTAAATATGGACCCTTCAAATGCTGACTCCCCATCCCCTGGATTTGCTGACTCCCCCCCGGCACTGTTGACGACTTCTGCTACTGTAATTAAGGAAAATTCTGTTGACTACCTTCGAACTAAAAAGGACCACTCTACTGATGTTTAAAAATCTAGCAATTTGGGTAACACAGGGAAATTACGATTCCTTCATGTTTCCCAAATCCCATTAGAGACAAATTATGATGATATATATAGAGCATTTGAGTGCTATGGATTGATAAGGGAAATAAGGATGAGACTTGGAGATGAAAAATGGGACTCCTGGATATCTTTTGAAAGTCATGATGAAGCGTTTAATGCCATAAGTAACATTATTAGTATCAAAATTAACGAATTGAACATCATGGGAGCACTTTGTGATAAGGTCCCAAAGGAATTGGATGTGTACAAACCTGCTGATTGGCTTGAAAAAGATAGAAATGTACCCATGCCTTCACAGAGAAAACCCAAACCACCAATGTGGCTCTTAGCTGAACCTAAAGGGATAATAGGAAATTATTTTAAGATATGTAAGTTTATCCAAAAAAAAGTAGGAACCATAGCACCTGGAGATATATCTCGTTTTGGGAAGAATAGTTATCTCATCCATGCCAAATCTTCGACTCAGTCTGCAATACTGTCTAACTTACAGACAGGCAGTGATGAAATTACATTGGAAATGAAACCTCATCTAAATTTTAGTTATGGAAGGGGAGTGGTCTTTAATAAGGACCTGTACGAATTTACAGAGGAGGAGATACTTTCTATGTGTCCATTAAATGTATGGAAAGTGCATAAGGTTCCTGGAACTTCAATGATTATACTTACTTTCCAGGATGCTGATGTACCTTTCCATATTTTTATTGAAAATGAAAGTATTAAAGTTCGGCCTTTCAAACAAAAGCCCCTGCAATGTTTTAATTGTTTTAAATTTGGACACCCATCCAAAGTTTGCAAAAATGGAAAAATGTGTGGTATTTGCTCCAAAACTTATCATGGAGAATGTACACTTGAGGCCAGGTGTTCAAATTGCAATTTGAATAATAAATCAACTGATAGGAGATGCGAACTGTATAAGTTGGAGGAAGCTGCCCTAAACAAATCAAGTTTAGAACACATAAGTGTGGGACATGCAAAAAGACTGTTGAATAAATCAACCAGCTATGCAAAGGCCTTAAAATCAAAGGTAAATTTACCACAGGAGACAGCAACCCCACCTAGCACTGCCAGTAATCCTAAGGAAAGAAATAAAACCTCTGATAATAAAGTATTGCAGGACAAGGTAATCATATTGCCTTCTGAGGCTCTGCCACAGCGTATTAAAAATGGGTCATTGCCCCTTTCTGTACAGCCTTCGTCCCCCATTACCAACAATAGTACTAACCTCTCCCAGGCCATGTCCTTGCCTGATTTGATGGAGATGCCACCTGACACCAAGTTACCAGGTGCACCTGTATTGGGGAAGGTGCAAAAACCTGGTAGCTCAAAACCTACTAATCGGAAAAGAGAGAGACCTCCATCTCTCTCGCCCCCTTCCATAAGAAATATCAAAATTACGACGTCAAATAAATATGATGATTTGTCTGTTGATATTTCTGATCTGGAAGTCAATTTAAATAAATCGGAAATTCAAGTGGAGGTCCACCAACCTCCTCAACAATCAGATAAAAAAGACAAAAAGAAAATCATAAATGCTAAACCCAATCTATCAAGACCCTCTTTAATAAAACCATCTAAAAATAGTGTTAGATCAAAAACTGCTAATGGGAAGACTCCATCCAAGGGGTCTACCAAATTATAAACCATAGTTTTTTTCTCCATTTTGCAATGGAATTGTCAGGGTTTAAGGGCCAAATATGAAGAACTTAAGCTCCTAATTCATGAACATTCCCCCATAATTGTATGTCTACAGGAAAGTATGCTTGATGCTAACACTCCTAGTCCTCGAGAGTATGTTAGCTATAGAACACCATATAATCATCAAGCAGGGAGCCATGGTGGAAGTCTCATGTACGTTCGTCGAGATGTTCCCCAAATACCTATGTCTATATGTACAACACTGCAGGCAGTGGCTGTACAAATTGATATAGGAAGAAAATATACAATATGCTCTCTCTACTTGCCTCCAAATGATAATATTTTATATGATGATTTAGCAGAGGTCATTCATCAACTCCCTCAACCATTTCTCTTACTGGAAGATATGAATGGTAGTCATCCTTTGTGGGGTGATATTTTAGCAAACACAAGGGGCAATATTATCTCGTCAATTGTGGAGAATGAGGATGTGAGACTCCTTAATACAGGAGAGCCCACACACTTCCATGTTCAGACAGGTACCTTGTCATGCATTGACCTTTCAGTTGCAAGCTCTAACTGCCTTCTTGATTTTGATTGGAGGACACTAGATGATTGGCATACTAGTGATCATGCACCAATCATTATAAACACCAACAAGGGTCCGCCTTTGCAAAGATCGCCACGTTGAAATCTAGACAAGGCAGACTGGGTTAAATTTTCTGAGCTAAGTGAAATCGAAGGGAGAGCAGAACAGTTTGAAAGTATTGATGATGCCATAGACCTACTGAATGGAACTCTTCATACAGCAGGAGTCAATTCAATTCCCAAAACAACAGGGTTATTCAGACGACGACCAGTCCCGTGGTGGTCTTCAGAACTAACTGCCCTCCACAGAGCCACAAGAAGATATCTAACACGATTGCGTAGACGCAAAACTGATGAGAATTTAATTATGTACAAGAAATGTAGAGCACAGTTCCGTCGTGCCATGAAAGAAGCAAGGCGCCAGTCATGGATGTCTTTTGTTTCCTCCGTTAACAGTAGAACACCACCATCTTCTGTGTGGAGGAAAGTAAAAAAGATAGCTGGCAAATTCACCCCCAACCCACCACCAGTGTTGAAGGTGAATGGCCTGTATGTAACTGAAGCAAATGAAGTTAGCAATGGCCTGGCTAATCATTTTTCAAATGTATCCAGCAAGTGTGAAGGAGCCCCTGGTCACCAGTATAGGAGCACTGAAGAAAAGAAAATTTTAAATTTTGCAACAAGAAGGGAAGAGTCGTATAATTCTCCTTTCTCTGAAAGAGAATTTGATTCCGCACTTGCTCATTGCAATGATACAGCCCCTGGACCCGATGGAATTCCATATGCAATGATTAAACATGTACATTTTAATACAAAGCTATTTATTTTAAGCATTATTAATAGAATATGGCATGATCATAGTTACCCAAGTGTTTGGGAACTAGCCGTTATTTTAGCCATTTTAAAACCCGGTAAAGACAAGTTTTTAGCAGCAAACTATCGTCCTATTGCATTGACATCTTGTTTATGTAAAATCATGGAGAAGATGGTCAATGCAAGGCTGATATGGTACCTTGAAAAGAAAGGTATTTTATCACCGATTCAATGTGGATTCCGAAAAATGCACTCAACGACTGATGTGTTGATACGACTTGAGTCTTCTATTTGTGAAGCCTTTGCTTCCAAACAGCACCATGTTACAGTATTTTTTGACCTTGAAAAGGCATATGATACCACATGGAGATATGGTATTCTTAAAACCATTCATGAATTGGGATTGAGAGGAGAGCTGCCACTATTTATTCAGGCATTTCTTTCACGTAGAGTTTTTCAAGTGAGAGTGGGGGAAACTCTATCAGAGAGTAAGTGCCAAGAAGAAGGAGTTCCTCAGGGTAGTGTGCTGAGTGTAACCCTTTTTGCACTAGCAATTAATGGGATATCCTCAGCCATTCCCCAGGATGTTCTCTCAACATTTATTTGTGGATGATCTCTCAATATCATTTGCTGGCACTAGAATGGCAATGGTTGAGAGAAAAATCCAACACTCTATTGATAAAATTATCCAGTAGGCTGACATGAATGGATTTAAGTTCTCGACAAGTAAAACTACCATTGTCCATTTTTGTTGTATCCGGGGAGTACATCCAGACCCGGATATATACATTAAAGGTCAACGGATACCATGTGCAAGAGAAGCTAAATTTTCAGGTTTGATATTTGATTGTAGGCTTATAGGGGTTTCTCACTTAAAAGCATTAAAAGCTAAATGTGTTGAAGTTCTGAATATCTTAAAAGTATTGTCCCATACATCGTGGGGGGCAGACCGCAATACTATTTTAAAATTATACAAGGCTTTGATTTTTTCCAAAATTAGTTATGGTTGTGAGGTATATTCTTCAGCCACCCCAAGCCGGTTAAAAATATTAGACTCGATACATCATGCAGGTATTAGATTGTCTACTGGAGCTTTTAAAACCTCGCCTATCCCAAGTCTCCTTGTTGATGCTGGAGAGTTACCTCTAGACCTTTACCGAATGTCTTCCATTCTTCGGTATTGGTTTAGATTGCAAAGACTCCCTAACACACTAGCCTTTCAGACTGCAAGCCTTGTAAGACACGCATCATACTTTGAGTTGCACCCAAAATCTCCTCAACCTTATGGCTTTTGGGTGAAACGATTATTAAATAGTCTGGATGTAATTAGAAATAAGGTACTTCCATTCAAGGTATCATCAACGCCTCCATGGAAGTTACCAGAGATATCTTTTTGTAAATATTTTATTGGAGATAAGAAGAATATATCAGACCTAGAAGCCAGGTCTCTTTTTAATGAACATGTTAAAGAACATAGAGGATCAACTATTATCTATACTGATGGCTCCAAATCTGATGCTGGCGTTGGATTTGGAGTACATAGTAATGGTTTTAATTGTAGAGGTGCACTTCCTCTGACCGCTTCCATATTTACTGCCGAACTGTATGGCATATTAACCGCTATTGAGAAAATAGCGTTGGAGAAGAAGGGTAATTTTACAATTTTTAGTGATGCAAGGAGTGTCCTTCAAGCTATGGAAGTTTTTAATTCTAATAACCCTCTAGTTTTAAAGATTTTAGAGTGGCTTTTCATTATTGGACGGAGAGGTATAACAGTTCAATTTTGTTGGGTTCCAGCACATGTAGGTGTGTCCGGGAATGAGAAGGCAGATTCACTGGGTAAGGAGGCTGCATCCGAGTTGCTGCCAAGAAGGTACAGTGAACCCTCGTTTATCGCGGTAGATAGGTTCCAGACGCGGGCGCGATAGGTGAAAATCCGCGAAGTAGTGACAGCATATTTACCTATTTATTTAACATGTATATTCGGACTTTTAAAACCTTCCCTTGTACGTAGTACTGTTAACAAACCACCCTTTACACCCTGTAATGTACAGAACACTTAATGCATGTACTACAGCACCCTAAACTAAAACAGGCACAAATATTAAAGGCGATTTTATATCATGTGTTTCCTAAACACCTAAAAAGCACGATAAAAAATGGCAACCAATGTTTTGTTTACGTTCATCTCTGATCATAATGAAGAAACAAACTCATTTAGTGTACACATATATGTACGTATGGTTAGTTTTTGCATCGATTATATTGATTATACAGTACTGTATGTTGATTTTTTTATTACCAATGTTTTAGTTTACGTATTTTTCTTAGGACTTCCAAATGAAATCTTTTTCTTTATGACGCCGCCTGAAACGACGGCGTGTACGCTCAGTAAACAACCACGCTCAGAACAAACAAGGCATTTAACACGCATGATGATAGTGATAAATAATGATACAGTACATACAGTATTTACAGTACAAAGCATTTACAAAATATGTTACCTTACAAATATAAATTATACAGTACTTGTACGTAGCAAAGCAGGAAAACAATTTGAGAGAGAGAGAGAGAGAGAGAGAGAGAGAGAGAGAGAGAGAGAGAGAGAGAGAGATTGTTTTACGTACGTAAATGTAAATTTTAAACAAAAAAAATATGATAGGTTACAACATGTAGACTTTTAAAACCTTCCCTTTAACTTAATGCATACAGTACGTACAGTACTAAACTATAAAACAGGTTAAAGTAAAAAATAAAGATTGTTACTGTACTCACCACGAAAGAAGTTACAGAAAAACTTGAATGACGATGGCGATGAATTTGCTGCACAGTAGAAATGATGATGATGAAGCTGATGATGTGTTCTACTGTGCAGTCAATGATAGTATTTTACGTCTCTTCAGACGGAGGTGTCTTTTCCTGGGACACCTCTTCAACTTCTTCAATTTCTTCCGAAGGCGTACTAGCAGGAGGAACTGGCTCTTTTTTGCGAGGCTGAAAAAACATTGTGATCGGAAGTTGTTGCCGCTGCTTCTTTTTTCGATCCAAGAGCATCCTGTAGGGAGTCGTGATGTCATCGACCTTGTTGCAGAATTGCATCGAGCGAACCATATCCTCGTCCCACTCTTGCAACATTTCTTTCGCCTCCTTCATATGGTTGCAGAACTTGGCGAGCCGTTCTAATGTTAAGCCCGTTTCTTCTACATTTTCTTGGGTCTCTTCCTGGGTACCCTCACTCTCTTCCTCACTTGCCGATTTCGTCAGGTCTTCGAGGTCTGCGTCAGTTAGGGGCTGGGAATGGCAGTCCAACAACTCGTCGACGTCTTCAGTCGTCATGTCGCCAAACCCGTCACCCCCAATTATGGCAGCCAACTGCACAGATTTCCGTATTGCAGAGTGTTGGATTTCCGACGGAGTAAATCCCTTGTCGTCGTAAACAATATCGGGCCACAGCTTCTTCCAGCTCGCATTTACGGTTGCAGGTTTCATCTCTTGAAGTGCCTTTTGAATATTCTGCAGGCACGTGGCTATGGTGTACTGCCGCCAGTACGCCTTCAAGTTGAAGTCTTCATCCTCGTCATCTTGGGCAGCATCCACACACGCAACGAGGTCCGCCAAGGTATTCTTCGTGTAGAGGGCCTTGAACGCCCTGATAACCCCCTGGTCCATTGGTTGAATTAATGACGTGGTGTTGGGTGGCAGGAACTCAACCTGAACGCCCTCACGCGACAGGTCAGTTGCGTGTCCACCAGCGTTATCCATAAGGAGAAGGATCTTGAATGGCAAGCCCTTCTCTAAGAGATATTCATGGACTTGCGGGATGAAACACTGGTGGAACCAGTTGGAGGTCAGCATCTTCGTAATCCATGCTTTTTGATTATGCATCCAGTACACGGGAAGGAGATTCTTATTTTTGTTTTTCAAAGCGCGAGGATTTTTCGACTTATAAATAAGCCCCGGCTTTAACAAAAATCCAGCAGCATTGCCACACATCACGAGGGTAACGCGATCCTTGAATGCCTTAAAGCCAGAGGCTTTGGCTTCCTCTTTGAACAGGAAAGTTCGCGACGGCATTCTCTTCCAAAACAAGCCGGTTTCATCCATATTAAACACTTGTTCCGGCTTGTATCCACCTTCAGCGATAATGTTCTTGAAAGTCTGGTTCACGTAAGTTTCAGCAGCGGCAGTGTCAGCGGAAGCAGACTCCCCATGCAGGGAAACGCTTTTCAGGGCGAAGCGTTTCTGAAACTTCGCGAACCATCCTTTGCTGGCGGAAAAACGTTGTTTCTGACGCTGGGAATCAGTGGAGGTCCCTGGTTGAGGATCATCTACATCATCATCTTCTTCAGCATGGTCGCCATCGTCGTCATGAGGTTCCTTTGCCGCAAAATTCTCATACAAGCTCAAAGCCTTTGTTCGGATGGTGTTCGTATCCAACGCTATGTTCTTCTTCCGACAGTCGGCAATCCACACAGCTAAAGCACCTTCCATGCGTACGATCGTTTTATTACGCGTTGTAACGACTCGCTTCGCTGATCTGCTAAAGGTGATTGCAGCAGTCTTTCTAATGTTCGCCTCGTCCTTCCTGATGTAGCGAACGGTGGATTCGTTGATGCCAAAATGGCGGCCGGCGGCCGCGTAACTTCTACCATCTTTTAACATGTCGAGAAGCGTAACCTCAGCTATCGTCATCATTCTTCGGTGGCGTTTAGGCTCACTACCAGCCTTACTAGAAGCAGAACGCTTGGGAGCCATTGTAACAGAAAGTTCAACAAAAAGTTCAACTTAAAACAGTCGCACACAGCACAGATTCAACTTCACAAACTTAAGAACGTCTACTCAGCAATACGCGGAAAGAGAAAGTGAACGATGCAGTCCCGCGAGAACTTTGATGCTGCGGGTAGAAGATGCGGGCAAAACACCAATCACAGGCTAGATAACAAAACTTGAGTTTTGATTCGTCATCTATCAGCGCTTGAACCAATCACAACCCGTCTTATACAGTACTATGGTGCGTTGGTTACTCATAGAAGATGTCCCGCGCACACTGAACGTACGTAGATTAAGTACAATACCGTAATAATAATAAATAATGATAATAATACTGTACAGTAATAATAATAATAATAATGATTAATAATAATAACAATAATAATTTTATTAACAACAACAACTATAATAATAATAATAACAATAATAATAAAAATTTACGTACGTACGCTATTTTACGCCTCTCTCTCTCTCTCTCTCTCTCTCTCTCTCTCTCTCTCTCTCTCTCTCTCTCTCTCTCTCTCTCTCTCTCTCTCTCTCTCTCTCTCGTACGCTTACAGTACTTATTCGAAATGTGATTTTTGCAACAAAGAATATTATTGGATGCAGTACTGTACTACGTACGTATACATACAAAAGATTCATGGAAAAGAAGCACATCCATTACAGTACACACCATTCTAATATGGTATGACTGCATCTGATTTGCGTTTCATGTTCGATTTAATTTTACTACGTACTGAATTATCGTATGATCACATTCTCTTTTCGTGTTTTATTTCTTTCTGTGCTGAATTATATATCATATGTAATGCAATGAACAATCAGTAAGAGCAGATATTACTATAATTACAGTATTAATGGAATTACAGGTAACAAAATATCGTATTTGGTTATCTTCAGATTTCGCGGTATTTTCGAATTTTCCGGAAAATCCGCGATATGTATATATATATGGGTTATGGGAAAACCCCGCGAAGTGGTGAATCCGCGATTGTCGAACCGCGAAGTAGCGAGGGTTCACTGTATCCCATTCCCTGTAATGATTTCTTACCTGACATCAAGAAATTGGTTTTCAATAAATGGCAACAGCAATGGGATAGTCAAGATGGCAATAAAATGAGGGAAGTAACAAATGACATATCTCCTTGGAGGTATAATATGATGCCCCGAAAATGGGAGACGTCTCTTTGTCGTCTCCGTATTGGTCATACTCGGTTGACACATGAGTTTCTGCTGAAGGGCCAACACCAACCGTATTGTGACGACTGTTTAGTACCTCTAACAGTAAGGCATTTGTTGACCGAATGCCCCAATTATAACAACTTGCGGAATAGATATTTGTTTGAGGCTCGAGATGAGGGTGGCAGGTTCATCCTTGCCAAGATTCTTGGAAATGATGTGTCCTACCATGCAAGGGGCATTTTTAGATTTATTTCAGAAGCAGGTCTTCTGAAAAATATTTAACTTTTATGACATTCAATTTTTATGATTTTAATTGAATACTCTTTAATTTTTTACTTTATTTCTTTTTTTATTTTTGTATACATAAATTAAATGTTACCGGCGTCAATGACCTTAGATGTCAGGATGCCTGAAAACTTTAAATCATTCATTCATTCATGTTCACCCTAGATCTAATGGATGCATACTTCCAGATCCCAATCCATCAGTCTTCAAAGAAATATCTCAAAATCACACTGTACAACAAGTAATACCAGTTCAAGGTAATGTGCTTCGGTCTTTCCACAGCACCTCATGTTTTCACGAGAGTGTTCGTCGTAGTGTCATTTTGGGCTCACAGAATCGGCATCTGTCTCCTATGCTATCTGGAAGACTGGCCGAGTCTAGCGGACTCGTGGTGCTCTTTCTTCAGCACAGGTACAAACATCTGGGACTTTGCCAAGATCTGGGAATCTTGGTTAACATCAAGAAGTCATCTCTGCTTCCCTCCTAATGACTGGTATACTTAGGAATGATAATAGCCACCAATCTTCACAAAGCCTTCCCATCTCACGAGAGGGTAGTGAAGCTGAGGAAGGTTGCAAGACCTTTCCTCAGACAAGAACTCCCAGCCCAAAGGTGGTTATGTCTCCTCGGGCACCTATCATCCCTGGCCCGTATAGTTCCCAACGCCTGCTTGAGAGGATACGATCTCTCCAATAATGGCTAAAGTTCATCTAGAATCAGCCCTTCGATTCCCCGAACATTCCGATCTCATGAGACCAGAAGAACGAACGGACTTTGAGTGGTGGGTGGTAGACGAGAATCTACTAAAGGGTGTCGACCTTCTTGTCCCTCCCCCAGGACTTGATGCTCTTCTCAGATACATCAAAAGAAGGGTGGGGGCCCACATGCTTCACCACTCGACCTCTGGCCTGTGGTCAGAGTTCGAAAAGTACAGTACCAGCACATAAATCTCTTAGAGATGAAGGCTGCCTTCCTGGCCCTTCAACAGGTCCAGCAGTTCCTGGCGGACCATTCAGGGGTGGTAATGAGTTACAACACCAATAGTAGCTTACATCAACAAGCAAGGTGGTACTTTTTTGCAGCCCCTATCCCATCTGACAGTAGAAATAGTGAGATGGGCAGAATTCAACTCACTGACTCTATTAGCTCCTTTCATTCCCAGGAAAAGAAATATGCTTGCGGACAACCTGAGCAGAGCGACTCAGATGGTGGGCTGCGAGTGGTCTTTGAATCATCTAGTAGGCAACAAAGTCCTGACTTTTTGGGGTTCCCTGATGGTGGATCTGTTTACAATGGCTCCCATTGTACGGCTCCCCAGTCCCTGACCCCAAGGCTCTAGCAAGATACATTCCAACAACTGTGGAACAACATCAACATTTACGCCTTTCCCCATTTTGTCTGATGAAGAGGGTACTCAAGAAGACCAGAACATTGGTCAGTCTCTCAATGACCCTCAGAGTTTCGCTCTGGCATCACGCAGAATGGTTCCCGGAACTTCTGCAACTCCTAAGGAGCATGTGAGAGAGCTCCCTCCGCGAAACGATCTACTCAGATAACTGCATGCCAACATGTTCCACAAGCAGTAACTTCTTGACGACTTCATGCCTGGAGACTATCCAGCACCTCCTCACTCAGATAGGATTCTTGCAACAAGTTACAAAAAGGATAGCTGGACACCTGAGAATATCTTCAATTTCAGTCTACCAGGCAAAGTGGAATGTCTTCTGTTGTTGGTGTCATGGAATGGGTATCTCTCTTCTCGATGCCACGATCCCAGCAATAGCAGTTTCTTGTGTATTTGCGGGAGAAAATGGTCCTCTCAGTTTCGGAAGTAAAAGGCTATCGCTCAGCCTTGAGTCTCGCCTTTAAGCTGAAAGTAGATATTTCTTCTTCATCAGAACTTTCGCTCCTCATACGAAATTACGAACTTACCCGTCTCCAGTCGGAAGTGAGACCTCCTCCATGGAATGTTTTTCGGGTTCATCAATTCGTGAAGGGTCCTCCCTACAAACCATTACACCAGGCAAAAGATAGCCACCTCACGTTAAAGACTGTGTTCCTTCTTACCTTGGCTTTGGCCATAAGATTTAGCAAGCTTCATGGTCTCTCGTATCACATTGCCCATTCAAGGTGATGGGGAGAGGTAAGCTTCTGTTTCGTCGCTGAGTTTGGAGCAAAGACTCAGAATCCGGGCGTAGCGGATCCTGGAATCTATTCCTTCTGGATAATGTGCCTCTTCTTTGTAACCAATGACCCAGACCAACTGTTACTATGTCCAGTAAGGCATTAGAAGTAGTACCTTTAAAAGAACAGCAAGCGCTTTTTGTTAGTATGGGGAGGGTTAAGAGGAGTATCACAAAAAATATCATCTCTGCTTGGATTTGGAAGGTCATTGACCCTGCGCTAAACCCAGATCCTCCTCTTACATGACAAACTAGAGCTCACGATGTCAGAGGCATAGCTCTGTCCCTGGCCTTTAGATGCATCTACTCGTGGTGCAGGTTCTACAAGTGGACGTGTGAAAGCGTCAGACGACCTTCACCGCCCACTATCTGCTAGACTTAACCCACAGGAGACTCAATACGTTCTCTAGCGGTCCTGTGGTGGCTGCACAACAGCTGGTTTAATGCCCCGAGCTCCTTAATGGACAAGTAGCAGAAGGTTAAGGGGATTGGTTGCCCGGTTTTAGTCTGAGCAAATGAATAAGAATAACTGGCTTTTTATTTTTATCCTCCCCTCTCGGGAAAATCAGCATCCAGGGTCCTCTGCAAAGCTGACCTCAACCAACTGCAGATAAACCATTGCTCCCTTGTGCAAACTAGTATTGTGTCAATACTGTTATGTTCCCATACCCTGGTGAGGTGGTATCGGGAATGTCTTGGTACCGAACTCGGATGATTCTTATGACTCGGAAGAATTCTTACATTACTGTATCACAAACACACAACTTGTGTAGGCTGCAGACCATGCATAGCAAGGTTTCAGTGAAGCGTAGGGTTTCTACCTACTATGTGCTAACACACATAATGGTGAACCTCCTGGTCAAAGCCAAAAAGTCAGATTGGCAGGGACGTCCACCCTTCTAAAGGGCAAGTCAACCTCTATAAATAGTGTTGGTTTGTATTCCAGTTACAGAACAAATGACAAATTTAGAAATAATTTGTATTTTTTGTAACAATACAAACCTTTTACATATTGGCCTGCCAGTCTTTCCCCCTTGAAGTCCTACCTCCAAGCAAAGTGAGTTACAGTCACAGATTGTGTGGGTGAGAGAGGTACTTACTACCCTCCACCCCTCGTTAACAAGCGAGTTAGTGGTTAATCCTCGCTAAAATTCTAATGGTCGTCTTTCAGCTTTGCCGAAAGTAATGCTACAGGTTTGTTTTGTTAGGAAAAATACAAATGACCTCCAAATTAGTTATCTTTCATACATAAACTATAAAGATAGACTTATGTCAGCCTCTTCAACAGGGAAACATTCGCTACAAGTTTAAACTTCACAAGTTTGACTTGACTACCTGATTAGGAAGGTCATTCTCCAACTTGGTCACAGCTGGAATAAAACTTCTATAGTACTGTTTGTTTTGAAATACAAACCACGCTATTTACATGGGGTAATTACTTCGGCGTAGCTGAACGACGAGCCATAAAAGTTTTAACGAGGGTTTCCTACCCCGCCGCTAGTTAGCGGGGGGTAGGGAGGGGTAGCTAGCTACCCCTCCCCCCTCACACACACCGGTGAATACTCCACTTTACTTTTGGCTCGGATAGTGATCGGAAGTCTCCGCTCCCATCCTCACTTGACGGCCATTATTGTTTTGTCTTTTTAACTTACCTTTTCTTATACTTAGTATATTTAAACATTATTGATGTTTATATATAATTTTTTTGTATAGGAAATAGTAAGTTTCCTTTGCTTTCGGTGTTGTGCGGTGTGTGTTGTGTACTTCTACGAGAGTGATCGCCGGCTTGCCAGGCCACCACGATCTTTTCTTGATCACGGCCTTTAACTCCTAGGCCAACATGGTTGCCTTCGTGGAGTCCGGCCCTTCTCTTGAGGTCGTTCACCTCTTACTCCGTACTACGCTTACAATAGCTTCTCAGGACTGAGTCGCTATTTCGTTTTATTTGTCTCAATTATTTTTATGAATATAATTGTGTTTTAACTTTTCAGCTCGGCTCTCGTCCCTTCGGGGGTCGGTGATCCTTGGAACATTCAAAGTCAGTTGCATAATTATAATGTTATAATTCTGTTTTGTTAACTTTTCGTCCCCCCCCTCACCCGGGCATGCCGGGGGGGGGAGGCGCATACCTTCTTTCGTTCTTATGTTCTTTCCCTCGGGGGTTCTCTTCGGAGTTTCACCCGGGGGAATTTCTGTTAAATAAAGGGATTTTGACGTAGGAAAAATCTATTTCTGGGCGAAGGACCTGTGCCGCCCAGTGAATAAGCTCCATTTAAGCACTTATTCTTAGGTAATTTACTGCTAAATATACCAGAGAAAAAATGTAAAGGAGTGCTAGGTTAACTAGCTCGCTCACCTATTGGTGTCGGTATAAAATTGGGCGTATATTCCAGAGGTCCCGCACTATTTAGATTAATCCACGACAGAGAACCCCAATAGAGGAGAGCCGTTCAACCTCACTCGGTACTACTACAATGCATCCGCTCAGAACCCAACTCCTTAGCACCCAAAGTTTGGGGACTCCAAGGGAGAGGAGCTGGGAGGGTTCACTGGGCGGCACAGGTCCTTCGCCCAGAAATAGATTTTTCCTACGTCAAAATCCCTTTTCTGGGCTCGAACCTGTGCCGCCCAGTGAATCTATACAAGAGAAAAATGTCACCAAACTTGCAAAATAAAGGAAAAAACATAAGCGTAAGAGAAATACAGGATGCTTTAATCAGAGATGAGTACCAAAAAACAATTATAAGGGTATCTTAAATATGAACATAAATCCAATAAGGTAGGTATAATAATGCCGTGAGTGATAATATATACAGATACTCAGGAGCATAAAATTTACAAATATAATAACAGTATTCAGGTGCGAGACCAACGAATACAATAGGGTATAAATGAGGCAGGTAAGAGGGAGAGATAAAGAGTCAAGGCATTAACCTGTGAGTTACTCGGGAGTAACTACGCTCCCTGCGGCTACTGTAGAAAATTTTAGGGCTTCCAAATGTTTAAGGTAGTGTTTCTTGAACACTGACGGTGATTTCCACCCTGTATACCTGGAAAGGTCTGTAAAATTCATGTGGTGAAAGAAGTTCACCGAGGTGGCAACCGCCCTGATATCATGTGCAAGAGGAAAAGAGTCAGGGTTAGCTTGTTTAATAAAATACAAAATTTGTTGCCTGATCCCTTTAATAGTAATGGTACCGCCTTGTTCTCTAACGAATAGAGGCCCCGAGGAGTTAGAGGAGGTCCGGGATAGATAAGACCTAAGAGTAGTGACAGGGCACAGCGACGGATCTTGCGTGAGGGGAACAATTTTCCAGGAGGTCCATCTGTTTTGAGGGTCTTCATTCTTAGCCAAAAAGAATTTGTTAGGAGAAAGAAGGACCTCTCCTGAAGGCAGAAAGTCAATATGACCCGGGTCTCTCGACAAGGCTGCCAAAACAGAAATTCTTGCCCCGGAAGCCAAGCTCACTAGGAAAAGTGTTTTCCTGAGAAGGGGCATGTAATCACAAGAACTGTTAATGGTATCAGAAGCCAATTTGAGTACGTCATTAAGGAACCAGGTCACCGGGGTAGGACGAGTAACCGGTTTGTCTGGCACAAGCTTTCGGAATTGAAGCTAACAAAGAGTCGGTTAAGTCTATGTTAAAACCCACTAGGAAGATCTTTTTCAGAGCCGATTTAATAGTGGTGATAGTATTGGCTGCCAGACCTGATTCTAATAAAGATCTAAAGAAAGTGACTGTAAGGTTCAAGTTCATACAGTTCACGTCTGAGTCTATTAAAAATTTTGCCAACTTTTTAACTGCAGAGTCATACTGACGGATGGTGGAATCCCGTTTATCTGATTCTAGGAACAAGGTGTTTTGAGGATCAATATTGGCACCATGCATAGCCGCAAACTTCATAAAGTCCATAAAGTTAGGGCGCTCTGAATGTTTGAGAAAGCGTACACAACGCGTGTTTGTACTATCTGAGACAGAACCGGATTGGGTATCGGGTGAGGGTATAGTCTCAACTCCCGCAGGAGAGGATACCAGTTGCTCTTGGGCCAGTTGGGTGCGACCAAGGCTACTTGTCCCTTGAAGGATCTCAGTTTGTCTAGAACTTTCAGCAAAAGATTCACCGGGGGAAAGAGATAAATCTTTTCCCAGTTGTCCCAATTCTGTGACATGGCGTCTGTGGCGTAAGCCTGAGGGTCTAGATTGGGAGCCACATATACTCTCAATTTGTGGTTGGATTCCGTGGCGAAGAGGTCCACTTGGAGACCGGGAACCTGAGAGAGAATCCACCGAAATGACTTTAGATCGAGTGACCATTTCGATTCTAGAGGGGAGGTCCGGGACAGGGCGTCTGCCACTACATTCCGGACTCCCGCCAGGTGGACAGCTGAAAGATGCCAACGGTTCGAGGCTGCTAGGGAGAATATGGCTACTAGAACATGGTTCAGAGGCCCTGACTTTGACCCGCCTCTGTTGAGGCAGCGGACCACCACTTCGCTGTCGAGGACCAGACGAAGGTGTTGTTTCTTGGGAAGAGCGAGACGTTTCAGGGTTAGAAGAACTGCCATGGCCTCTAGCACATTGATGTGAAAATGGCGGAACAAGGGAGTCCAAAGACCTTGAACTTTCTTGAGCTAAGAATAGCCGCCCCAACCTGATAGGGATGCGTCTGTGTGAATGATTAATTCCGGGGGCGGAAATCGAAGGGGAACTGACTTTGACAGACTGTTTGCTCTTGTCCAAGGAAGAAGTCTTTCCCGTAGAATGGGAGGAAGGCGGACTTTCCTGTCCCGGAGCTTCCGGTTCGCCCTCGAACGCCAGACACGATTGATATCTTTCAATTTTGCCTTCAGAAGAAGATCCGTCACTGAGGCAAACTGAAGGGACCCCAGAATCTTCTCTTGAAGCCGTCTGGAACTTACTTTGTCTTTGAGAAAGCGTTTGGTGTTCCTTGCAATCTCTAACCTCTTGGGTCTGGGAAGACACAGAGTATGAGATATAAGATCCCATTGCAGGCCGAGCCATTGGAACTTCGATTTTGGAAGAAGACGGGACTTCTTGAAGTTGATCTGGAAGCCTAGAGATTGAAGATAATGGATGACTTTGTGAGTGGCTTTTAGGCAATTTTGGGAGGTGTCTGACCAAATGAGCCAGTCGTCCAGATAGGCTACTACTTGAATCCCTTGATTCCTGAGTTCCTGAACAGCGACTTCTGCTAGCTTTGTGAAGATCCTTGGGGCAATGTTGAGCCCGAAAGGCATCACCTTGAAGGAGTAACTTTTGTCCCCTAAGCGAAAGCCTAGGTACGGACGGAAGTGTCTCACTATCGGGACGTGATAGTAGGCGTCTGTAAGATCGATAGAGGTGGTGACGGCCCCACGGGGAAGTAAGGTCCGAACCTGCGAGACGGTAAGCATTCGAAACTTGTCGCATTGAATGGACAAGTTGAGAAGGGATAGATCTAGAATCACTCTTCTCTTGTCTGAATCCTTCTTCGGGACACTGAACAGCCGACCTTGAAACTTCAGATGTTTCGTTTCTTGTATGGCATTCTTTTGTAAAAGATCCTGGACAAATTCGACCAGGTCCGGAGTGGAATGTTGACGAAATTTGTTCGGAGGAGGAGGTCCTTGAATCCAACTCCACCCTAGTCCCTTGGAGATGATACTGAACGCCCAGGGACTGAACCTCCATTTGTTGCGGAAGGCATAGAGCCTCCCCCCTACCTGCTGCACCTCAGTATTGGTTTGAGGAGTTGCCTCCACGTCCGCCTCGGAAGTTCTTTCCTCTGCGAAAGGCTCTTCCCCTGCCTTTGTTCTGGTTAGAGCCACGGTGGTAGCCTCTACCTCTACCATAACTCTGGGAAGAGCTATGAGCCTCGTAGGACTGGTTAAAGGCAGGGGAAGTGGCGGAGGCACCAGAAAGCTGGCTCTTAGGTAGCAGAACGGTGACATAGTCATCCGAAGGAGCCCGAGAGGTGGAAGGCTGTGCAGGGGCAACAGAAGATGGAGGAAGAGGCAGCCGGAAGTTGGATGAAGCACTCTGTTGTTGCCTGAACTGGGTGGAGGTATATGGTCTAAGCTTCTTCCTACCCCGGGCTTGATAATTTGCGGGGTCATACTTGCGTTTAGGGGTCAAACCCCAACGGGCTTTAAGGCTCTGATTAACCCTAGTGGCCTCCGCCAAGACTTCCTCTACGAGATCCTCGGGGAAGAGATTTGAACCCCAACAGGAGGACCGGATGAGTTTATTAGGTTCATGCCTAATCGTCGCCTCAGCTAGAACATGCTTGCGACATCTGCGTTTAGCAGTAGCAAAGTCATACAAGTCATAATATAACGACTGTAACGTAGCCTTGTTGAGAGACTTAAAAATACTCTCCGTATCGTAAGTCAAGGCTATCGACTCCGTGGATGTGGCCAGGTTTAGAGTACGGCCCACACGTAGACGGGAATCATATTCCTGTTTAATGAGAGATTCCGGGAGACGGGGAAGCTTCTCACTAAACAAGACTGAGGCACAGTCTGCTGCAAGCTTGCCGGAGGTAAAGGTGGTATGGACGTTGTCCCAACACTCAATACCTGAGGGAAGAAGGAGGGAGATTGGATCCACCTCTCGGATGGGAGGCAAGGGCTTCTCCTCCAGAGCATATTGAAAGGCAAGCTCTGCCACCTTATTGACGCATGGAGTCAAGGTGGTCTTGTCCATTAAGAACATCGTAAAGGAGTTTTTATGAGGCGTCAGCATGGTGTTAGTGCAGCCGATGTCATTCAAAAATCTGGCCCAAACAGATTGGGCTTGCTCCTTCGGGAAGATGACCGTCTCTTTGGGGACCTTGTCTAATCGGACTAAAGCTTCCTCGGTAAGTCTGGCATAACCATGAAATGGAAATGCCAGACCCGGAGGAAAGAATTCAAAGTCCTCTAGAGGACGAGTGCCAAGGCCCTCCAGAGTCAACATTCCGTCTGAGAACGGGGAATGAAGAGCCATCCGCCAGGGGTTGTTCTTGGCAAACGGCGGGAGCTTAGAGGCATCCGGTATGAGAGAGCTTTGGACTCTCTCCGGAGCTCCTTGCTCTAAAGCCCCAATTCTCTGACCGAAGTTAGAGAACATCGTGTCCATCCTCGACTGCATCTCCGAAACCAACTTTTCCTGCATCTCCGACACGATGCGAAGCATAGCTGATTCGGAAAGGCCCGGGCTAGCAGCAGGAGGGGCGGAAGGAACTCCCGGGTCGTGAGACTTAGAGGAGGAACCAGAGGTCTTTGAAGACGGGTTCGTACCATGTTTAGAGCCATGAGAAGTCTTGTGAGGCTTGCGAGCTTTGGGTAAGGTCCTTGAAGTAGACTTATCCTTAGGGGGAACCGGGTATGAACGTTGAGACGAATCACGGTCCCCAGAAAATCCAAGAAAGGAAGAGCGATCAGAAGAAGAAGAAAGAGCGGGGCTGAGGATAGGAATCTCAGCGCCAGACACACCTGCCTCACTTACCACCCTACCTGTATCCGGCTCGTCTAGCAACATTGGTTCGACGTCCAGGTTCATGGAGGCAACATTGTCCTCCAGACCTCCGGGGGCGTCCGATGGATCTTGCTCTGGGTCGATGAGACCCGTTATAGTGGCATCAATGTGGGCAATGATGGGAGCTGCCACATGCCTAGCCACAGCAGCTGAAGACTTGGCGTTGGGGTAAACCATGGTGCAGTAGTCCTCAGATAGGACGTACGGCCGCTTAGACTTTACATTCCGGGCAAACCCACCAATCCACACCTTCAGTGTGGCCCGAGCCGCAGACATTTGCTCCGGGGATGCCTGAAATAATAGGGGGAATTATAAAAGGGAGACTCCCAATGGTCCTTCAAGACCATAGATATCTTACTAATAGTAAATAAAATAAGAAGGCAATATAGCCAACGGGACTCAGCGAGTCAGATCCAAGGGTAGTGATGAGGTCGAAGCAAATCACACAGTTATCCGGGTGCCATACCACAACGTCTTCCAGTTGAACCCCACAAGGGGCGTGAGATCGGCAGACGGAGTGGCCACAAGGCTGGTGCAGAACAGCTGCACAGGCCGGCGTCAGACAATGCACCATCTGTAAAAAGAATAGTATATGAGAAACTGTAATTCTCTTAATTAGGGGCGGGTCTGGAGGACCCGGGCCTAACATAGGTCTAACACAAGATTAGAGCTTAACTGTACTATTCTTTAAGTGGCCTAACATAGGTCTAACACAAGAATAGAGCTTAACTGTACTATTCTTTTAAGTAGGGGCGGGTCCGGAGGACCCGGGCCTAACATAGGTCTAACACAAGATTAGACTGTAAAAAATAAAATAATTTTTTTTTTTTTTTTTTTTTTTTTTAATAGGGGCGGGTCCGGAGGACCCGGGCCTAACATAGGTCTAACGCAAGGTTAGAGCCTAACTGTAATATTCTTACATAGGGGCGGGACCGGGGGTCCCGGGCCTAAACATAAGTCTAACTTGAAACTAAAGTATAGCCATCCATTCCGGTCAAGCCGGGAGCATAAAAAAGGATGCAATAACAAGGAATTAAGACACATAGTGTCTGATTTCCCGGGGTGGGGTAGACCCCGGGCCGGGAAATAAAGGTATATTCAATACCAATTCCTTTAGAGACTCCGGGGTAGTGATCTGTCATATATAATCATCATAGGAAATGTTATAAAATAATAGGGGGGCGGAACTGTAACTAAGAACTGCCAATCGAACCCGGAGGGTTTCGTATAACATAAGCCAGAATGAAAAGTGAATATAAAATAGGGTGCACCGGGATCCAACTCTGTTGACCGGTGGCCAACCAGACTAGACAGAGACTAAACCGCCGGGCCACCCGGAGGACAAAGTCCATAAACACTTAACTACCCCCTCTAAAAGGAGGGAAGGCAACGGTCCCTTAGTGGAGGGGGGAGAAGCCTAGCCTCCCACCTAGCTAGAGGGGGAGCGTGGGGGAGGATCACGTGATACGAGGCAGCAGGGCTACCAACTGACGATCCCCAACCAGACAGATCAAACGGAGTAATGGCACAAATATTCATTATAAAAATAATAATAGCGTTAAATATATGAATAAACACATAGAAAATTTTTGGGCAAGGCATGCAACATAAATAATTAAATCACAAAAGACACACCTGATGGCTAAAATAACATTGCCGCCTTAGCACGGTCGGCAGCCATAGCGATACGTAAATGATATCGGCCCAAAAATTGAACCACGAGGATTCTAAACGCTAAATAATGAATATTCACAATAACAAATAATATTTGATAATAAAAATAATACACATAGTAACACCGCAAGTGAAAATTAAAAGCTCTCAAAAACAGGAGTACCAACTGTAGTGAAATCAAGCAAGATCGGTATGAACGAAGAGAATAAACTCCTATAATATAAATATTAAACGATCTAGGTTGCTCAAAACACAGTAAAACCCAGCTTGGTACTTAACTTAGACGGTGTCTCCTGGGAAACCGACGAAGAAGCCATAATTCACTAGAAAATATCCAAAATTCGAGAGCACTAGAAAAATGCGGGTTACTGCACAAGTCGTGCTAAACGGAGTTGGGTTCTGAGCGGATGCATTGTAGTAGTACCGAGTGAGGTTGAACGGCTCTCCTCTATTGGGGTTCTCTGTCGTGGATTAATCTAAATAGTGCGGGACCTCTGGAATATACGCCCAATTTTATACCGACACCAATAGGTGAGCGAGCTAGTTAACCTAGCACTCCTTTACATTTTTTCTCTGGTATATTTAGCAGTAAATTACCTAAGAATAAGTGCTTAAATGGAGCTTATTCACTGGGCGGCACAGGTTCGAGCCCAGAAATTATTCTTTTTTATTTTCCAGTTTACGATGCTGTTTCTTCGTGCCTGTTGTGTGTGCCTTCGAAGCAGAGCTGTCCTGTTTATGCCTGGGGAGTCGGCTTCGCCGCCGTCTCTCGAGGCCATCGTCAGGGGTGTTTCCTTCTCTTAGAAGTTCCCCCGTGACTACTGCCAGCTCTTCATTGCATCCTAGAACGATAAGGAGGTTCGCCTCCAGGGTAGTTAGTTAACTTCCCTTTTTTACTTTTCCCTGGTCCTTAGGCGGTTATGCTCTTGGGGCTGAGCGGCAGCCCTTGTGACTTACTCAAGGGGCTGAGCGATTGCAAGGCTAGACCATGGTACTAGCGACTATGCTCTCGGGGCTGAGCGGTCGCTTCTGTAGCTACGCTCAAGGGGCTGAGCAGCTGCAAGATCAGTCTGGCCCTCTCTCATTTGCGAAAGAGGCCGCACTAAGGGCTCCTCTTTGGAGGATTGCTCCTTTTGTCTCTTCTACGAAGTGTCCCCTCCCGTTCGCGTGAGAGGACACTCACAGAGACTCCTCTTCGGAGGATTGTTCCTGTTTACGTCAGCTGATCTCACGGCCTTTCCGGGCTCCATCACCAGTCTCTTCTACGAAGTGTTCACCTCTCTCGTTCGCGAAAGAGGCTACTCATAGAGACTCCTCTTCGGAGGATTGTTCCTGTTGTCAAAAGCTTGCTGTTCAGTCACTAGCACTTCGGTGTTTAGTGACAGGAAAACTTCGGTTTCTCTTTTTCCCTGACCCTTCGGGGTCTCTGAGCTTTAGTTACGCAGTTCCATCGGACTCTCGTAACTTTAGTCACTTCTACACTTCGGTGATTAGTGACGAAGAAACTTCGGTTTCTCATTGCGTTGACCCTTCGGAGTCTTGCAACTAATCCCCTCGGGGCCTCGCTACTCAGGCTACGTTAGACCCTTGGTCTCTCGTCCCTCAGTGTACCTGCTGCCTGCTGTATCCGTTCCTGACTACGGACGCGCCTTGGGCGCCCACGCCTCCGTTATCTAACGGGCTCCTCCCTTCGGGGCAGGAGAGACTTTCTCACACCTTGAGTAAGTCCATTAAGTGCCAGGTATCCCCTGCGTGCCAACGTTCCTTTACGTGCTAGCGCTCGACTGCTGTTCCTGCTGTTCCTGAGACTGCCTTCAGAGACACCCTGTTCCAGTATTCAGTTAAGCTGCTACCAACGTTCCCTGCGCATTTGCGCACATCGTTGGGGTTCCTGAGATAGCGCACAGGCGCTCACCAGCGGTTCAGCCTACGATATCTCTAAGTCTCTTTTACGAAGGACACCTCTCCCGTTCGCGGGAAAGGTACCTCACAGAGACCACTCCTCGGAGTATTTAGCAGTACCTCAGTTGATCGTCGGCACTGAGGTAGACCTCCTGGTCCTCTTCAGGGGATGCCTCCCTTTTAGGGACACATCCCAGTTCCTGATCTATGAGTTAGCCGATCTTTCAACCATCTGACGATCTTCTGTTGCACAGGGGCCTACGATCTTCACTCGCGCATAAGCGCTGAAGACCGCCCGCGCGCGGGATAGCTTCCCGCGCGTGATTTTCGAGGCCCTTCCGCGGTTTTGCCGCTCGCGATCGTCGAGGATCGTTAGCCGACGATCTTCTGATACGCGCTAATGCGTAAGTGCTGAAGATCGCCCACGCGCGGGAAAGCATCCCGCGCGCGATCTTCCAGGCCCCTCCGCTCGCGGTTTTTCCGCACGCGATCGTCGAAGATTGTTAGCCGACGAGCTTCTGATACGCGCTAGACGCGCAAGCCCCGTCGATCATAACGCGCGTCAGCGCCGAGGATCGTCCCTCGCGCGATCTTCGAGGCCGTCCGCGCCCGGTTTTCCGCACGCTATCGGCGACGGCCGTTAGCCGGCGATCTTCGGATCCAGCGCTAGGCGCACAAGTGCTGACGATTTTCTTAGTGCGCGTAAGCGCCGATGATCGGTCTGTGCGTGGGATGGTTTCCCGCGTGCGGTTCTCCGCACGCGATCGTCGATGGCCGTTAGATGGCGATCTTCGGATCTACCGCTAGTCGTGCAAGCGCCGACGATCTTCATAGTACGCATAAGCTCCGAAGATAGTTCTGTGCGTGGGATGGTTTCCCGCGCACGACAACGAGGCCGTTCGCGCGCGGTTCTCCGCTCGCGATCGTCGACGGCCGTTAGCCACCGATCTTTGGATCCAGCGCTAGGCGCACTAGCGCCGACGTTCTTCACAGTACGCGTAAGCGCCGAAGATCGTTCCGTTCGCGGGATGGTTTCCCGCGCGCGACCATTGAGGTTCACGCGATCATCGCACGAATCGTCCGCTCGTGGGCGATCGTCATAGATCGTCCGCGCGCGGGCACCGAGGTTTCCCGCTCGCGATCGCCGACTATCTTTTCTCGCGCGCGAGCGCCGACAATCTTCGCACACGCTTGAACGTCGAAGATCGTTCGTGCTCGCGCGAATTGCCGACGATCGTCTTACATAGTTGGAGATCATATGCGCGCAGGCACCAATGGTTTCCCGCTCACTGTCTCCAACGATCTTCTCTCGCGCTAGCGCCGACGATCTTCGTACACAAGTAGGCGCCGAAGATCGTCAGCGTTATTTCTTCTGCGCGTGGGATGGTTTCCCACATGCAATCGCCGACGGCGCAAGCACCGGCGATCTTTTGTCGCCGAGATCGCTCGCACGTGGGATGGTTTCCCTCGCTATCGCCCACGATCTTTCACGCGTAAGCACCAGCGATCTTCATACGCGCGGGGATCGTTCACGTGGCTGCCGATACGCCCACGCTCACGCGGGCGCCGATATGCCCACGCTCACGCGGGCGCCGATATGCCCACGCTCACGCGGGTACGCGTGCATGCAGGCACGGTTATACTGCTACGCATGTTTTATTCACGCGCTACCCAGATCTGTGCTTTTCGCGTGATCATCAGCGTGATCGGCGCATCGTTCTCTGACGCGATCGCGCCCTGATTACATCAGGGCTTATGGCGGTCAGGCCACCTCCGCGTTTCACTCCCCCGCAGCGCAGAGCAGCGCCCTCTCCGGAGGGGGGAGGTTTCCGGACAGGTCAAAGGTCTCTTCTCCCTTCATTGCAGATTCTCTACGGGCGAGCCCTCATGTGTCAACTCCCCCAGAGGATCGAACGATCCTCTTCCCTCCAGAGGGACTCCCTGTCAGCGCGAGGGTTGGTCAGCATCCCTGGTAGGATGCCGTCGTCAGAGGGCTCATGCAGGCGATGAACCTGTGCCTTCTGACTGGGGTCACTAATCAGGAGTAGCTTCCTCTCCCCCTGAAGGGGGTGAGAGGAATCCCTGGCATAGTATCTCCCCCAAGGACTATCCTGTCCCTTCGCGAGTCCTTACGCAGGCGATGAGCCCTCCTCAGACTTCATCTCCCCTCCCCTGCGGATGAGCATTACCCATCGCCAGGAGGGTCGGAAGACCCGGTCGTCTCCCCCTTCACTCCATAGGGAGAATCCCCACCTCTTCCTGAGAATCTTATCGTGCGAAGGGGGCAAAAGCCTTACATCCTTCATCGCTTGGGTCCTGTTTCCCTCCTAGGAGGGATCCTAAGGCCCAGTCTTCCGCAAAGATCCGACAGGATCCAGTTGGACCCTTGGGGCATGTCTACAAGTCTCCCCAGGAAGAGCCTCCGGGGATGGGAGACCTCGCTGCCAGTCCATCAGGAGGAGGAGCTCCAGGGGTCGGAACTTGCGTTATGGCAGGTTCTGGCCCTCAGGAGAAACCTCAAGGGGATCCCAGATTCAGAGATTCCTCTTCGGTAAAGGAAGGATACGGTCCGGGACCGAGTCTACTCACCCAAGGGCTCCCTTACGCCAGTGCAGCTTGCCCTGGTCTCAGGAAATGGAGAGTGCCAGAGACTAGGCCGAGGGCCAGCTCTCCGAACTTGTCTCCATCAACAGTCCCGGTTGGTATCGAGCCCCTCCCTCCTCCCTGGGTAGGGATCGGTGAGGGGACGGGCCTTCCGGGCGGAAGTCCAGTCCATGTCGGAGATACGCTCCCTCCAAGAGGTGGCCAGCGGGTTCCGATGCCTCCTTAATCGTCTCCTTCCCTTCTCAACTCTGTACAGGGTTGTCAAACAGTATCCTTTCAGCATAGCGACAGCAGACGCGGTCAGCTTTGCGGTGAGACCACAAGACTTCATGTGTACACTGGTCCGTTAGGACTCGTACTTCCGATCCCGGTTCACCCGTCTTCAAGGAAGTACTTTGGAGTTTGCCTGGAAGGCGGATATACCAGTTCAAGGGCTGTGCTTCGGCCTCTCCACAGCACCTCAACAGTTCACCGATACTTCCACTCTGATCTCTTCGCGGGCTCTCAGGATCGGCATCCGTCCCCTCCGTTTCCTGGGTGACTGGCCGATCCTAGCAGACTTGAAGGCATCCCTTCTACGTCATCGGGACAAGCTCCTCGGACTTTGCCAAGTTCTAAAGATCATGGTGGTCCTCGAGGAGTCCTCCCCGCAGCCCTCTCAGAGTCTGGCATACCTAAGCCTGGTCTTAGGCTCCAATCTCCCAAAGCCTTCCTTTCAGGCAACAGGGTACAAAGGCGGAGGAAGGTCGCGAGAGCTTTCCCCACACGAGAAGACCCTCCAACCAATGTGGTTACGTCTTTCCTCCCTGGCCCGTCTGGTTTCCACAGTCGCCTCAGGATGAGTTCTCTCCAGTGGCGACTCGGGGCGCGGGGGAGTTGGGGGCACGTCTCCCCGGACGCCGGGACCCCTAGGGGACAACCGGTACAGACGTACCCATAGGAGTGGGAAGCAGACGAGGATCTACAATAGGGAGTGGTCCTTCTCGTCCTTCCCCCAAACTTGATGCTGTTTTCGGACGCGTCAAAGAAAGGGGGGGGGGGGGGGGCGGCCCACGTTCTAAACCACGGGTCCTCAGGCCGGTGGTCAGAACCAAGAAGAACCTTCTCTTGACCTACTAGAGATGGAAACCATGTTTCTGGCACTTCAGTAGCTCCACCTAGCCTGGCGGACTACTCTGTGTTTGTGGGGATCAACAACACCACAGTGATGGCTTTCCTGCCCAGACAAGGAGGTACTTTTTAGGACAACCATCCCATCCTGCGGTAGAGATACCGGGATGGTTCGAGTTCCCCTCAGTCTCCTTAGCAGCTCGCTTGATTCCAGGCAAAGGAATGGGCTCGCCGACAGTCTGAGCAGTGCGACACGGACACCACATTCCGAGTGGTCTTTGGATCCTCAAGTAGCCTACAAAGTCCTGACTCGGTGGGGCTTCCTCTGTGGATCGGTTCGCTACAGCACTGAGCTGCAAGCTCCCGCTGTACTGCTCCCCGGTCACGGATCCCAAGGCCCTCTGGTAGGATGCCTTCCAGCAACGGTGGGAAACCATCGATGTGTTTGCCTCCGTAGCTCGCTCCAACTTCCCGCTGGGAGTCTATCCAGCATCTCCTCAAAGAGAGAGGATTTTCACAACAAGTGGCGAAAAAGAGGCCTGGACACCTGCGCAAGTCTTCCACAGTAGTCTCCCAGGCAAAAGAGCGAGTTTCTGTGGCCGGTGTCGGGGAGAGGGCATCCCTCCACACGATGCCGCTTCCAGCAATAGCGAAGCGCCTAGTGGGATTGCGGGATGAATGTGCCTTTCAGTTTCGACTGTGAAGGGCTATCCCTCAGCCTTAGGTCTTGCCTACAGGTTCTAGGGACAAACATTTCTCCCACGCTGGAACTCTTCCTTCTCATACGAAGCCTTGTCCTCTCCTGCCCTCAGTCGAAGGTGAGACCTCTTCCTTGGGACGTGGTTTGAGTCCTCAGGTCTCTAGAGACCCCCTGACGAACCACTACGGAAGTCCCCAGATCACCACCTTACTGGGTAGACAGTGTTCCTGCTAGCCTATCTTCAGCCAAGCGAGTCACATGGTCTCTCATACGACTTCGCCCATTCAGGGGGTTAGGGGGAGGCAACATTCTGGTTCGTCCCTGAGGTTTGTTGCCGAGACTCAGAATCCGGGAGTACCTGTCCCGCTGTTCGACTCCTTCCAGGGTTCGAGTCTCCGTCCTGTAGCAGATGACCCAGAGGTGGCGTCTTCAGAGAACGGCTGCAGTTTATCTCCAGGCTCAGGCCTCGTTCGTGGATCCTGGGTAACGAAGAGAAGGGTCTCCAGGAGTACCATCTCGGCCCGGATTCGCAGGGTGTTACACCCAGCCTTGAATCCTGACCCTTCTCCGTCGCATCGCCCTAGAGACCATGATATCAGGGGCGTAGCTACGTCCCTGCCCTTCATGGAGCATCGTTCAGTGACGCATGTCCTACAAGCGGGGATGTTGAAGCATCAGATCATCTTCTCAGCTCCTTACCTGCAAGAAATGACCCACAGGAGGCTCAATACGTTTCTATCGGCCCTGTGGTGGCTTCACTCCAGCTGGTCTAAACCTCAGGCTCCTTGATGGATAAGTAGCAGAAGGTTGAGGGCATTGTTACCTGGTGTTAGTCTGCATGAATGAAAAAATCTGTCTGGCCCTTATTCTTTTCGTCATCCTCTCTTCCCTGGAGAAAGCGGCATCCTGGGTTCTCTGCACAGCTGACCTCAAACCACTGCAGGTAGCCCATGCTTCCTTGTGTTCCTATTATTAGGTGTAATACTGTCATGTCCCCATACCCTGACGAGGTGGTATTGGGAGAGTCCTAGCCTGGATTTCCTTCTGAGGGCCTCCAGGGCAACTGCCTGGGACAAGTCACTTTTCACCTTCGCACACACCTTACGTAGGCCACGGCAGTTTCACAACCGCCAGCGTGGAGGAGGGATTCCCTATTGTCCGAGTACTTGATCGCTCGAATATGGAATCCCCGGGCAAGCCAAAGCCAGTATGGCCGGGACTTACCATCCTTCCTAAGGGTTAAGTCACCCCATGTAAATAGCGTGGTTTGTATTTCAGTTACGGAACAAATGACAAATTTGTAGATAATTTGTATTTTCCTAACTATACAAACCTTAGCTATTTACAGTTATGTGCCCGCCAGCCCTGTCCCCCAAGATAAGTCCTACCTCTAAGTAAAGTGGAGTATTCACCAGTGTGTGTGAGGGGGGAGGGGTAGCTAGCTACCCCTCCCTACCCCACCCCCTCGCTAACTAGCGGTGGGGTAGGAAACCCTCGTTAAAACTTTTATGGCTCGTTGTTCAGCTACGCCGAAGTAATTACCCCATGTAAATAGCTAAGGTTTGTATTGTTAGGAAAAATACAAATTATCTACAAATTTGTCATTTTAGCATTGAGGTACTAGCTTGATTGACCACTGGTCTGAAACAGTAGCATATTTGGTAGAGAAGAAACATATGCCTGTCACATGGTGTGGGCAATTAAATAATGATATGATGGGAGGCAGTGAATTAGACGATTTTTACATCGTAAGAGGATTTATTGTCTAAGTTAATCTTCACAACAAAAGTGAGCATAAATCTTCTTCAAAGCGAGTGAAATAGAACTTTTAATCTTGGGAATACATAACAGAAGAAATACAAGTTTCTCGCTGACTTTACAATTACTGGAACAATTATAATGGTAATTAACTTGTAAATAATAGATACATAGGGGGAGAATGGATGCAGAGCAAGTTACTGTTAATCTGCTTCCATCAGTAGAATGGCAATTTACCTCAAATCTCAATTCTGACTTATTAACTAAACATTGCTGTCAAGCAAAAGTGAGGGGCACACACATAATACTTGTCTCACTTTAGAAGTCTACTGCGATCACAACCTAGTGGAGTGTAATGGTTGCCCAGAGACGAAGGGGGCGGGCGTCCGTCTCCCGCGCCCTACTCCCCTCACTCTTCTTCCAAGGGTGAGTGTTTATGGCACCTGTCTCTATGGGGGTCAGGTGCTTCCGCTAGGCTATAGGTGGTATCCTTTTGCTACATGATAGCTGTGATCTAGGTCGCCCAGATCTAGGTTGCCCCACCTCAAAGCCCCCAGCTTTTGTCCAACCTCCCTCATGCTTTGACCTGGGAAGTAAAAGAATGACAACAGTTTACAGTCTACATTAATGGTGCAACTCTTTCTTCAGGCCCGTTGGCTTGTGACATGATTTAGGTTGAGCTGATTTACATAATACCCATTTAACTCTATAGATATATTTTGTCTTGTCACATGCCAACCTCGTTCTTTTGGGATTGAAAGTGGTTGTGCATCTGGCATCCCAGTGGACTAACTGGGTATTAAAGAGGAGAGATGCAGTAGCGGCGCATTTTTTGAGCCAGGTAGAGATGTTTAGATCACAAACATCTACACTCCCTCTTGGGTTGATGATATTGAGAACACCGTTCACAGGGGAGAAAGAAGTGTTGCTACTCTGCCGAGCAGTGAATTTCCCAAGCTTCCTCCTCTCTGCCTAGTAAACCAGCGCCAAATAAACTGCCGGTGAAGTCCAGACTGCCATCTGCATCTCCAGAGTCCTCCGCCTCGAGAAGGGATGGGGACTGTGCTCCATACTTTTGCCCTTCAACCTGGTTGTGCCAGGAAGGGTGATAGAGGAAGCAGAGGTTGACAGGATTGGCAAACGCCTTTTCCAGCTACAGCCAGTATCAGGATACCCATCAAGACATTAGGCAATGTGGCCGTGCCATGGTGCATCAATTTGATTGGTAGTAGAAGTCCTTCAGACCGAACACTGCCTTCCTGTCATCTGTTCTCGTCCTTCTCTCACACACATTACAACGACGTTCCTGACATGTCCTCGGAATTGCCAAAACCCAGCAATCCAAGACCCGAGGTTCAAATCTTTCTCTATCTCCTCCCTCAAAGATACAACTAGCAAACACAATGACCATTCTCATCTTCCTTTTCCTTTGTGGAGAAGCAGTTGCTTCGTTATGTGCTGGACCGGATGCTAGATGCAAGTCAGCCTTGCTGCCAAACAACTTCCACCTTAGGAAAGTCTACAGTAACAGGAACAAGTACTGGCTCAATAATGGCGATCCTTATTGAATTGGCTGCGTGGACTTTAAGCGCATAAAGCACTTGCTGACAACAGGCTCACCGTATTGGGACATGATACTCCCAAAGAGGCTCTTGGGGAGTACTGCCAACGCTCAGCCGATTTCGGGCTACGTCAACTATAACCCCATTTGCTCTCTAGAACTGGTAACCAAGCACTATGTGTTCAGCCGTAGACCCTGAAGGCTGTACATGGAACACATCCGGGATGAATGTCATTCCATGCAGTATAGGGGTCAACAGTGCAGTAGCCTGGTCCTGTTTGCCTTAAAATCTTCAGTCTAATGGTGTCGGATACCATCTGCAGCTGGTAATCCTACACTACACTCAATGACAAGAGATTGACCTCAGCTCCAGAGTCAATGACAGCATCCAACACTCCTGATAGAAACTCAGACATGGTCACTGGGACAACCATGAGTGGTACAGGAGCTAAGTGCGCCAGGTTAACCTTACGAAGAGTTTTCAATCTAGACTCAGTTCCTGCTTCCTCTCTGGAGGAGTCAGTTAGAGAAGCTCTGGACAGTGTCGAGGACAGGTTATCACTGGCCAATCCTGAAAAAGCCATTGGAGGTGCAATGACCTTTTCAGGTTGAGGGGTAACCTTGGAAATCGAGATTTCCGAGGCTGCCACTGGAATACTAGGAGCATGTTTCCTAGTACTCACACACTCCTTTGATGTAGCCCCATCTTCTACATCGAAGGTCTGGTTTTTAATGCCCTATGATACTCCCCTGTTCTTGATGACTTCCTGGGCTCTGATTTCTTGCTCTTCGTCTACTTTTCAACAGTCCGAGAAGACGCACTGGACTAGCTTCCACTTCGGCTCTCCCTGCTATTGGTTGATTCAAAGTATGACAACGGAGTCGGAGTAGCGTTCACTGGTTCTGCCCTCCACCTTGAAGTCTGCATGGAGGTGGTCTCCCTTCCAGTACTGCAGGCAGTGTCTGTCTTCTGGACAGGTGCTCTGTGCATCAGGGGCGCCTGTTGCCCACACTGTGTGACATAATAGTTGGCCGAACCACAGCGTAGGAACAGGTTGAGGCATCTGCGACACTCATCCACCTGGTGACCTGGTTTCTTGTACCAAACACAGTATCTCGGTGATCAATCTTTTCTGAAGTGTTTTAATTCTTTCATTCTACCTTGTTTTGAGTATTGTTCTCCTGTCTGGTGTTCAGCTGCTGATTCTCATCTTAATTTGTTGGACAGAAACTTATGGTCTATTAAATTTCTTATTCCTGATCTAGATATTAATCTTTGGCACCTTTGTTCAATTAGTTCATTATGCATGTTGCACAAGATTTTTCATAACTCTGACTATCCTTTACATTCAGATCTCCCTGGACAATTCTATCCTGTTCGTAATACTAGGCAGGTAGTTAATTCTAATAGCCAGGCCTTCTCTGTGATGAGGCTCAATACTACACAGTATTCTAGAATGATTTATTGTTAATTTGTTCTCATCATTTATTTATTTCCTTATTTCCTTTCCTCACTAGGCTATTTTTCCCTATTGGAGCCCTTGGGCTTATAGCATCTTGCTTTTCCAACTGGGGTTGTAGCTTGGCTAGTAATAATAATAATAACTGAGGAGAACTATCCAGAGTGTGAGGTGGTGGCGAGCACACTTCCTCAGGTGCAGGTTTGGGGACAGGTTGAGGAGGAGTGTGTGGATACACTCAGTCAGGTGCAGGTGAATGGTTAGGGGCAGCCTTGGCAACCCTGTCGGCATACGAGCCATGCCATGACTGTCACACACTACTAATGGCCAAGTCCTCTGCCTTCTGGCTTCGCTGACGGGATGCCTCGTCGAGTAAACTTAACAGGTGTAGGACATCCTGCCAAATGTCCTGACGCCCAGCACAGACATTGATAGTGGCCTAAGACTGCACAAGTCAACTCGCAGCTTTGCTTGAAACCGTTCTGAGGAACTTTCGCCTCAGCTCTTTCTGGTCCAAGCTATGCCGATGATATGCAGACCTGTACAAAGAGGCCAACCATACTGCATAAATCTTCAGCAGTTTGCCCTCTCTACAGGTGGCACTGTTGAAACGGGCCTTCCTACCCGCATCACGCCTCTCCTGGGTTTCTCATCACCAGTCAAGGAGACGTTCCTTCATGGCGGGGTATAAGATCTCGGGACCCCCTATTATTGAGAAAGCCTCCTTGATTTCCCCTTTCAGGAACCTTCTTAGCTCAGCAGTCCACCGGCCAGAGCTTTGTGCAGTTTTACCAACTGGCGCAGTAGGCCTCAAAATCCCTCAAGAATCAGGCAAACCTCTAGGCAGTTTCTAGCTGGAAGGTCCCAGGCTTAGGGCTCTTCCTGGAGTCAAGGGTCTTGAGCAGCTCAGACAGACGGCGATCTGACTGGAGGGGACAGATATGTTCAGTGGAGACAGTGTCGGCTGAACTGAGACTGGAACAGGGTCTGGAGCTGTCTCCAGAAGTCACACTACCAGAATCTTCGCTGGTTGACCCCTGGGACAAGGTCAATGTATCAGGTATTGCTGATCCGGTGGTGTCCTTGGTCTGGCGTCTGTGCTTTGGGATGGCCCCTCTCTTGGCATGAGCTAACTCAGCCGTAGCTACCGGAGCCTTTTCTGGTCTGCTGGACATCACTTGGTCACCCAAGAACTGCTCCTCTAGTCTACTGGCTGAAGTCTCTGGCAGACTAAAAGGGCTAGTTGCTGGAACAGGCGAGAAGGCAAGAGGTCCACTCCAAGCAGGAGACTCCCAGAAGCCAGGTACAGGTGGGAGTAACGGTAAGAACCCTGGAGGGGGCTAGAGACCTCCAATTACTGGCCCTGCTCTAGTTACAGGAATGGCCAGACCATTGATGTTCGGCCAAGCCGTGGACGCTAAAGGAGCACTGGTGGTCATTGGTTGTGACCAATGGCAACGTGGTATGTTGGTGACGGCTCACACTCTTTAAAGCTGCCTCCTGAAGTGTCAGTGACTTCACCTGAGTTGCCAGGTCACTGACAATCGAGACGATGCCTTCCACATCTCGACTACGGCTCCTCTTAGCTTTTTTACCCTTGGTCAATGTATCCCGTGTCTGGGCACCAAAATTTTGTAGTGGTTGGCGGACTGTGGTCAGATGTAGCACACAGACTGCCTAGTATCCGAATGCAGGCCACACTCCAATGTTCACCACACAAAAAAGAAAAAAATGGTGGAATGCCCAGAAATCTGGGCAAAAGTAAGCAATCAAGAATTAACTGAGCACCTGATTTCATACTGGGCAAGGGGACCCAGCTAGAACCTCAAATTTCCCTATTATCTTTTCTTAGGTTCCACGTCTCTCTCCGCAGTGCTATGCATGGAATCCTAAATAAGAGGAGTAGTATACTTTCTAGGTAAGATATATTTTTATATAAAGGTAATTGAACATTAGGAGAGGAAAAAAATTAATATTACAAGGGAAGGGAAAAAAAAACTTCAGGCTGGAACAGGGGATATCTCACTTAAGGAAGCGTATTGAAAGAGAAATAACAACAAAAATTATTACAAAATTAAAGAAGAAAAAAATGATATGAAAATGCCGGTATACAAAACCAGAAGGAGAGACATAAATATCTCCATACAAAACCTCTTAGGAATCAATCCTGTAAATATTTAATTTACATATATTATAAGTATAATTAAAGACCAACCTAACTGTGTATATATTTGGGCTAAATTCAAATGTAATTTGAATTATTTCTTTAGTTAGGATTTAAGGGATTATTAGACAAGGTTACACATCTGACCTGTCTCTACATTCTCGCCTTCACGTCAGAAAGACAAACACATTATGTAATCTATTAAGAAAAGGCTTATTATCCTCAGTGCTACACTCAGAAGGGACGGCTAAATATCATATACAGTATAGTAACTTCCTAAAGCCATGCTACAGAAATCTACATTTTTAAATATAAAACTTACCCGCTGGTTATATAATAGCCTAAGTCCCCGACGCCTCGGCAGAAAATTCAAAATCTCTTGCGCAGCCTAGCACATATAAGCCAGGTGTACCCCAGCGCCCTCGCGGTACCACAGGTAGAACTATACTCGACCAATTCAGATTTTTTCTGCCGCCATAGCTGGCTGAACTTTTGAAAATTCTCTCTTGTTTTCTTACTCTGTTTGGACGTTATTTGGTGATGTATTAACGTTTTTGAGTTTTGGCTTTTGCATATTTGTTTTATTTGATCTGTGATCACGTATTTTAACTTAAAAGGTAGGGTTGGAAGGTTTTTCAACCTATTTTAAACCTCACGAAAGCATAGGGGCGAAATGTAAACATTTCGTCCATGGATGACGTCACAGCCTCTTCCGTAGGCTAAAAGTCTGCTTGTTTTTTGAGTTATAAATTAATTAAAGGAATTATTTTGAGAAAAATTTATCCTTTTAATATTTTTCTCTAGATAATTTTTGATCTGTTTGCAAAGATTAACTACCGTTCAGTTTATTTTTGTTACGCAGTAATCAGTATCGTTACGATGTTACATATATTGTAGCAATTTTATGAATAGTACTTTCTTCTTACTTCTCAAGTTTTTTATTGTACTTTATAAAAGGAACATTTTATTTTGCAATTAATTGGTCCTTTCAGTATTTTTCCTTGGTCAGAGATTAAAGGAAGTTACACTTCAGTTTATTTTATACGATGCAGTATTCTTTACATTCGTCGTAGCGCATGATTCTATGTATCGTTGTTGCGGTGACCGGAATTCTAGCCGCATACATTTTCGCCGTAGTACTTTTTTTCACGGACTTTTTGCCGTAGGAATCTTTGCCACTAGGTATTTTCGCCATAAGGAATTCTTGCCGCAAATTGCATATTACTTTTATAATTTAAAGGTATATGAAAGAGTTGACCTATAGAAAAAAATAAGTATAGTGGCTTACATACATACATTAATGCGATGGATGGTCTCTGATAATTAGCTCTTACTTATGAAGTTTTAAACAAGCAGTTTTAACCCATACATACACTCCACTGGTCTTTGATGAATAGCTCGTGCTTCTAAAGTTTAAAACAAGTTGTTACATACCTACTTGCATACATACATACACACATACATCTATGTATGTATTCCTGTGGTCCTGTGGATATGTGGAATGTTTATGAACGGACTTTAAATAAGTTACCAAACACCAATAATAGTGTAGAAGGGTTTCATAATGCCTTGCAAAGTTCTGTTACAAATATCCACCCAAATATTTGGCAATTAATTAACCTTTTGAAAAACGAAGAGAGAGTAGCAAAAAAGAAAAGAATTGATATTGAACGTGGCGAAGCATCTCACATGAAAAGATGTTTATGTACGAATACAAAGAATTGTTTCGAGATATGATTTTCAGTGTAAAGTACACTATTTACGGAGTATTGCAATGAATTTGCACTCATTCTAAACTTAATTAAAGTTTTTTTTTTTCAAATATTTTGAATTTTAAATAGATAAACCTTCTATATTGTAATACCTTTGTTATTGATTTTATTTTGACAATGATGAATATTTGAATATTTATTGTAACTTCAATTGCTCTTAAATTTATTACTTGTTTTAGATAAATAAACTTTCAGTTTTATAATACACTATTATTTTCATACCCTTTTATACTCATAATTTAGATATATTTTATTAATTATACGGCATTCATGTATGTAGTAGAGTGTATGTATGTATGTATGTATGTATGCTAAAAACTGCTTGTTTAAAACTTACTAAGTAAGAGCTAATTAGATGTGTGTATGTATGTATGCAAGTAGGTATGTATACTTCTTGTTTATAAACAACTTGTTTTAAACTTTAGAAGCACGAGCTATTTATCAAAGACCAGTGGAGTATATGTATGGGCTAAAACTGCTTGTTTAAAACTTCATAAGTAAGAGCTAATTATCAGAGACCATCCATCGCATTAAGGTAGTATGTATTTAGGCCACTATACTTATTTTTTTTATAGGTCAACTCTTTCATATACCTTTAAATTATAAAATTAATATGCAATTTGCGGCAAGAATTCCTTACGGCAAAAATACCTAGTGGCAAAGTTTCCTACGGCAAAAAGTCCGTGACAAAAAGTCCTACGGCGAAAATGTATGCGGCAAGAATTCCTAGAACCCGTTGTTGCTTTGGTGGTTTTCGGAATACTAAATTGTTTGTATATTATTTGTAGATGTTCCAATGATGCGAGTGATGATTCATCTTTTATTGGAACCCCTTAATTTAAGGTTTTATTTTAATGTATAAATATTATATCTATTAAGGTAATTTTTGATATTTAATATTTTGTTACATTTATATGGGATTCGGTACTTTTGCTTTCCCATTCAAACAATTGTCCAGTGACAGAATTATAAGTCTCTCCCTACAGAGTTCATTTCCTTTGAGAGAGTGTATACTTTGTCTTTCAGGTAATTATGAAACTATCTTTGTGCCAAAGAGTAAAGTGCAAATTTTTTAGTGATAAATTGTGCAGTGAATTTTATTCAGTGGAGAGTGCTTCTATTCGGACCTGTCGTTATCCTAGCCTTAGACCTCTGTCGAGCTCCCGGACCCAGGGGAGAAGTTAAGTCAAACGGCGAAAAGGAATCGAGAGGGTAACCAGGCGTTACAGTCTTTTAGACCCGAACTGAAGTCCTCTCGAGTGTTTTCTGTCGATCACCAGAACGCTCCCCCTCGCTATAGATAAAGCGAGGTATTAGTGTTTTCAAAGGCGCTAAGCTGAAAACAAAATTAGATTCGTTCTGCGTGTATTACGTTTCATGCGGCGCAGACGCAGTGCCGCCACCCCACCTGATGGGTGTCGTCTCTCGACAGTGGCTAGAGCTATGGATCGACGAAGATAATGCTGAATACGTTTCGCCTAAGGTTGATCGTTGATCTTTATAGTTAGGCATGAAACAGCATCTATCTTCGTTTATGCAGTCTTTTCTGCCTGCCGTTAACAGTGCGGTTGGGTGTCTCGATTCCGGTCTTTGACACGGATGCACAGGCGTCGTGTCTTTAACGGTGAGGACTCGTTGTCGCACAGGCGGCCTACCAACCGCAATGTTCAATGGTGAGGGAAAGTGGTGCTTTACCTCGATTACCTGCTCAACTCAAACCGACGGCTCATAGCACCTAGTATCAGTCTATACAGACGCGCCGACGTTCGCCAGGCAGCAGAGCCGGCGAAGCGTCATCGGAACGGTGCGGCCACGGAAACGGAACGTCGACGGAATGGAGCGAAGCGCCACGTCATTGTGGACGCTTCAGCATCAGTATGGACGCTTCAGTGTCAGTGTGGATGCTTCAGCGTCATTGTAGACGCTTTCAGTGTCAGTATGGACACTTCAGCGTCAGTATGGACGCTTCAGCACCAGTGTGGATGCTTCAGCGTCAGTGTGGACGCTTCAGTGCTAGTGTGGGCGCTTCAGCATCAGTGTGGACGCTTCAGCGTCGGGGTGAACGCTTCGCTACCTATTACTATAGACTTTGATGTCTACCTGACCATGAACGTCTAGTGTTTAGTTATTGTTGCTCCAGGCGCTATATTAAGAAATAAATCTTAACTAGAAAGATATTATATTCTCGGACCAAGGCCTGCTGGGCTAACTCTTGGTTGTGAGAACTAGAATTAAAATCTCTAAGTATTGCGGTCCGAATTCAGAATCATAAGGAGTGGATTCCTAAGAATCAAGACTTCTCTTCCGAGGATAGAGATTGTTAAAGAAAGGGAATAACTTTCAGAAACTCATGAGACTTTTTCTAGAGAGTTTCCCTCATATTTTTTACCTGCTGCTCCTCGTTTCGACTTCAGAGTTTTCTCTAGTTGAGTTGATGGTATCGCTATTTATTTTATTTTATTTGTATTACAAGCCAGCTACAACCCTAGTTGGGAAAGCAAGATGCTTTAACCCAAAGGGCTCCTTTAGGGAACGATGGCCTAGTAAATTAATGGTAAAATAAAAAAATGAATTAAAATTAAATCATTCTCAGGAAAATAACGAACCTTACTGTAGAGATTGATACGGCGCTTGCAGCTGCTACAACAGAAAGGGCATTAAGGCTTTTTATGAGAATAGAACGTGAAAGTATATCTCCCTCCACGGGCAGATCTTTTATGATTTAATGTTTTATGTTTTTAAAACGCTCTTGTTAGTGACTCGTAAACATAACGCAGTGCTCTGGAGGAGGTGTTTGTTCGTTTTCACCTTGCCCCTAGTCTTATATCTCTAACTTACGTTCCAACCCTTGGGAGAAGGAAGGTCGGTAGGCTGAGGTTCTTCGCGGACCTTATGCATTAAATGTCTGTTCCACCAAGCGATATTGTTGATGCAGTCCAAGACGGTCTCTCTCCACTTTGGAATGATGAAGTAATGCTCTTTTCTTCGCCTATGATTGGCGAGCTATGACATCACAACCATGTGACATAGTATCTTGAAAAGAGCGGAGTTGGAATGTCTTGAAGCGATCAGATCGTCATCGCTATGGTATCAGGGACCTTGTAACTGTTTTCTGCATATTAGAATGCAGTTCCCTGACGGGAATAACATTCTACGTTTTCCCTGTCTACCAGACTAGGTAGTTACTCGTCATGTATGCACGCGAACAGAACTTACCCTCGCAGCAGTCGTGTTTTGATGCTTGAACAGAAAGCAATCGAGTGTGTTTTTTCTTCCACGAGAGAAGCGGAAGTCAGACAAGTCACATACAATCCTAGCTCTTCCTCTGGATTCTGACTCACTTTCAGGGAGGAAGGACTTTGTCCTCATCGAAGGACGCATAACTTAGAATTGGTAGTCACCAATCAATTTGTCCAAGACCTTTCAAGAGTCGTATGTTTTCTATTTACTTATCCTGCAGTATCTAATGTTCGCCGGAAGTTTTTTCTTTTCGGAAGAAGGCGACGTGTCAGCACCAGAATCGTGTAAGACACATGGTTCTTCGGGGGAAAAGGTGCTCAGTTTGCTTCTGTTCACACTTTTTCTCCTTCCCCAGTTTGGAGAAAGGTCTGTTACTTTCTTCTGAGGTCTAGCGACTACTGTTGACGGTGTCTCTCAGCATTGGATACGTTTGGTTCGCGCACAAGGCGCGCTTGAAATGTCATAGGGACTCTCCTAGGTCGCTCACAGGACTGCAGTTGATTTTTTCTCCCAGCCTTCGCCCATGCTTGAGTTGGCGCACTCGCTACCCCCGCGAGTGTAGATTTGGTCTGAGCTAAAAGAGGTTTATTTCATCTGTGTTTAGCGTTTACGATTCTCGGGGGTGAGAAAATTTTCTCCTAAAGAGTCTAAGGACTACCATAGATCAAAGAAATGGTTTTCCGATTTGTGTCAGAAGGCATAGTTCTCCTATGCTTAGTAACGCTTCCTCGCAGAGATATGCTCGTGTTACGAGAAGCGTTAGAGCGGGTGCTTGTAGCAGTCTGGTCTCTCTCTTACGGCAGACGTCATGCAGTCACAGACGCAAGTTCTAGTCTCTCTCTCACGCAGTCCCAGACGCAGACGCCAGTCTGGTCGTATGTTGGACGCTAACTATCAAAGTTGATCCTTTCAACAAGTTGTCCCATTTTCGTGTTCTGCGGGTCGAGTGACTATTACTCATGCGGACGCATCCTACACGTGGACAACTCTCGGCAATCAGTTCCGTCTTTCCGTCAATGACCGGACGCGATGCTGTCGCCTCCACGCAGCACGCTGTAGATTTACAACAAGCGGGGCACACACACAGCGCTGTACCCACACGACAAGGTAAATGCATACAGCACGCTGACTCCTTACTGAAATGCAACCACATGCGACATTATGGTCGCATGCTAGACGCATACAGTCAAGTCTTTTTTCACAGCAGTTTAACCAGACTCTTGTCTCCTTCGCGTCTCTCTGGCCTCGCAGCTAATGTTCCCTCTTGTCAAGCTTTGGCTTTTAAGTTTGTTGAACACTCGCTGATTACACACGAATCATGTCTTAACCTTACAGCATGAGGTTCACGTGGTTGACTCTTCTTTTCAACAAGCCTAGCTTTAATATCGGTTTCTTGTGATTGATATGGACGAGTTTTGGGAGGCGGTTCTAGATCCCGATTCTCTCTCACGGCATGTTGAGTGTAGGCAACATGCTGGAATTGTTCTGGACTCATGCTGGGACCATGCTGGGTGCCTGCTGGAAGCATGTCTTTAGTCCTTTTCCCCGTGTCAGGTTCACGAACGTTTTATGTTAAACCATCAAGCTTTAGGTCTAGCTGCCTCCAGTATTTCGGAAAACCCCTAAGATCTAGAGGGTTGTTCGAAGGAGACAGCTGAGGCTTTCGCTTGTACAAAGGACATTAGCCTCAAGGTTTTCCAACCCAATTAGAGTGCTTTATGGAGTGGTGTAGAGCTAGAGCCGGCTCTTCATTAGGTAACTCTTAGACCTTAGAAGAAAACACATTTTCTTCCCTCCTCGACCATCAAAGGGTACAGGAATATGCGGGCATCTGTCTTCAGACGGAGAAGATTGGTTCTATCAAATAGAGACTTTATAGATCATCTCAGATCATTTGAGAGGACTTGGAGGCATCAGCAAGATGCTCCATTCTGAAATTTAGGGTTCGTTTCTGGAGCTTCGCGGTAGTGACAGATCCGACCCTTTACACTTGGTTTCTTTTTAAGGCCTAACTTTGGAGACTTTCTGAGTAAGTCTACCATAGTTGAGAGTCAGTGAAGTTCACTCTTTTAGCAAGAACACGGACTTCACATTGGTTAAGCCATAGGTACCTTGCAACTTGGATTCTTGGTCATTAATAAACATCTTTCTCGTCCGTAGCCTAAATCTTTCGGGATCACTATTCTCTCGAATTTGGTTTGTGATGGGCTGAGAAGAGTTTTTTGCCCGATTAAAACGATGAAGTTTTATCGGGACAAGAGCAAAGAAGTTAAGAGTCTATTCATAACTCTAGGGTGCACGGTCAAGAAGCCTGCGCTATCCATGTCTAAGACATTCTATCATCTCATATAGACTTTGATTACAAAGGTTCTTCCACACGGTTGGGTGACAGATCATAAGATGTTGAAAGAGTAAAGACTCACGAAGTTAGAGCTGTAGAAACTTCTGTAATTTTTAAACTAAACTGTTCTCTGCAAAGCATCGCGTATACAGTCTTGTGAAGGGGTAATCCTGTATTCGCCTTGCATTACTTTTACCGTGTTCAGTCTCTCTGGAGACGTCTACGTTTTGGGATCACTTGCAGCAACGAGTGCAGTAGTAGGTGAAACATTCTCCACTACATTTCCCTAAATTCCTAGTACCCCTGTTCTATTCTTGGAACTGTTATATATATTTTTATGATTGTACGTGAAGATTGCTCAGCAATCTTCCGCAATCTTTGACCTAGTCAGGTGGTCATTTTGTTCCTAAAGAGCGCTTGGAACAAGGGTATTAGTTGAGGTCCTGTCATGTTATAGGTGGTTGTACCGTTTGACAGCTCCTAGAGATCATCAGCCCCGAGTGGATCACTGGATCTCCTAAGGATAGCAGACAAAATGAGGCAGAGCATTGCTGTCAGCTTCCTTATCAGGTTAGAACCACTTAAGTTGTTTATGTAACTCTTAAGTGAATTTCCAATTATGCAGGTGTCTCTGACCCGCCACCAATGGGTGTCAATCAGCCATTATATAACCAGCGGGTAAGTTTTATATTTAAAAATGATATTTTCATAATAAAATAAATTTTTGAATATACTTACCCGCTGGTTATATAAGTTTTAGACCCACCCTCCTCCCCTCTAGAGACCATGTGGCATGGAAAATCTGAATTGGTCGGGTATAGTTCTACCTGTGGTACCGCGAGGGCGCTGTGGTACACCTGGCTTATATGCGCTAAGCTGCGCAAGAGATTTTGAATTTTCTGCCGTGGCCGTCAGGGACTTTAGCCATTACTGTATATAACCAGCGGGTAAGTATATTCAAAAATTTATTTTATTATGAAAATATCATTTTTTTGTTTTTCCTTTTCAGTTTGTGTGTACCTTCCCTGCCAGCCATGCATACCTGCCCTGGGTTCGTCAGTTGGCAAGTCATTATCCTGTTCTTCTCCAGCTCGTCAGTAGCCTTTGGCTACACACCTGTCTTTCCTGCCATTCCCCAACGACTCGTCGCTCTCCAAAAGAGGAAAGCAAACGTCACCAGACATGCGTTCCTCACCACTCGCTGATGCACCGATCGCTCAGATGATCGCCAACAGACGGATGCTCATGACTGGGCTACTATAGCACTTCGGCTCCAAGAACCAGCCTCCCGATAGGTGCCAACGTTCGTTAGATCTCCGGCGCTGATTTGAGCAACGTCAATTGTGGGAAGAGAGGCCTGTAAGACCTTCTCCTTCTCGAGCTTTGGAACTCCCACTTAAGAGACGAAAGTCTCCTCCCCATCGTTCACCGTCGCAGAACATCACGCTCGCAGAACATCACGCTCGCCTGGGAGAGCAGAAAAAAGCAAGCTGCAGGAATTCAAGATTCCAAAAAGACCACCTTCACGGTCGATTCCTGTTGCTCGGAAGGAGACAGCAGCACCGCACCCTCCCTATAACTCTTCCTTGACGGCAGATAAGGCTTCCTTGCGGGGTCCCTCTTCGTCGTTCTCTATGGGGGAACTTTCCGACAGTGCCACAATCGGTCCGCATCCGTGGTTTGCAAAATCATGATTTATTCATAGTTTGTTGCTCTCTTTATATCAATACATTATGATTTTGAGTTTTCTATTCATAGTGTGATGTTATCTCTGTGTTCCAAAATATTGAGTTTGGAGCCTTGGTTAGGGCGGTTATCCAAGCCGTTACAGTAGATTTCCCATCTGCTCATCCTTTGGGAACTCCCAGGATTCCCCTGGAAGAGTCTTTCTCTATATTTTCAGACCCAAGGCGAAGATCCACAGTCCTTCCCTGTCACGAAACTTTGGTTTCTTCCTCTCCCCTGAAGCGGAAAAGAGGAGTCCCTGATGAAGTAGCTTCATGTAGGATCAAGGTCGTCCAAGGGGAGGTCAAGTGTTGCCATGCCCACTTCTCCTCACCCTCCTGCTCCTCACTCATTGATTCAGTTAGTGTTCTCTGTCAGGGAAGAGTCCTGATCTGACTCTTTCTGGTCTTTGCTCATTGAGGAAGCCCCGCGAGATCACAGAGTAGTCTCGAAACCTGTGGAAGAGTCCATCCTTCCCCCTACGGGTGACCAACAGAAGGTCGTTCCATCCAAACCTTCTGTGCTAGAGACTTTCTTCCCTCCGAGGAAAGAGTCTAAGAATTCAAAAACTCTGCCAAAGTCCTCATTGGGGATTACAAGACCTGCAGATGGGGTCAAGCAGTCTATATCTGGCCACTTCGATAACGACAATGACCCACCCCGAGATGATGTCTTGTGGGGGGAAGACAACGATTCAGCTGCTAGTCCTTCTTCAGAAGCTGAACAGAAAAAGTCAGAACATGGCATCTGGCAGGTTATAGCTTGCATGAGGTCCCTCAATGGGTTGGCAGACCCGTTGATGGCTCCTCAGGAGAGCAAGGACATGGTTCTCAACTTGCGTCTTTGGCAGTCGGAAGCCTCCAAGTCCAGCGCAGCTTTGCCCTGGTCTCAGGGACTGAAGAGTGCCCAGCGGAAGGGGTCTGCCCAGCTCTGCGACTCCTCTAGTTCTCTTCGAACAGACTCATTCTCAAAACTGCAATATCTGAGTGTCAGCAGAGGAATTTTTACGAGGTCCTTGACGAGCGTCTCCCGGCTCTTCCTCTTCACCATTCCTTAGAGGAAATTACGAAGGGGGTCTCTCTCGAGAGACTCTCCGGGTTTCAAGTTTCCTTCTCAGCTTTGGAGATTCTAAACAAAGAGAAAGTGGTGAAGTATGCAATGCAGGCTACTTCATGGCTGGATCTATGGTTGGGATCAGTGAGAAACCGGGTGCGGACCGAGGTTTTTTCCAAAGAAAGCTCCAGGAAGGTGATGGAGACTTTCCTCCTGTCGGTTACTTGGACTATTGAGTTCATTGCCCACCAAGTAGAGAACTTGTTGGTGAACACCATCTTAAGGGGTCCGGCTGGCTAGTGCATTTTTTTGGGCTCAGGCCATGTCGTCCTGATGGAAGGTTCCTATTGGTAGCTTTCTAAGGGATATTTGGTTACAGTGATATCCCCAGAGAATTAACCTTTAGGTCTCCAGAATTCTAACTCCTGGCACGAATATCCTTAAAATTTCTCCTAAAGATATCGCATAATATCAGGAGACGTATATCTTGATACAACACATAGCAATCTTCACCCCGAATAGCGTTTTCGTTTCGAGGGGGAAGAGTGGCGAAAACAGAAGGGGAGCCGTTATCAAGGTTACCCTTTTCTTCCGTACTATTACGATTATCCAAGATGGCACTTATTCCTATTTTTGTAGCGAATTCGCACGGTGGTTTTCCCTGTTGCTCTAGCGTTTGTGATCGATTGATTGAGGTTTTATCATGCAATCGCCAGCTTCTTTTGCCTCTGGCAAGTTGAGTATTTATTCTTTACAGTGTATAATTTTTAGCTTTGCTTCACAGAGAAATTAGAGTAATTTCAAGTGTTCGGAGCTCAGCCGATCACCGGAGGCGCCATGGGCGCTGTCGTTCATGACGCATGTGTTATTTAGTTAGCAGAACGACACTCCCGGTTGTAATAGCATTAATAAATTATGAAAGCTATTTAAACAATTATACTAGGAAAGTTATATATTATGTCGATCGTATATATTAGAGTTTCGGCGATTTAAGTAACCGAACCTCGCCCCGCGCTAGGCTACCTAGCCTACGGGCTTCAGTTTACTTTCCTACATGATATAGAACGACATCCCTAGTTGTAATAGCATTAATAAATTATGAAAAGCCATTTAGGCACAATTATACCAGTAAAGATATACATGTTTATACATATATTTCTTCTTCCTTATGTCGATCGTATATGTTAGAGTTTCGGAGATTTAGGTAACCGAAATTTCGCCTCGCGCCAGGCTACCTAGCCTATGCACTTCAGTATACTTTCATACATGTTCCCAGTTTATCCTCGTGTATCGTTTTATCAATTCATGGGGAGATAGATATCTCCTAGAATTATTATATAACTCGATACTCGTCTCCTGTGGAGATTTAAGGGTAATCCCTCCTTCCCTCTGAGTGCCTCCGACTTGACTAGGCTAGTGTTTTCTGTCTCTTACCCTTGCCAGTGGATAGCCGGCTTTGGTTTTGACAGAACCTCAGAGTATTCAGTTTTTTTGCTGGCGGCCGAGCATCAGGGTGAGTAGTCACTCCCCTGCCGGCTTACAGCTGCCGGAATAGGATGCTATGCCTCCCTAGGCTGCACTTGAAGTGGTGGTATGATGCCGCCACCTTCTCCCCTGCCTTCTAGAAGACTAGTCCTGTTTCGGCAGACCCTAGGCTGAAGAATAGATATTCTTCTGCCGCCTAGGATGGCGCCGATACTGAAACTAAGTTTCTCCCCTGTTCGGAAGTGGCGGCAATTCAGCCGCCTCCTCCTAACACTGTTTCGGCAGACCCTAGGCTGATGAATAGATATTCTTCTGCCCCTAGGATGGCGCCGATACTGAAACAGAGTTTCTCACTTGTGTGGTAGTGGCGGCCACCTTGCCGCCTTCTTCCACACTTAATACAGGACCCTTTCCCTGCCCCTCTCTGTCCTTTAGCGAGGGCCTAGCCGTTGCAACCCTGTGGCCGTCGTCCCACAATCTCACCACTTGCCGGGTAGGTTTTGGTGCCGGCCGGGCTCCTACATAAGCAGCTGTATAGTCACTCAGTCTTTCCCTTATGGACGCAAGGCTCCGGGAAAGGTTGTGCCGGCTGTGACGGCTGCCGGTGGGAGATCCCTTAACTATCGAGTGTTCTTCAGTCCTCTCTTGTATTGCCATCCACATCCCCGAAGCCGGCAGTGACCGGCAACGGTTTTTGTGGTTGGATGGAAGCTTGAATGATACATTCTCCCCTTCCATTTGAACCCTCATTCCATGTCGCCAACTGGGCCGGTGCCGCCAGGTACTAACCCAGCCGGCGACATGCAGGCTGAACTACAGTATATGATTATACAGTAGCCAGTATATTTGTAGTATAGATTATACTGCAGACAGAAAACTATAGTATATATTAAACAGTAGTTATTTTCCAACATACCCTGTGTATCTTTACACAGTCTATTGATGAGACCAATCCTATATCGAAAGAAAAGATTTCTTTCAGTACACTGATAGCTAATCAGTTAACAATTTACCCCACAATATTAAAGACCTTGAGAAGGGTCAGTGTTAAGATACACTTATCTACCCTTAGGGGTTAGAACCCTTCTCTTGGAATTCCTGAATAGGAAGACCCTATGGCTTTAATTTTGGGGGAGGTCACAGCAATTGGCTGGACAGGAAGCACAAGTATGTGTCTTTCCTAGTTCCTTTCTAGCTTGACTATCCTAAGCTATGATGGTTTAAATATTATTATTAATATTTTACATATTTGTTTATCAGGTGAGATAAACAACCGCATACTCATTTAATTTTCCTCTCTTTACAGGAGGGCCTAGTGAAGTGCGAAGTCATCTTCTGACACATCAGGAGTAAGGACTTTTGTGGCCACAAAGGGTGCAGGTCTCATGGCCCTTGCACCATCACTGGGACCCCCAAGGCTGCAACATATGCCAGACCTTGGTTACCAAGTGGAGCTGCGTAGATTGGTACGTGGGTTCCAAAAGAACTCTACGGGACCGTACCTTCCTAACGAAAGGATGTGCAACTTGCTGTTCCCTGAAGCGGGTACTGTATTGAAGCTGTCATACCATGCGTCCAGATTGCCATCGAGACGGAAGTCAGTGACACACTACAAGGTATGGACATACACCAAGAGGAAAGGATATCTGAAGTGTCCTCGGACACTGAGAAGGATCTTCCAAGGGAGATCACGAGGAGGAGTCTACACTGACTCCCGAGGAAGATGATGAAGTTGAGTCGGAGTCTCTTCCGTCGGTGCCGGCACTGGAGCCGTTACCCTCAACATCATCTGCTCCTCCATTAGACGACATGAGACAGGCACTGGCCAACCTTACGGCTCTGATGGAGAGCATTTGCAAGCAAGGCGAAGCTAGGGAAGCGAAACTTGAAAGAGAGCTCCGTGAAGCTCAACTCTCTGCCTCCCGTGGGTCTCACAAGAGACTCAGAGTAAAAGACCTCCCACCCTGCTCCGAAACTAATCCCTGGAGATATGCGGAGTATATGCCGATCACCAACGGCAAACTCTATATTTCGGAGAAGATGGGAGCCGTCCCTATTGATGACATTCAGTTCTGGCCAAGCTTCAATGCTCTCCCAGACTGCTTCATTCATCTGAAGCTGGGACCAGCAATGAAGGAAGAGACGGAACCCAAGGAGGTCATAGTATTCGACCATGACAAGGCACAGGCTCTTTGGTCAAGCAGCCTAAAGAACGTGGGCTACACAAATTCTAAGGTGTCTGCCCTCAGCAAGAAACATCCTACATTTCTTGCTCCAGCTTCAATAGTCTTCCCCTTTACATCGAAGGCTCTTAAAGCCGTTGTCAAGGCAGTAGAGGCTGGAAAACCTTGTCCTACACTGGAGGAGTGTAGACCTCTGTCGTTATCCCCTGCCCATGGAGGATAAGGACTGGAAAGAAGTCCACCTTACCTTCTCAGTTGGGAAGTTGGAGGCAGATATCGCTGGACGTCAGTTCAACGAGAATCTCCCAAAGCTGTCAGACTTCCTCTTGCATAGGGTGCAAGAAACGAAAGAAAGACTTGCGGCATCTCTATCCCTACAGAACTGTATGGAGATGTGCGCAGGCTTAAAGAGCACCCCAGATATGAACATGGTCATGGCCAAGATGCACATGGCTACCTTGGTAAAGGACCTGTATGACTTTTTCAAAGCCAGGAGGGCATGCGGAGAGTTCGTGTTTGCTACAGCAACTGTAAAACACAAACCCAGGAAGCTAATAGCTTCCAATATCTGGGGTAAAGACCTCTTCCCAAATGAAGTGGTCAAGGAGGTACAGTAGTTGACAAAGCTGCTACGGAGAATAGGAACCTTCTCCAGAAGTGGGGCATGTCATCCAAAAGGAAGTCTTCCCTGGATGAGGATCCCCAGCCTAAGAAGACGACTAAGAGACCTAGATTACCCTCTCGCCCTGCCAAACAACAACGTCCCACAGTCACCATGACCGCGGTGCCCCAAGTGGTTACTCAACTGCAAACCACTTACCAGATGGTACCTCAACAGCTGGTTGCCCAGTCACCAGCATTCAACCCTGCGTTTGAGAGGCAGACCACTACCTTTCGTCCCAAAGGTAGAGGCTCCAGACGGGGCTCCTCAAAACACCCCTCACGTGGTAAGGGAGGATGCGGTCAGGGAGGCAAATCCTCCGGAAAACAGAAGCAATGAGATGCTTCAGGTAGGAGGGAGGCTCCAACAATTTAATGATTGTTGGACCTTCGATCCTTGGGCCCACAGCCTAATCAAGAATGGACTTGGATGGAGCTGGAGCAAGGCTCCACCATCATTTCCTCAATTCTTCCAACACTCAACCCCCTTACTGGAAGAATATACCCTAGAACTATTGAGCAAATGGATAATAAGGAGGGCAAAGTCCATCAAATTCCAAGGAAGACTGTTTTGTGTTCCCAAGGAGGACTCAGACAAACTCAGTCATTCTGGACTTATCGCCACTCAACAAGTTCATCGAGAACAACAAGTTCAGGATGCTAACCCTTCAACACATAAGGACCTTGTTACCGAAAGGGGCGTACACAGTCTCGATAGACCTGGCAGATGCTTATTGGCATATTCCAGTCAACCGCCCCCTCTCCTCCTACCTAGGATTCAGGCTGCAGAAGAAGAAGTACGTCTTCAGTGCCATGCCCTTCGGAGTAAACATAGCCCCATGGACTTTCACGAAGCTTGCAGACGCAGTCGTTGAATAACTACGCCTAGAAGGTGTTCAGGTAGCCGTGTACCTGGACAACTGGCTGGTGTGGGCAGCATCCAGGACGGCTTGTCTGCAAGCATCCAAGAAAGTGATCCAGTTCCTGGAACATCTGGGATTCAAGATCAACATCAAGAAGTCTCGACTTTCTCCAGCTCAAGAGTTTCAATGGCTGGGAATCCATTGGAACTTGAAGTCACACCATCTCTCCAGTCCTCCAAGGAAGAGGAGAGAGATTGTAGGATCTGTCAAGAGACTACTGAAATCCGACAGGATCTCAAGATGCCAACAGGAAAGAGTACTGGGCTCTCTCCAGTTTGCAGCAATGACAGACCCAGTGCTAAAAGGACAACTGAAAGATGCGTCAGGAGTCTGGAGAAGATACGCATCAAACGCTCGAAAAGATCAAAGAAGACCGATACCGACCTTACTACGATCACTTCTCAAGCCATGATCGAAGGCCAAGAACCTAAAGAGGACTGTGCCCTTGCAACCACCTCCACCATCGGTGACCATCCACACAGATGCCTCGACGGAGGGATGGGGAGGTCACTCCCATCAACGGAAAGTCCAAGGGACCTGGTCTTCTCTGTTCAAGACCTTTCACATCAACATTTTGGAGGTCATGGCAGTCCTTTTGACGTTGAAGAAACTCTCCCCTCGCAGATCAGCCCACATCAGGCTGATTCTGGACAGCGAAGTTATAATGAGATGTCTGAACCGTCAAGGCTCGAGATTGCCCCAGATCAACCAAGTGATATTGGCCATCTTCCGTCGGGCGGAAAAGAAGGGATGGCATTTATCAGCAGTTCACCTTCAAGGGTTCCGCAATGTGACAAAGGAGGCTCTATCCAGGCTCAAGATGATAGAGTCAGAATGGTCCCTAGACGCAGACTCACTCTTCTTCATCTTACATCAAGTCCCGGAACTGCAGATCGACCTCTTTGTGACGAACGACAACAAGGAACTACCTCGATATGTACAGTAGCCCCATACGAGGACCCTCTAGTGGAGGCGACGGACGCCATGTCCCTCGACTGGGAACAGATGGAACTGGGTTTACCCGTTCCCTCCGACCAATCTCCTAATGAAGGTCCTCAACAAGCTGAGATCTTTTCGGGGAATGGCGGCTCTAGTGGCTCCCAAGTGGCCAAAGAGCAACTGGTTCCCTCTGGTAATGGAACTGAAGCTGAGGCTGGTCCTTCTACCGGACCCAGCACTAGCACTATCTCAACAGGTACAGAAGTCGACTGTCTTCGCTTCACCACAGAGAACCCAAAACCTTCATCTCATGATTTTCTCTCCTTAGCAGTTAAGAAAAGATTTGGGATCTCAAAAGGCAGTATAGACATCCTAGAAGAATACTAGTCCAAGTCAACCAGAAGATAATATGAATCATCTTGGAAAAAGTGGGTTGCTTTCGTCAAAGCAAAAGGACCAAAAGAAATCTCAATGGATTTTTGTCTGTCCTTCTTTATCCACCTTCATAGACAAGGTCTCGCAGCTAACACAATAACTACATGTAAGTCGGCCCTGACTAGACCTCTGCTATACGCCTTCCAAGTGGACCTGTCGAACAAAATCTTTAACAAGATCCCTAAGGCATGTGCTAGACTCAGGCCTGCAGCTCCCCCGAAGCCCATTTCATGGTCCTTGGACAAGGTCCTACACTGTTTTAACAGTGAATAATGAAGATTGCTCTCTTAAGGATCTGACTCAAAAAGTTATTTTCCTGTTTGCTATAGCCTCTGGGGCTAGGGTTAGTGAAATAGTGGCCCTATCCAGAGACGAGGGCCATATTCAGTTCACAGAAGCGGGAGAACTGAATCTTTTTCCTGATCCAACCTTTCTCGCTAAGAACGAGCTACCCACTAAGAGATGGGGTCCCTGGAGAATCTGCCCTCTGAAGGAAGATGTCTCTCTGTGTCCAGTAGAATGTCCAAAGGTCTATCTTCAAAGAACTTTAGACTTCAGGGGAGGACAGCTCTTTAAAGGAGAAACTTCCGGATCAAACATCCCTAAAATAGCTGAGGGCGAAGCTCACCTACTTTATTTGCAGAGCGGATCCTGACAGTACTCCCTCAGGTCATGATCCAAGGAAAATTGCTTCATCACTTAACTTTTTTCAGTATATGAACTTTGAGCGTCTTTGCTCATATACTGGATGGAAATCATCCAGAGTCTTCTATAAACTTATGCAAAACAGGTGCATGAGTTGAAGCATTTTGTGGTGGCGGCAGGTAGTGTATTAAAACCTGTCGTCTAGTACTGCGATGAACAGTGAATTGATTGGGACTATCAATTACCGGGTAAAAGTGTTGACACCTTACAGCGCAAGACATTTTAAGTGAGTGTCACCATGGTGACTCTAGAGACTGTTCAAATTATTTTAGGTGGAGAATTACACAGATAACACTCGTGCCGTGTGTACTTTACACTGTGTTGATAGTATCCAACATTACAGAAAACTATATTAGAAAATTTTATTAAATTTTCAAATTCATTTGTGGCACTAATCATTTCTTCCCTTTCAGGTGGAAACAAAATTTTTCTGTATTATGTTGCCTAATGTATATTTCTCTGTATATATGTTAGCATATATTACACATGTTACTATATATTTGGTCAGCAGCCAACCTTGGCAATTATAATCAAGACAAAGTTCCAAGCTGGTGGCATAAGAAAACTTCAAGCTTAATGCAGAACCCCACAACATTGTATGCAATGGGTCAACAGGGTCTGGACATAAATCTCCAACTATCTTCTGATAATGGAGACCCAAATGTATTGTTTTTTTTTACCCAAGTGTCCACTGCACTAATATCCTAAGAATCCCTCCCTCCCCATAAATCATTACTTGCCCTCACCTGGAACTTTCAAATTCCTCTACTTGACTCCCTACTGCATGTAGGGTATTATTGCTGTTACCTGTTCAGAGAAACAATAACAGATTAAGTCTATTTTTTAGGGATTGAGGCTTAAGAGAAATACTGTAACAAATAAATAAAATTGACAATTTTAAAAGCAATAGGTATTTATCCCAAAAAATTAGATTTTTTGGGGCACAGGCCATGTCGTCGTGATGGAAGTTCCTTCATTAGTAGCTTCCTAGGTATATTTGACTACAGTGATATAACCCAGAGAATTTACCAAAGGTATCCAGAATTGTAACTCCTGGAGCGAATATTCCTTAAAATTTTAAAAGGGATATCGCGTAATATCAAAGGACGTATTCTTGACACGTCTCATAGCTATCTACACCCCTAATAGCGGTTTTGCTTCGAGGGGAAAAGTGACAAGTATAAAGGAGAGTCGTTAAAGAGGTGACCCTCCTACCGTACTGTAAATAGTGCGCCAAATCGCCACCGCGCGGCGCCACCAAGCCATTCTTTCTCTTGTAGCTTCGTTGACCAGTGTTATCCCGTGTTATCTCTCGCTATTTTGGAGTTACAGGTATTTGTTGCTATGATGTCTTCACCAGCCTCATCAGCTTCTGGAAAGGAAAGTAATATCTTTGAATTGTGTAAATGTAAGCTCTTGCCAGTTTTGCTTTTCGATTGAGATCGTAATTAAGGTAACGAGCTGTTGCCAGCCGGATGGCGTCATGGACGCGGTCGTTCTTTCTGTACATTTAGTTAGCCAGAACGACCTTTTCCCGGCATTTTTACGCTTTAATAACTTTAGACATTTAGAATTTTAGCTAGGGATTCTTATATTATGTCATTGTTATCGTGGATTTGGCTATTTATGATCAAGCCTCACAAGTGCTAGGCTTCTTAGCCTAGGCACCTACACACTTCATGCATGATATAACCTTCCTGGTAAAGTTCTATTGAAGCACAGGCAATATTTTACACATTTATGATATTACTTAATTATGCTTTCCCCTTCCAAGATAGTATACAGAGAGTTTCGGTGATCGATTCTCAATGCTCCTAGGCTACTATCCTAGGGGCTTTAGTATACTTTCATACATGTCCCCATTGCTCTTGTATTGCCTTTTAAGGGGAGACTGACCCCTCCTATACCTTTTAAGTCGATACTAATCTCCAAGGAGATTTAAGAGCAATCCCCCCTCCCTCTGATTAGCCTAGGCTATCCTCAGTTAGCTTTGCTGCGAACTGAGTTCTGGCAAAGTTTTACTGAGGCATTTTGCTTTCTTTCTCCTAACCACTGAGTCGGTTTTGAGTTTAGAACGGGATATCAGAGTAATAGTCTGTGTTAGGCATCTTACTGTCTTGGTGAAATGATTTCCTATGTCAGGTTAAGCTGCCTTTACAGGAGGCTAGACCTCCCTAGTCCATACATGGAGGGTTTTGTATGACAATCCCTCCTTCCTTGGTCTAGCAGACAGTCCTGTGCTGGTAGATCTTAGACCGAAGAAATGACTTCTTCACTGCCTAAGGTCTCTGGTACGAGATTCTGTTCTCTGGTGAGATTGTGTCCTGTGTGCCGCTCTCTCACTTGACTAACCCAACCTGGGGAAATGATTTCTCCTACCTGAGGTTACTCTATGAGATCAGAATCTTTAAGTTGGGTGGTGCCTTCGGGCATTACCTTACTGTACTTTTAGGACACCTACCCCTTCCCCTCTGTCTCTTTTGTGTTGGATTAGCCATTACCCTCCCTGGCTGTCATTCTACATTTGACCCTAAGGGTAATTTGTAGAACTGGCCTGAGGTTCCTTGCCGAGCCGGCTGCCGGCAGATTCCCTCGTATTCTTTAGAGTGTTCTTCAGTCCTCCCTTGGACTGCCTTCCATAGCCCATGTGGATGGGATATGGTTGGGTGGAAGCCCGAATATAATTCCCCCTTCCACTTGAACCCTCATTCTGGATGTAGGCCGGCCTACATCCAGAATGAGGGTTCAAGTGGAAGGGGGAATTATATTCGGGCTTCCACCCAACCATATCCCATCCACATGAGCTATGGAAGGCAGTCCAAGGGAGGACTGAAGAACACTCTAAAGAATACGAGGGAATCTGCCGGCAGCCGGCTCGGCAAGGAACCTCAGGCCAGTTCTACAAATTACCCTTAGGGTCAAATGTAGAATGACAGCCAGGGAGGGTAATGGCTCATCCAACACAAAAGAGACAGAGGGGAAGGGGTAGGTGTCCTAAAAGTACAGTAAGGTAATGCCCGAAGGCACCACCCAACTTAAAGGATTCTGATCTCATAGAGTAACCTCAGGTAGGAGAAATCATTTCCCCAGGTTGGGTTAGTCAAGTGAGAGAGCGGCACACAGGACACAATCTCACCAGAGAACAGAATCTCGTACCAGAGACCTTAGGCAGTGAAGAAGTCATTTCTTCGGTCTAAGATCTACCAGCACAGGACTGTCTGCTAGACCAAGGAAGGAGGGATTGTCATACAAAACCCTCCATGTATGGACTAGGGAGGTCTAGCCTCCTGTAAAGGCAGCTTAACCTGACATAGGAAATCATTTCACCAAGACAGTAAGATGCCTAACACAGACTATTACTCTGATATCCCGTTCTAAACTCAAAACCGACTCAGTGGTTAGGAGAAAGAAAGCAAAATGCCTCAGTAAAACTTTGCCAGAACTCAGTTCGCAGCAAAGCTAACTGAGGATAGCCTAGGCTAATCAGAGGGAGGGGGGATTGCTCTTAAATCTCCTTGGAGATTAGTATCGACTTAAAAGGTATAGGAGGGGTCAGTCTCCCCTTAAAAGGCAATACAAGAGCAATGGGGACATGTATGAAAGTATACTAAAGCCCCTAGGATAGTAGCCTAGGAGCATTGAGAATCGATCACCGAAACTCTCTGTATACTATCTTGGAAGGGGAAAGCATAATTAAGTAATATCATAAATGTGTAAAATATTGCCTGTGCTTCAATAGAACTTTACCAGGAAGGTTATATCATGCATGAAGTGTGTAGGTGCCTAGGCTAGGAAGCCTAGCACTTGTGAGGCTTGATCATAAATAGCCAAATCCACGATAACAATGACATAATATAAGAATCCCTAGCTAAAATTCTAAATGTCTAAAATTATTAAAGCGTAAAAATGCCGGGAAAAGGTCGTTCTGGCTAACTAAATGTACAGAAAGAACGACCGCGTCCATGACGCCATCCGGCTGGCAACAGCTCGTTACCTTAATTACGATCTCAATCGAAAAGCAAAACTGGCAAGAGCTTACATTTACACAATTCAAAGATATTACTTTCCTTTCTAGAAGCTGATGAGGCTGGTGAAGATATCATAGCAACAAATAACTCCAAAATAGCGAGAGATAACACGGGATAACACTGGTCAACGAAGCTACAAGAGAAAGAATGGCTTGGTGGCGCCGCGCGGTGGCGATTTGGCGCACTATTTACAGTACGGTAGGAGCGTCACCTCTTTAACGACTCTCCTTTATACTTGTCACTTTTCCCCTCGAAGCAAAACCGCTATTAGGGGTGTAGATAGCTATGAGACGTGTCAAGAATACGTCCTTTGATATTACGCGATATCCCTTTTAAAATTTTAAGGAATATTCGCTCCAGGAGTTACAATTCTGGATACCTTTGGTAAATTCTCTGGGTTATATCACTGTAGTCAAATATACCTAGGAAGCTACTAATGAAGGAACTTCCATCACGACGACATGGCCTGTGCCCCAAAAAATCTAATTTTTTGGGATAAATACCTATTGCTTTTAAAATTGTCAATTTTATTTATTTGTTACAGTATTTCTCTTAAGCCTCAATCCCTAAAAAATAGACTTAATCTGTTATTGTTTCTCTGAACAGGTAACAGCAATAATACCCTACATGCAGTAGGGAGTCAAGTAGAGGAATTTGAAAGTTCCAGGTGAGGGCAAGTAATGATTTATGGGGAGGGAGGGATTCTTAGGATATTAGTGCAGTGGACACTTGGGTAAAAAAAACAATACATTTGGGTCTCCATTATCAGAAGGTAGTTGGAGATTTATGTCCAGACCCTGTTGACCCATTTCATACAATGTTGTGGGGTTCTGCATTCTCCCCTTCCTTATGTGCACTCTTTCTGGTTGCCGGGCTATGTGGCAGTGCTGTCTCTTATCCCGGCATCCATCCTGTTTCTCTTCTAGTGTTTGTACCCTAGCCCGGCTGCCGGCCGGAGTGGCCGGCAGCCGGGCAGTTGCAAGTTCTCTGGTTCTTTTTGCTGCCGGCCGGCATAGGTAGTATACTCTTGCCAGCCGGCAATAGAAGCACACCATAGTTATGCCAGCCGCTACGATTAGCGGCCGGCAGCCGGGTGCTATAATTTTTGGCACACATATTTGAACCAGTGCTCTTCCACCTAATAGTCTAAAAGTAGTATACTTTGGAACTAATTCAAGGTACGTGCCGGCCGGCACATTATTTTATATACTGTAGCCAGTATTTTTCAGTATAGGATATACTGCATGGAGAAAACTATAGTATAGAATATATTACAACACCAAGTTTTTCTAACACTCTTGTGTTTTTTTTGTACAGCCCTTTGGTGAAACCATACAGATAGAGTGAGTTCTTTCTTTTCTACTATTCAGTATTTCAAAATTATTTATTTTGGTGTGAGCTTTTTCCTCTGGAAATGCCTTATTGGTTACTCTTGTATAGAATAACCATGAAATTTTATAATCTGGAAGGTTACAGCAATTGACTGGGCAGGAAATACAAGTGTGTGTCTTTCCTTCTTTCCTTTCTAGCTTAGTTACTTTAAGCTATGTATACTTAACATTAGTTATCCAGTGATACGTGATTCACTTGATACTCATGGAATTTTCTTCTCTTTACAGGAGGACCATCCGAAGTGTGGGAGTTTATTCTGTAACGTCCGCAGCAAAAACTTCTGCGGTCATGACTTGTGTAGGAGGTACGCAGCATGCGCAGTCTCCAAAGGTGATCTCCGGTATTGCCCTCTTAATGAGAGAATGCCTTGATGAAGTCATTGAGCCTCTGCATGGCATTTCATTCCCATGCTGAATCTTGGTGACGGGCAAGAGGGCTCTCGAACTTGGGGAAATTGCTCCCCCAGTTCGAATCTAAATTTCTCTCTTTCTTATCTTTTTCTTCCTCTTTATATTGCTTCAACCTTCTCCTAATATTATAAACTTTCTTTCATGATGCTGTCCCAACCCTATGAGTAAAATTTTCCATATGTATATGTGTATATTTTTACATATATATGTATGTTTATTATTTTTTTTTTCTCTTTATGGCATGGATGTTTCTACATCTGTTATTGCCACTTGGGCGGATGTTTATGCATCCGGTATTGCTGCCTGCTTTGATGAATGTGAAAGGTGTCGCGGTTGGGAGGCGTTTGTGCTCAAAGCTATATGTGAGTGTATAGGATGATCTCAGCCATCCCGAAGATGGTTTGGACCTTTTTGGCGGAACTATTCCAAGTGTTGGGTCTTCGGAATCCAGGGGGATCCAATGCTTGGGGTAGGACTCTCGGCTTCTGGCCGGAAGCCCGTCATTACAGATATGGGGAGGATGATTCCATAGTTTCTTGGTCTCAGTCCTAACAGGCGGGTTCAGCTTACACCTGTGCCTCTATATCTGTTTTGATGCTATCCTTCGGGTAGGGTATGGAGTGGACCATCTGGGAAGTATACTCTCACTGTGCCGGTAGTGGAGAGTGTAAATTTCCTTCCCAACATGTGATGCCTTAATGTTCTCAAGCAGGTAAATCAAACTTCAAAAACTCACTCTTCTCTCTTCTTTTTTATGATGGATTCTTGTGAAAATGACCCCACCTCCCCTGGATATGCTGACTCGCCCCCGGCACTGTTGACGACCTCTGGCAATTCATTTAAAGAAAACTCCGTTGACGACCTAGGAACTAAAAAGGACTGTTCTTTAAACATTCTGAAAAAGGGTAATTTGGGCAACACAGGAAAACTGAAAGTCCTGCACGTTACCCAAATCCCTTTAGAAGCTAATTATGATGTGCTACATAAAATATTTGAGTGTTACGGATCAATAAAAGAAATTAGAATGAAACTTCAAGATGATAATTGGGAATCTTGGTTATCATTTAATTGTCATGAGGAAGCATTTAATGCAAGCTGTAACATTGTTGATATTAAAGTAGGTAATATGAGTGTTAAGGGTGCTCTTTGTGATGGGGCACCTAAAGATCTGGATGTCTACAGACCAGCAGACTGGGCTGATAAAGATATAGAGGCAGATATACCATCCCAAAGAAAGCCAAAACCACCAATGTGGCTTCTTGCTCAATCTGTGGGAGGTACGGAAAATTATTTCAAGATATGCAAATTTCTTCAGAGGAAGGTAGGTACGATCGCACCTGGAGATATATCTCGATTCGGGAAGAAAAGTTTCTTGATAAAGGCCAAGTCATACACACAGTCTGTTATACTGTCTAATTTGAAGACAGTAAATGATGATATAAAATTGGACATCAAACCCCATCTAAACTTTAGCTATGGAAGGGGAGTGGTTTTTAATAGGGATCTGTATGAATTTACTGAAGAGGAGATATTGGCCATGTGTCCCCTATCAGTGTGGAAAGTACATAAAGTACCTGGAACATCAATGATTGTTCTTACTTGCCAGGATGCTGATGTACCTTTCCACATAGACATAGAAAACGAAAGGATCAGAGTTCAACCTTTTAAGCAGAAGCCACTGCAATGTTATAATTGCTTTAAATTTGGACATCCTTCCAAAGTTTGCAATAATGAAAAAATTTGTAATACTTGCTCCAAAATTTACCATGGGGATTGTACACTTGAGGCAAGATGCTTAAACTGCAACTCTAATCATAAATCCAATGATAGGAGCTGCCAGTTTTATAAGTTAGAAGAGGCTGCCCTCAATAAATCAATTATTGAACATGTAAGCGTGGGGCATGCCAAGAGATTATTAAATAAATCTAATACTTATGCAAAAACATTAAAAACAGGAGAAAAAGTTCCTCGGGAATCATCTCACCCACCTACTACTGTAGGTAGTTCTCGAAAAAGGAATTCACAATCTATTGATAAAGTGCTGCATAAGACAAGAACATCTCCTCCTAAAGATTTATCATTGAGTATCAACAAAAAGACATTGCCCACCACTATCAAACCTTTGTCCCCCATTACAAAGGATAGTACTAACCTCTCCCAGGCCATATCCTTGCCTGATTTAATGGAGATTCCACCTGACACCAAGTTATCAGGTGTACCTGTAGTGGGGAAGGTACAAAAACCTGACAGATCACAACCTTTTAATCGAAAAAGAGAGAGACCTCCCTCCCTCTCTCCTCCTACCATAAGAAACATTAAAGTCACGACTTCCAATAAATATGATATCTTGTCTGCTGATGTTTCTGAACAACTAGAAGGTAAATTGAACCAATCAGAAATTCAAGTTGAGGTCCACCATCCTCCTCAACAATTAGATCAAAAGGACACAAAGAAAAAGAGAAACACAAAACCCACTATATCAAGATCCTCTCTAGAGTTACCTCCGGGAAACATTGTTAGATCAAATAGTGCCATTGGGAAGACTTCATCTAAGGTGTCTTCCAAAAAAATAAAACATAGTTTTTTCCTCCATTCTGCAATGGAATTGCCAGGGTTTAAGGGCGAAATATGAACAACTTAAGCTCCTCATACGTGAGCACTCCCCTATAACAGTATGTCTACAAGAAAGCAAGCTCGATGCTAATACTCCTTGTCCTCGAGAGTATGTTAGCTATAGGACACCATATGATCAACGAGCAGGGAGCCATGGGGGAAGTCTTATATACATTCGTCGAGATGTTCCCCAAATATCTTTGTCTATCTGTACCCCTCTGCAGGCAGTGGCTGTACAGATTGATATAGGGAGAAAATACACAATCTGTTCTCTTTACTTGCCTCCAAATGATAACATCTCATATGATAATATAGTAGAGGTGATTAAACAACTCCCACAACCCTTTATCTTACTAGGAGACCTTAATAGTAGACATCCTTTATGGGGTGATGTTTTAGCAAATGCAAGGGGTAATATTATATCGTCAATTTTGGAGAATGAAGATGTCGGACTCCTCAATACAGGAGAGCCCACACATTTTCATGTACAGACAGGTACCTTGTCCTGCATTGACCTATCAGTTGCAAGCTCTAACTGTCTTCTCGATTTTAATTGGAGAACATTAGATGATTGGCATACTAGTGATCATGCACCAATCATTATAAACACCAACAATGGTCCACCTTTACAAAGATCACCTCGATGGAATCTTGATAAGGCGGACTGGAATAGATTTCGGGAGTTAAGTGAAATTGAAGGAAATGCAGAACAGTTTGAAAGTGTTGATGATGCCATAGACTTACTTAATGGAACTCTTCACACAGCAGGAGTGAATTCCATTCCCAAAACAACTGGGATATTCAGACGACGACCAGTCCCCTGGTGGTCATCAGAACTAACTGCCCTGCACAGAGCCACAAGAAAGTCTTTAACTCGATTGCGCATGCACCGTAATGAGGAGAATTTAGTCATTTACAAGAAATGTAGAGCACAGTTCCGCCGTGCCATGAAAGAAGCTAGGCGCCAGTCTTGGATGTCCTTTGTTTCCTCCATTAACAGTAGAACACCAACATCATCTGTGTGGAGGAAAGTAAAAAAGATAGCAGGAAAATTCACCCCAAACCCACCACCAGTGTTAAAGATAAATGGCCAGTATATGACTGGAGCAACCGAAGTTAGCAATGCCCTGGCTGACCATTTCTCAAATGTATCGTGCAAGTGTCAAGCAGCTCCTGGTCACCAGTATAGGAGCAATGAAGAAAAGAAAGTTTTAAACTTCGCAACAAGAAAGCAAGAGTCATACAATTCTCCTTTTACTGAAAGAGAATTTGATTCTGCTCTTGCTACTTGTAACGATACAGCCCCTGGACCCGATGGAATTCCATATGCAATGATTAAACATGTACCTTATAATACAAAGTTATTTATTTTAAGCATTTTTAATAGAATATGGCATGATCATAGTTATCCAAGTGTTTGGGAACTAGCCATTATTTTAGCCTTTTTAAAACCCGGTAAGGACAAGTTTTTAGCAGCAAACTACCGACCTATTGCATTGACATCTTGTTTATGTAAAATCATGGAGAAGATGGTCAATGCAAGACTGATTTGGTACCTTGAAAAGAAGAATATTTTATCATCCATTCAATGTGGATTCAGGAAAATGCACTCAACGACTGATGTGCTGATACAACTTGAGTCCTCCATTTGTGAAGCCTTTGCTTCCAAACAGCACCATGTTACAGTTTTTTTTGATCTTGAAAAGGCATATGATACCACATGGAGATACGGTATACTTAAAAGAATCCATGAGTGCGGATTGAGAGGTGAGCTACCACTATTCATCCAGTCATTTCTTTCACATAGAGTTTTCCAAGTGAGAGTTGGGGAAGCTCTATCACAGAGTAAATGCCAGGAAGAAGGAGTTCCTCAGGGGAGTGTGCTGAGTGTAACCCTTTTTGCACTAGCAATTGATGGGATATCCTCAGTCATTCCCCGGGATGTTCTTGCAACATTATTTGTGGATGATCTCTCCATATCATTTGCTGGAGCCAGAATGGCAATGGTTGAGAGAAAAATCCAACTCTCTATTGATAAAATTATCCATTGGGCCGATATGAATGGATTTAAGTTCTCAACAAGTAAAACTACAATTGTCCATTTCTGTCGTATACGGGGAGTACATCCAGACCCGGATATATACATCAAAGGTCAACGGATCCCATGTGCAAGTGAAGCAAAATTTTTAGGGTTGATATTTGATTGTAGGCTTACATGGGTTTCTCACTTAAAAACATTAAAAGCTAAATGTGTTGAAGCTATGAATCTTTTAAAAGTCTTGTCCCATACATCATGGGGGGCAGACCGCAATACAATTTTAAAATTATACAAGGCCTTGATATTTTCCAAAATTAGTTATGGATGCGAAATATACTCCTCAGCAACCCCAAGCCGGTTAAAAATACTAGATTCAATACATCATGCTAGCATTAGATTGTCCACAGGAGCCTTTAGAACCTCCCCTATCACAAGTCTCCTTGTTGATGCTGGGGAGTTGCCTCTGGACCTTTACCGAATGTCCTCTATTATTCGGTATTGGTTTAGATTGCAAAGACTCCCCAATTCTTCAGCCTTTCAAACTGCAAGCCTTGTAAGGAACTCAACCTACTTTGAGTTGCACCCAAAATCTCCTCAACCCTTTGGGTTTCGGGTTAACCAATTATTAAACAATCTGGATATGATTAGAAATAAGGTGCTTCCATTCAAGGTATCATCAACGCCTCCATGGAAATTACCTGACATATCTTTTTGTAGATACTTTATTGGAGTTAAGAAGAATTTGACTGACTTAGAATCCAGGTCTCTTTTTATGGAACATGTCGAAGAACATAGGGGATCGACTTTTATATATACTGATGGCTCCAAATCTGATGCTGGCGTTGGATTTGGAGTACATAGTAATGATTTTAATTGTAGAGGTGCACTTCCTCTAACAGCTTCCATATTTACTGCCGAACTGTATGGCATATTAACCGCTATTGAGAAAATAGCTTTGGAAAAGGAGGGTAATTTTACAATTTTTAGTGATGCAAGGAGTGTTCTTCAAGCTTTAGAAGTTTTTAATTCTAGTAACCCTCTAGTTTTAAAGATTTTAGAATGGCTTTTTATTATTGGACGGAAAGGTATAACTGTTCGATTTTGTTGGGTTCCAGCACATGTAGGTGTGTCTGGGAATGAGAAGGCAGATTTACTGGCGAAGAATGCGGCATCCGAGTTGTTACCAAGGAGGTATCCCATTCCATGTAACGATCTCCTACCTTACATCAAGAAATTGGTTTGTGATAAATGGCAACAGCACTGGGACAGTCAAGACGGCAATAAAATGAGGGAAGTAACAAATATCATATCACCTTGGAGGTATAACATGATTCCCCGAAAATGGGAGACGACTCTTTGTCGTCTCCGTATTGGTCACACACGGTTGACACACGAGTTTCTGCTGAAGGGCCAACACCAACCGTATTGCGAGGACTGCTTAGTACCCTTAACAGTGAGGCATTTGTTGACCGAATGCCCTAATTTTACTAACCTAAGAAATAGATATCTGTTTGAGGCTCAAGGTGAGGATGGCAGGTTTATCCTTGCCAAGATTCTTGGACATGATGTGTCTTACTATGCGAGCGGAATTTTTAGATTTATTTCAGAAGCAGGTCTTCTGAAAACTATTTAACTATTTTAATGACTTCTTAATTTTTATGGTTTTAATCGAATTCTCTTTTAATTTTCATATACAGTAAATGGTATCGGCGTCAATGACCTTAGATGTCAGGATGCCAGAAAACTTTCAATCAATCAATCAATCAATCAATCTCCGGTATTGGGACCCGCAGGTATGTACAATTTGCACAAACCTGATTACCGAGGCGTTTGACACCCCTAAGACGGCGGAGTCAAGGGACGCAGCAAGGGAGAAGCTTCGAACCTGGGTAAGGGGCTTCCAGAAGAACACTTCTGGCCCCTATCTTCCAAGCGAGAAGATGAGGGCTTACCTTTTCCCCAAGGCATCAGCAGATGCAGTGATTCCCCAGCCTCAAGCGGAGATGCTGTTGGTTCAGATCCCGGTAGATGCTGAAGTCGCGGACGCCCTGCAAGACATCCAACTGGACGATAGGATGTCAGAAGTGTCCGAGTACACTGAAAAAGACCTTCTAGCAGAAGACCAGGAAGAGGAGCTGATCCAGGCTCCAGACAATGAAGAGGAGGAATTCGACGAGGAGTCGACTACCCCGGTTCAGGCCCCTGAACCTGTTCCCTCAACATCGTCCGCTCTCCCAGAGGATCTGGGAAAGACCCTTTCTTCCATCATTGGGATGATCCAACAGATGCAGAAGGAAAATAATGAGAAGGCTGCTGCAATGAAGTTGGAGATGCGAAGACTTGCACCATCACGTGGGCCCCAGAAGAACCTCAGCGTGAAGGACCTTCCCTTATGCTCGGATGCCAACCCTTGGAGGTATGCCGAGCACATGCCTATGACGACGGGAAAGATCGTCATCTCGGAGAGATTGGGCTCAGTCCCCCTTGAGGATGTGGAATTCTGGCCCAGCAAGGAGTCATATCCGGACTGCTATGTCCGCCTAAGGAAGGAACCAGCCTCAAAGGAAGAAACAGAGCCGAAGGAGGTCATAGTTTTTGACCATGCTAAAGCTCAAGCTTTACTGTCAAACTTGATGAAAGAGAGGGGCTTCACAAACTCAAAGGTACCCGCTTTGAGTAAGAAGCACCCTTCCTTTGTGTCCTCTCCTTCTAGAGCCTTTCCCTTTATGCAAAAAGGGTTTACGGCTGTGTTGAAAGCGGTGGAGGCGGGTAAGCCATGCCCCTCCTTGGAGGAGTGTAAACCCCTATCCTTGACCTTACCCATGGACCAGAAAGACTGGAAGGACGTCCATCTTACCTTCTCAGTCGGGAAGTTGGAGGCCGATATTGCCGGACGTCAGTTCGGTGAAGACTTCCCGAAGCTGTCTGACTTTCTTTTGCGTAGGGAGCTTGAGACAAAAGAAAGACTTACTGCCTCAATGTCTCTGCAAACGACTCTGGAGACAATGGCAAGTGACCCAAAAGCCCATGAAATGTTTATGGTAGTTGCCAAGACACATCTAGCCACAGTGACGAAGGACCTTTACAGCTTCGTCAAAGCTAGGAGGGCTTGTAGGGAGTTCGTGTTCGCCTCGGCTGCGGTGAGGCACGAGCCAAGGAAACTAATCTCCTCCAGCATTTGGGGCAAAGACCTCTTCCCTAGTGAAGCTGTCCAGGAGGTAGTGGATAAGGCCGCCGCGGAGAATAGAAACCTTTTACAGAAGTGGGGCCTATCTCTTAAGAGAAAATCTTCCCCGGATGAGGGTCCCCAACCAAAGAGGAAGACTAAGAAGCCTAGGCTACCCTCTTGGCCAGCCAAGCCATTCAGACAGCAGCAGCAACAACTTCCTTTGACCGCAGTGCCCCAGATGGTGGCACAAACCCCGGCCACGTACCAGTGAGTACCCCAAGCCGTGACTACACAGTCTCCGGCATTTAACCCAGCGTTCGAAGGGCAGTCTACTACCTTTCGAGCAAGAGCTAGGGGATCAGCCAGAGGTTCGTCTAGACGCCCCTCAAGGGGAAGGGGATTTAGGGGAGGTCGCGGTCAAGGAGGCAAGGCCTCAGGTCAACAGCAACCAAAATGAAATGCTACCAGTAGGAGGGAGACTCCATCTTTTTGGGGATCTTTGGACCTTTGATCCCTGGGCCCACAGCCTACTCAAGAATGGACTGGGTTGAAGCTGGCACAGCACTCCACCTCCGTGCCCACGATTCTTCCAACACTCCACCCCCGTTCTGGAAGAGTACATTCGAGAACTCTTGGAGAAAGAGTAATCCGAAGGGTAAAGTCCATCAAATTCCAAGGGAGGCTGTTTTGTGTTCCCAAGAAGGACTCAGAAAAGCTCAGAGTCATTCTGGACTTGTCGCCACCCAACAAGTTCATAGTGAACAGCAAGTTCAAGATGCTAACACTGCGACACATAAGGACCTTACTGGCCAAACGGGCATTTACCGTCTCCATAGACTTGTCAGACGCCTATTGGCACATTCCAATCAGTCGGCGACTCTCCCCTTACCTAGGATTCAAGCTACATCGAAGACTCTACGCCTTCAGAGCCATGCCATTCGGGCTAAACATAGCCCCAAGGATCTTCACGAAACTTGCAAGCGCAGCTCTCAAACAATTACGCCTAAAAGGAATCCAAGTAGTAGCCTACCTGGATGACTGGCTGGTGTGGGAAGCATCCAAGACAGTGTTTGCAAGCTTCCCTACAGGTGATCCAGTTCCTAGAACATCTAGGCTTCAAGATCAACAGAAAAAAGTCTCGGCTTTCTCCATCTCAAAAGTTCCAGTGGCTGGGAATCCACTGGGACCTAGTGTCACACCAACTCTCCATCCCTGCGAAGAAGAGGAAGGAAATAGCAGGTTCTGTCAAGAGACTTCTGGATTCCGAAAGAATATCAAGACGCGAACAGGAGAGAGTGCTGGGTTCTCTCCAGTTTGCCTCAGTAACAGACCCAGTGCTAAGAGCACAGCTAAAGGATGCAACCGGAGTTTGGAGGAATTATGCATCAAACGCGCGAAGAGATCTGATAAGGCCAGTAACGCCTCGTCTACGTACGCTTCTCAGGCCATGGTACCAAGTCAAGCAACTGAAGAAGTCGGTGCTTCTCCAGCCACCTCCCCCCTCGTTGACTATTCACACAGACGCCTCGAAGGAGGGATGGGGAGGTCATTCTCACCGGAAGAAGGTCCAAGGAACCTGGTCCAATCTATTCAAGAAATTTCACATAAACTTTCTGGAAGCCATGGCAGTAATCCTTACTTTGAAGAAAGTAAGGTACTAGACAGCGAGGTGATAGTGAGATGCCTGAATCGACAAGGATCGAGGTCACCTTCACTCAACCAAGTGATGTTGGCCATCTTCCGGCTAGCGGAAAAGAAGAAATGGTACCTGTCGGCAGTTCACCTTCAAGGAGTCCGCAACGTGACGGCGGACACTCTATCCAGGTTCACACCGATAGAGTCAGAATGATCCCTAGAAGCAGGATCGTTCTCCTTCATCTTGAGTCAAGACCCGGAACTGCAGATAGACCTCTTTGCGACGAAAGACAACAAGAAGTTACCCCTTTACGTGTCCCCGTACGAGGATCCCCTAGCGGAAGCAGTGGACGCGATGTCCCTCGACTGGAACAGATGGTCCAGGATTTACCTGTTCCCTCCTCACAACCTTCTATTGAGGGTCCTCGACAAACTGAGATCTTTCAAGGGAGTAGCGGCAATAGTGGCTCACAAGTGGCCGAACAGCGTATGGTTCCCTCTGGCATTAGAACTACGGCTGAAGTGTCTATCGCTACCAGATCCAGTTTTGACCCAGCGAGTTCAGAAGTCGACTGTCTGTGCTTCATCACTGAAAACCCAAAACCTGCAGCTCTTGATTTTCTCTCCCTGGCGGTGAGAAAGCGTTTCGGGATCTCAAAAGACAGTATAGACTTTTTAGAGGAATATAAGTGCAAATCCACCAGAAGACAATATGAGTCATCATGGAGGAAATGGGTGTCCTTTGTCAAGGCGAAGAAACCACAAAAGATCTCGACGGACTTCTGCTAATCATTCTTCATCCACCTCCACGGTCAAGGCTTAGCAGCCAACACAATATCAACGTGTAAATCTGCTTTGACAAGACCCATTTTATATGCCTTCCAGGTCGACCTTTCTAACGACATTTTTAACAAAATTCCAAAGGCCTGTGCTAGGCTCAGACCATCAGCACCTCAGAAGCCCATTTCATGGTCTCTGGATAAAGTTCTTCATTTTGCTTCGCTGATGAACAATGAGGAGTGTGCTTTAAAGGATTTGACCCAAAAAGTTATTTTTCTGTTTGCACTCGCGTCAGGGGCTATGGTTAGTGAAATAGTAGCCCTCTCACGAGAGGAAGGTCGTGTTCAGTTCTTAGATGGGGGAGAACTAAACCTTTTTCCAGATCCAACGTTTCTCGCCAAGAAAGAGCTACCCACCAACAGGTGGGGTCCCTGGAGAATCTGCCCTCTGAAAGAAGATGCATCTCTGTCCAGTGGAATGCCTAAAGGTCTATCTTCCTAGAACTTCAGACTTTAGGGGAGGTCAACTGTTCAGGGGGGAAACATCAGGCTTAAATTTATCTCTGAAACAACTAAGGGCGAAAATCACCTATTTTATTCGCAGAGCGGATCCAGATAGTACACCCGCAGGTCACGATCCGAGGAAAGTTGCCTCATCCTTAAATTTCTTTAATAACATGGATTTCGAACATCTTCGCTCATACACTGGCTGGAAGTCTTCCAGAGTTTTCTTTCGACACTATGCGAAACAAGTGGAGCAACTAAAGAGGTCTGTGGTAGCAGTGGGTAGTGTCGTTAAACCTGCTGTTTAACTCTGCGAGGAACAGTGAAATTAATTGGGACGATTAATTCTAGGGTGGGTGTGTAGTCATGGACTGTTCTACAGACTAAGTGTTAGGGCACTAAGGTGCCCACTTTGACTGTTCCATAATCAAAGGTGAACCTAGCATAAGTGCAGACACGTGTGCCAAGCGTTTCCAACGCCAGTGTGACTGAATAGTAATACAGACTTTTATGATTTTAATACCTCGGTATTTAAAAGTGGCACTAATGTTTTTTCTTTCAGATAAACAATTTTCTGTTTACTATGATCCTTATGCTTATTTGTTGGTTATCCTCCTCTTATATATGTATAATTGTTGTTTAACCTGTTTTTATTTTTTATTGATTGTCAATAAACTAGTTCTTGTGAACCTTGCGTCTCATTCGCCCGTGTCATTTTACTAGAAAATGGTTAAGCATTACGTAAACTATGTATACTTTAACATGAATAATTCTAATAGATTGTTCCTTTCTGCAAGCAACTTTCATTAGTTTATGCTTTCCCCTAGTGGGGAAGACTTCATGCCCTAAAGGGATGGTGGCGGATGTACAAGTTTTCGTCCTACCCGGATAAAAACCTTTGTCCAATCCAGTAATCGAAAGGGGAGCTTGTCGGTATTTCATACCGACACAGCGGTTCTTTTACAAACTTTTCTTTACATAATATAGAGTGAGACCACTATATTGGCTTGTCTGTTATTCATACATAGGTATATGTACTCTTCGAGACTTTTCCAGAGTCTAGTACGACTCTTCCCTGTAGGGGGCAGGAAGCACTAACATAGTCTATGGTTAGATGAAAAGATGTATGACGGTAACATCTTAGGTCTCTAGGTCTAGTCTGACCGGGAAATACCTTCTTGAGAGTACGTCACGTTTTGAGAATCCACAGATACAGTAATGCTCTGGTATACTTCCATCAGGACGACATGGCTTGAGCCCAAAAAACGGATTTTGAGCGAAGCGAAAAATCTATTTTTGGGTGAGATAGCCATGTCGTCCTGATGGACCCGCCCTTCCTTTTCTCTAAAATGGGCTATAGGAGCCCTCCCTATATACAGTATCTGTAGCACCTCGTGTATCGCTACAAGGAATACAGATGGCGCCGTCGGCGGCGCTATGCACGCATACGAAGCGAGATAGGAGAGGTGCCTTGCGAGCGGCTCTCCTTTCTTTCTCGTTTTTAATTTTCTTGCCACTTGACCCCTTCGAAGTGTTAATTCTGTTCAGGGTGCAGATTGCTATGTGGCGTGTCAAGAATACGTCCTCTGATATTACGCGATATCCCTGGTTCATTTAATATGGGATATTTGCTCCAGGAGTTAGAATTCTGGGTACCTTAAGGTAAATTCTCTAGGAATATCACCGTAGTCAAATATACCCAAGGAAGCTACCCTATAGGAACTTCCATCAGGATGACATGGCTATCTCACCCAAAAATAGATTTTTCGCTTCGCTCAAATTCCGTTTAATATTCTAACATTTTAGTATTTGTGCCTGTTTTAGTTTAGGGTACTGTAGTACATGCATTAAGTATTCTGTACATTAAAGGGTAGTTTGTTAACAGTACTACGTACAGAGAAGGTTTTAAAAGTCTGAATATACACGTTATAACCTATCATATTTTTTTGTTTATTACATTTAAAACAACTCTCTCTCTTCCTCTCTCTCTCTCTCTCTCTCTCTCTCTCTCTCTCTCTCTCTCTCTCTCTCTCTCTCTCTCTCTCTCGTAAATTATCATTCGGTCATTACCGGCAGTTTGTTATTGTTGACTAAACGCCAAAAAGAAAAAGAAAAAAAATAGTTTTCCTGCTTTGCTACGTATGTAGGATTTTATATAGATACGGTAAATAATATTTGTAATAACATATTTACTAAAAGCTTTTAATATTATTCATCACTTTCATCATGCGTGTTTAATGCTTTCGTTTGTTTATTACGATCGAAGATGGAGCGTACAGTAAAGGAATGGAAGGTTTCCGTTTCAGGCGGCGTCATAAAGAAAAACATTATATAAATGGCATTCATTTCATTTATTTGGAAGTCCTAAGAAAAATTAAGTAAAACATTGGTAATAACAAAATCAACATATAATCAATATAATTGATGCAAAAAATGACAAATTTGTAGATAATTTGTATTTTTCCTAACTATACAAACCTTAGCTATTTACATGGGGTAATTACTTAGGTGTAGCTGAACGACGAGCCATAAAAGTCTTAACGAGGGTTTCCTACCCCACCGCTAGTTAGCGGTGGGGGGGGGAGGGTGTAGGAAGGGGTAGCTTGCTACCCCTCCCCCTCACACACACCGGAGAATACTCCACTTTACTTAGAGGTAGGACTTATCTTGGGGGACAGGGCTGGCGGGCACATAACTGTAAATAGCTAAGGTTTGTATAGTTAGGAAAAATACAAATTATCTACGAATTTGTCATTTGTTCCGTAACTGAAACACAAACCACGCTATTTACATGGGGTGACTTAACCTTTAGGAAGGGTGGTAAGTCCCGGCCATACTGGCTTTGGCTTGCCCAGGGATTCCATATTCGAGCGATCAAGTACTCTGACAATAGGGAATCCCTAATCCTCGCTGGCGGTTGTGAAACTGCCACTGCCTACGTAAGGTGTGTGCGAAGGTAAAAAGTGACTTGTCCCAGGCAGTTGCCCTGGAGCCCCTCAGAAGGAAATCCAGGCTAGGACTCTCCCAATACCACCTCGTCAGGGTATGGGGACATGACAGTATTACACCTAATACTAGGAACACAAGGAAGCATGGTCTACCTGCAGTGGTTTGAGGTCAGCTGTACAGAGAACCCAGGATGCTGCTTTCTCCAGGGAAGAGAGGATGACGAAAAGAATAAGGGCCAGACAGATCTTTTCATTCATGCAGACTAACACCGGGTAACAATGCCCTCAACCTTCTGCTACTTGTCCATCAAGGAGCCTGAGGTTTAGACCAGCTGTTGTGAAGCCACCACAGAGCCGATAGAAACGTATCGAGCCTCCTGTGGGACATGTCTTGCAGGTAAGGGGCTGAGAAGAAGGTCTGATGCTCAACATCCCCGCTTGAAGGACCTGCGTCACTGAATGATGCTCCATGAAGGGCAGGGACGTATCTAAACCCCTGACATCATGGGGTCTAGGGCGATGCGACGGAGAAGGATCAGGATTAAAGGCAGGGTGTAGCACCCTGCGAATCCGGGCCGAGATGGTACTCCTGGAGACCCTTCTCATCTTTACCCAGGATCCAAGAACGAGACTTGAGCCTGGAGAACGAACTGCAGCTGTTCTTTGAAAACGCCAGCTCACACTCCCTACCGGCAAGGTAGGAGATGGTCTGAGTCATCTGCTACAGGACGGAGACTCGAACGCTGGAAGGTGTCGAACAGCGTGTCCGGCACTCCCGGATTCTGAGTCACGGCAACAAACCTCAGGGACGAACCTGAATGTTGCCTCCCCCTAACCCCCTGAATGGGCGAAGTCGTAAGAGAGACCATGTGACTCGCTTGGCTGAAGACAGGCTAGCAAGAACACCGTCTACCCAGAAAGGTGGTGAACTGTGGACTTACGTAGTGGTTCGTCAGGGGGTCTCTTTAGAGACACGAGGACTCGAACCACGTCCCAAGGAGGAGGTCTCACCTTCGACTGAGGGAAGGAGAGGACAAGGCTTCCCATGCGAAGGAAGAGTTCCAGCGTGGGAGAAATGTTTGTCCCTAGAGCCTGGAGGCAAGACTTGAGGCTGAGAGATAGCCTTTCACTGCCGATACTGAAAGGCACATTAATCCCGCAATCCCACTAGGGGCTCTGCCATCGCTGGAAGCGGCATCGTGTGGAGGGATGCCCTCTCCCCGACACCGGCCACAGAAACTCGCTCTTTCGCCTGGGAGACTACTGCGGAAGACTTGCGCAGGTGTCCAGGCCTCCTTTTCGCCACTTGTGTGAAAATCCTCTCTCTTTGAGGAGAAGCTGGAAAGACTCCCGGCGGGAAGTTGGAGCAAGCTACGGAAGCAACACATCGATGGTGTCCCACCGTTGCTGGAAAGCATCCTACCAGACGGCCTTGGGATCAGTGACCGGGGATCAGTAGAGCGGGAGCTTGCAGCTCAGTGCTGTAGCTAACCGGTCCACAGAGTGAGCCCCACCGAGACAGGACTTGTAGGCTACTTGAGGATTTAAAGACCACTCGGAATGTGGTGTCCGTGACACACTGCTCAGACTGGCAGCGAGCCCATTCCTTTGCCTGGAATCAAGCGAGCTGCTAAGGAGATCGAGGGAAACTCGAACCATCCCGGTATTTCTACCGCAGGATTGGGTGGCTGTGCTGAAAAGCCCCTCCTTGTCTGGCCCAGAAAACCATCACTGTGGTGTTGTTGATGCTCATAACCACAGAGTAGTCCGCCAGGTGAGGTGGAGCTACTGAAGTGCCAGAAACACGGTTTCCATCTCTAGTAGGTCTAGAGAAAGTTCATCCTGGTTCTGACCACCGGCCTGAGGACCCGTGGATCAGAACGTGCCCCCCCCCTTTCTTTGACGCGTCCGAAAACTGCATCAAGTTTGGGGGAAGGACGAGAAGGACCACTCCCTATTGTAGGCTTTCGTCTGCTTCCCACCCCTATGGGTCCGTCTGTACCAGTTGTCCCCTAGGGGTCTTGGCGTCTGGGGAGACGTGTCCCGACTCCCCCGCGCCCCGAGTCGCCACTGGAGAGAACTCATCCTGAGGCGACTGTGGAAACCAGACGGGCCAGGGAGGAGAGACGTAACAACCTTGGGTTGGGGGGTCTTCTTGTGTGAGGAAAGGTCTCGCGACCTTCCTCTGCCTTGGTACCCTGTAGTCTGAAGGGAAGGCTTTGGGAGATAGGAGCCTAAGACCAGGCTCGGTATACCAGACTCTGAGAGGGCTGCGGGGAGGACTCCTCGAGGACCACCATGATCTTTAGAACTTGGTAAAGTCCGAGGAGCTTGTCCCGATGATGAAGGGATGCCTTCGAGTCTGCCAGGATCAGCTAGTCACCCAGGAAACGGAGTGGCCGGATGCCAATCCTGAGAGCCCATGAAGAGATCCGAGTGGAAGTATCGGAGAACTGTTGAGGTGCTGTGGAGAGGCCGAAGCACAGCCCTTGAACTGGTATATCCGCCTTCCAGGCAAACTCCACAGTACTTCCTAGAAGATGGGTGAACCGGGACCGGAAGTACGAGTCCTACCAGACCAGAGTACACATGAGGTCTTGTGGTCTCACCGCAAAGCTGACCGCGTCTGCTGTCGCTATGCTGAACGGAGACTGTTTGACAACTCTGTGCAGTCAAGAAGGGAAGGAGATGATTAACCCTTTTACCACCAGGCTATTTGGAAATTTCCAACCCTTAACCCCCAAGGGGTTATTTTTTTCCCAGCACATTTTGAAGTATATATTTTTTAAATTGCCCTAACAGCCTTAATTTTTGACATAGAGAGGTCAGGTTGGTCTCATTCTCTTGGAAAATGTCTGAATTTTCTCAAAAAATTATCAAATATATGCAAAAAAAAATTTTTATAGCCTTTTTTTGCAAGGACGTACCGGTACGCCCATGGGGGTAAAGGGATGGCTTTTGTGAAACGTACCAGTACGTCCTTTGGGGGTAAAAGGGTTAAGGAGGCCTCGGAACCTGTTAGCCACCTCTTGGAGGGGGCGTATCTCCGACATGGACTGGACTTCCGCCCGCAAGGCCCGTCCCCTCACCGATCCCTACCCAGGGAGGAGGGAGGGGGACTGTAGAAGGAGACAAGCTCGGAAAGCTGGCCCTCGGCCTAATGTCTGGTGCTCTCCATTCCCTGAGTCCAGGCCAAGCTGCACTGGCGTAAGGGAGTCCTTGGGTGAGTAGACTCGGTCCAGGACCGTATCCTTCCCTTACCGAAGAGGAATCTCTGGACCAGGTTTCTCCTGAGGGCCAGAACCTGCCAGGACGCAAGTTCCAACCCCTGGAGCTCCTCCTCCTGATGGACTGGCGGCGAGGTCTGCCATCTAAGGAGGCTCTTCCTGGGGAGACTCGTAGACATGCCCCAAGGGTCCAACTGGATCCTGTCGGATCCTTGCGGAAGACTGGGCCTAGGATCCCTCCAAGGAGGAAAACAGGACCCCAGCGATGAAGGATGTAAGGCTTCGCCCCTTCCACATGATAGGACCTTCAGGAAGAGGCGGGAATTCCCTCTATAGAGTGAAGGGGGAGAGGACCGGGTCTTCCGACCCTCCTGGGGATGGGCAATGCTCATCCGCAGAGGAGGGGAGATGAAGTCTGAGGAGGGCTCATCGCCTGCGTAAGGACTCGCGAAGGGACAGGATAGTCCTTGGGGAAGATACCATGCCAGGGATTCCTCTCACCCCCTTCAGGGGGAGAGGAAGCTGCTACTGATTAGTGACCCAAGTCAAAAGGCACAGGCTCATCGCCTGCTTGAGCGCTCTGACGACGGCATCCCACCAGGGATGCCGACCAACCCTCGCGCTGACAGGGAGTCCCTCTGGAGGGAAGAGGATCGTTCGATCCTCTGGGGGAGATGACACATGAGGGTTCGCCCGTAGAGAATCTGCAATGAAGGAAGAAGAGACCTTTGACCTGTACGGAAACCTCCCCCCCTCCGGAGAGGGAGCTGCTCTGCGCTGCGCGGTCGCGTTGGAGAACGGTGCGCCGATCACGCTGACGATCGTTCGAAAAGCACAGATCTGGGTAGCGCGTGAATAAAGCATGCATAGCAGTATAACCGTGCCTGCATGCCCGCGTGAGCGTGGGTGTATCGGCGTCCGCGTGAACCACCCCCGTGCTTCCGCGCGTATGAAGACCGCTGGCGCTTGCGCGTGAAAGATCGTGGGCGAGGGAAACCATCCCACGCGCGAACGATCTCGGCGAAAAAAGATCGCCGGTGCTAGCGCCGTCGGCGATTGCATGTGGGTAACCATCCCACGCGCGGAAGAATAACGCTGACGATCTTCGGTGCTTACGCGAGTACGAAGATCGTTGGTGCTAGCGCGAGAGAAGACCCTAGGAGACAGTGAGCGGGAAACCATAGTGCCCGCGTGCGTATGATCTCCAACTATGTAAGACGATCGTCGGCGATTCGCGCGAGCACGGACGATCTCCGACGCTCACGCGTGAGTGAAGATCGTCGGCGCTCGCGCGCGAGAGAAGATAGTCGGCGATCACGAGCGGGAAAACCTCGGTGCCCGCGCGCGGACGATCTACGACGATCGCGAGCGGGAAACCGTGCGCGGATGATCCGTGCGATGATTCCGTGAGCCCCAATGGTCGCACGCGGGAAACCATCCCGCGAACGGAACAATCTTCGGCGCTTACGCGTACTGTGAATATGGTCGGTGCTCGCGCGCCCAGCGCCGAATCCGAAGATCGGCGGCGAACTGCTGTCGACGATCGCATGCGGAGAACCGTGCGCGGATGGCCTCATTGTCGTATGCGGGAAACCATCCCGCGCACAAAACGATCTTCGGAGCTTATGCGTAATAAGAAGATTGTCGGCGCTTGTGCGCTTAGCACCGGATCCGAAGATCGCCGGTTAACGGCCGTCGATGATCGCGTGCGGAGAACCATCCCGCGCACAGACCGATCCTCGGCGCTCACGCGCACTAAGAAAATCGTCAGCGCTTGCGCGCCTAGCGCGGGATCCGAAGATCGCCGGCTAACGACTGTTGCCAGGATAACGATCGCGCGCTGAAAAACCGCGAGCGGAAGGGCCTTGAAGATTGCGTGCGGGAAACCATCCCGCGCGCGGGCGATCTACAGTATTTACGCGTTAGCGCGTAGCAGAATATCGCCGGCTAACGATCCTCGACGATCGTGAGATCGCGCGCGGGCGATCATCAACGCTTACGCGTTACCGCGATCAGAAGATCGTCGGCTAACGATCCTTGACGATCGCGAGCGGGAAATAATCCCGCACGCGGGCGGTCTTCAGTGTTTATGCGTGAGTGAAGATTGTAGGCCCCTATGCAACAGAAGATCGTCGGAAATGGTTGAAGGATCGGCTAACACGTAGATCAGGAACTGCGATGTGTCCCTAAAAGGGACGGCATCCCCTGAAGAAGACCAGGAGGTCTACTTCAGTGCCGACGATCAACTGAGGGACTGCTAAATACTCCGAGGAGTGGTCTCTGTGAGGTACCTTTCCCGCGAACGGGAGAGGTGGCCTTCGTAGAAGAGACTTAGAGACACCGAAGGCTGAACCGCTGGAGAACGCCAGTGCGCTATCTCAGGAACCCCAACGATGTGTGGAAATGTGCAGGGAACGTTAGTAGCAGCCTAATAGAATACTGGAACAGGGTGTCTCTAAGGCAGTTTCAGGAACAGCAGTCGAGCGCTAGCGCGTAAGGGAACGTTGGCGCGCAGGTGATACCTGGCACTTATGGGACTTACTCAAGGTATGAGAAAGTCTCTCCTGCCCTGAAGGGAGGAGCCCGTTAGATAACGGAGGCGTGGGCGCCCAAGGCGCGTCTGCAGTCAGGAACGGATACAGCAGGCAACAGGTACACTGAGGAACAAGAGACCAAGGGTCTAACGTAGACTGAGTAGAGAGGCCCCGAGGGGCTTAGTTGCAAGACCCCAAAGGGTCAATGCAACGAGAAACTGAAGTTTCTCCGTCACTAATCACCGAAGTGTAGAAGTGACTAAAGTTACGAGAGCCCGAGGGAACTGGGTAACTAAAGTTCCGAGACCCCAAAGGGTCAGGGAAAAAGAGAAACCGAAGTTTCCCTGACACTAAACACCGAAGTGCTAGTGACTGAACAGCAAGCTGTTGACAACAGGAACAATCCTCCGAAGAGGATCTCTATGAGTGGCCTCTCTCGCGAACGAGAGAGGTGAGCACTTCGTAGAAGAGACTGGTGATGGAGCCCCGAAAGGCCGTGAGATCAGCAGACGTAAACAGGAACAATCCTCCGAAGAGGAGTCTCTGTGAGTGTCCTCTCACGCGAACGGGACGGGACACTTCGTAGAAGAGACAAAAGGAGCGATCCTCCGAGGAGGAGCGTTTAGTGTGGCCTCCCTCGCACGAGAGAGGGCCAGACTGATCCTGCAACTGCTCAGCCCCTTGAGCGTGGCTACAGAAGCGACCGCTCAGCCCCGAGAGCATAGTCCCTAGTACCATGGTCTAGCCTTGCAACTGCTCAGCCCCGAGAGCAGAGTCGCTAGTACCATGGTCTAACATTGCAACCGCTCAGCCCATTGAGCAAGTCACAAGGGCGGCCGCTCAGCCCCAAGAGCATAACTGCCTAAGGACCAGGGAAAAGTAAAAGGGAAGTTAACTAACTACCCTGGAGGCGAACCTCCTTATCGTTCTAGGATGCAATGAAGAGCTGGCAGTAGTCACGGGGGAACTTCTAAGAGAAGGGAACGCCCCTGACGAATGCTTTGAGACGGCGGCGAAGACGACTCCCCAGGAAAAACAGGACAGCTCTGCTTCGAAGGCACACACAACAGGCACGAAGAAACAGCATCGTAAACTGGAAAATAAAAAGGAGTAATTATTTAACAGAAATTCCCCCGGGTGAAACTCCGAAGAGAAACCCCGAGGGAAAGAACATAGAATGAAAGAAGGTATGCGGCCCCCCTCCCCCACCCGGCATGCCCAGGTGAGGGGGGGGGGGATGAAAGTTGACAAAACAGAATTATAACATTATAATTATGCAACTGACTTTGAATGTTCCAAGGAACACCGACCCCCGAAGGGACGTGAGCCCTGAGCTGAAAAGTTAAAACACAATTATATTCTTAAAAGTAATTGAGACAAATAAAACGAAATAGCGACTCGGTCCTGAGAAGCTATCGTAGGCGTAGTACGGAGAAAGAGGTGAACGACCTCAAGAGAAGGACCGGTCTCCACGAAGGCAACCATGGTGGCCTAGGAGTGAAAAGCCGTGATCAAGAAAAGATCGTGGTGGCCTGCAAAGCTGGCGATCACTCCGTAGACGTAAACAACACACACCGCAAAACACCGAAAGCAAAGGAAACTTACTATTTTCTATACACAAAAATATAAAATAACATCGATAATGTTTAAATATATTAAGTATAAGAAAAGATAAGTTAAAAGACAAACAATAATGGCCGTCAAGTGAGGATAGGAGCGGAGACTTCCGATCGCTATCCGAGTTAAAAGTAAAGTGGAGTATTCTCCGGTGTGTGGGGGGGGGGTAAGCTAGCTACCCCTCAATTCCCCCCCCCCCCCCCCGCTAACTAGCCGTGGGGTAGGAAACCCTTGTTAAAACTTTTATGGCTCGTTGTTCAGCTACGCCAAAGTAATTACCCCATGTAAATAGCGTGGTTTGTATTTCAGTTACGGAACAGCTAATCTATACACAGATGTGTAAATGCGTTTGTTTCTTCATTATGATCAGAGATAAATGTAAACAAAACATTGGTTGTCATTTTTTATCGTGCTTTTTGGCATGTTTAGGAAATGCATGATATAAAATTGCCTTTAATATTTGTGCCTGTTTTAGTTTAGGGTACTGTAGTACATGCACTAAATGTTCTGTACATTAAAGGGTAGTTTGTTAACAGTGCTATGTAAAGGGAAGGTTTTAAAAGTCTGAATATACATGTTAAATAAATACGTAAATATGGTGTCCCTACTTCGTGGATTTTCAGCTATCGCGGTTGGGTTTGGAACCTATCTACCACGATAAACGAGGGTTCACTGTAGTGACAAAGTTACGAGAGCCCGAAGGATCTGCGTAACTAAAGTTACGAGACCCCAAAGGGTCAGAGAAACGAGAAACCGAAGTTTCCCTGTCACATAAATTCAGGCTTCCGTTGTCCAATGCCGTCTGGCTCTACAGACATACATGGATGAGAGACCAAGGGAGGTCTGGGGAACACTCTAAAGAAGAAGGCCTTTGCCGGACGGCACGCACTGCCGGCTGTCAAGGGACTGAGTCAACTCCACATCCTAACCTATGCTAGGTACAGATGTAGAATGACGGACAGAGATGTAATGGCTAGGCCATCACTAAGGAAAGAGGGGGAAGGGGGAAAGAGGGTCCTGCAAACCTTGCTTTAGTAAAGAATCACCCCGCAGCCAAGAAAGCTCATCTTAGCCTAGGGGGAATCCTAGGAGGGAGGCCGGCAGTACTTGCCATCTTCCTCGGAACTAAAGCAAGGTTGGTGTTGTTATTCACAGGAAAGAAGGATCTCATCCTTCACACCGAGAACAACCACACTGGACTAGTCTGCTAGATCACAAAAAGAAGAAATCATCTCGTACAGAAACCTTCAAAAGTGGTCTAAGGAGGCTAAGCTTCCTGTGTCTGCTCTAGACCTAGCAAAGGAATCTCATTCCCTATGCTGGAAAGAAACAGACTCAGACTAAGAACTCTGATGTCCTGCCCCTCCTGAAGCCAGACTTACTGGAAACAGGAAAGAACAGAAACACCCTAATATAGTTATATCTAAATGTTAATTCAGATAAACCATTAGGGTTAAGCCCAAGGCTTAAACAGAGGGAAAAGGGATTGCACATATTCTCCGAGGAGAAGAGAGCAACCGGGGAGTGTGAGAAAGTATACTAAGGCCCCATAGGCAACTAGCCTCATATACTATCTTGGAAGAAATATCAACAATATCTTATATGTATAAAACTGCCTAAAGCTTCAATAAAATTTTAAAACACTCGGAAATCTGAATATCATGCATGAAAGTACTAGGGCCAAACGTCTAGGCTACAAAGCCTAGCGTAGGCCAGGATCGGTAAATCATTCGCCGAAACGAAAATACTAATAGCATCATATAAAGAATTCCTATGTAGAGCTAAATAGCTAAAATTATTGAAGCATAACGGCTGGGAACGTCGCTCTGGCTAACTAAATGACTCATGCATGGCGAGTGACAGCGTCCAGGACGCCTCCGGTAGGCAACAGCTCTGGTAACGAAAATATCGCTATCGAAATATCTTAAAATCACCAAGAGCTTACATTTATACATAAAAGAGATAATACTCAACTTATCAGAGGCAGAAGAGGTTGGAGAAAGCATCGTAAGGTTGAAAATAATCCAAGATAAGCGAGTAATTCAGGGAAAACACCGAGTTGTTGAGCTACGCAAAAAGGAATACAGATGGCGCCGTCGGCGCCGCTATGCACGCATACGAAGCGAGATAGGAGAGGTGCCTTGCGAGCGGCTCTCCTTTCTTTCTCGTTTTTCGTTTTCTTGCCACGACCCCTTCGAAGTGTTAATTCTGTTCGGGGTGCAGATTGCTATGTGGCGTGTCAAGAATACGTCCTCTGATATTACGCGATATCCCTGGTTCATTTAATATGGGATATTCGTTCCAGGAGTTAAAATTCTGGGTACCTTAATGTAAATTCTCTGGGAATATCACCGTAGTCAAATATACCCAAGGAAGCTACCCTATAGGAACTTCCATCAGGACAACATGGCTTGAGCCCAAAAAAGTAGCATAAAAAAATAAAGATTTTTACTGTACTCACCACGAAAGAAGTTGAAGAAAAACTTGAATGATGATGGCGATGAATTTGCTGCACAGTAGAAATGATGATGATGAAGCTGATGATGTCTTCTACTGTGCAGCCAATGATAGTGTTTTACGTTTCTTCAGACGGAGGTGTCTTTTCCTGGGACACCTCTTCAACTTCTTCCTGGGACACTTCTTCAATTTCTTCCGAAGACATAGTAGCAGGAGGAACTGGCTCTTTTTTGCGAGGCTGGAAGAACATTGTGATCGGAAGTTGCTGCCGCTGCTTCTTTTTTAGTTCGAAGAGCATCCTGTAGGGAGTCATGTCTTCATCGATTTTGTTGCAGAATTGCATAGAACGAATCATATCCTCGTCCCACTCTTGCGACAATTCTCTCAACTCCTTCGCAAGGTTGCAGAGCTTGGCAAGCCGTTCTAAAGTTAAGCCCGTTTCTTCGACATTTTCTTGGGTCTCTTCCTGTGTTTCACTGTCTTCTTCACTGGCCGATTTCGTCAGGTCTTCTAGGTCTGCGTCAGTTAGCGGCTGGGAATGGCAGTCCAACAACTCGTCGACGTCTTCAGTCGTCATGTCGCCAAACCCGTCACCTCCAATTATCGCAGCCAACTGCACAGATTTCCGTATTGCAGAGTGTTGAATCTCAGCAGGTGTAAATCCCTCGTTATCGTAAACAATCTGGGGCCACAACTTCTTTCAGCTCGCATTAACAGTAGCAGGTTTCATTTCTTTCAGTGCCTTCTGGATGTTCTGCAGGCACTTGGCTATTGTGTACTTCCGCCAGTACGCCTTCAAATTGAATGTTTCATCCTCATCATCTTGGGCAGCATCCACACACGCAACGAGGTCCGCCAAGGTATTCTTCGTGTAGAGGGCCTTGAACGCCCTGATAATCCCCTGGTCCATCGGTTGAATTAATGACGTTGTGTTGGGTGGAAGGAACTCAACCTGAGTGCCCTCATGCGACAGATCAGTTGCGTGTCCACCAGCGTTATCCATAAGGAGAAGGATCTTAAATGGCAAGCCCTTCTCTAAGAGATATTTACTGACTTGCGGGATAAAACACTGGTGGAACCATTTGGAGGTCAGCATCTTCGTAATCCATGCTTTTTGATTATGCATCCAGTACAGTACTACACTTCGGTGATCAGTGACAGGGAAACTTCGGTTTCTCGTTGCGCTAACCCTTCTGGGTCTCGCAACTGAACCCTTCGGGGCCTCGCTTCACAGGCCACGTTAGACCTTTCGTCTCTCGTGCCCTCAGTGGACCTGCTGACCGGCCGTATCCGTTCCTGACTGCTGACGCGCTCCCCGTTGTCCAACGGGCTCCATTCCCTCCGGGGCAGAAGAGGCTTTCTCACATAGTGAGTAAGTCCCTTAAGCGCCAAGTATCCCCTGAGCGCCAATGTTCTCTTGCGCGCTAGCGCTCGGCTGCTGTTTCTGCTGTTCCTGAGACTGCCTTCCAGAGACATCCTGTTCCAGAGGCTGCTACCAACGTTCCCTGCGCTTTAGCGCACATCGTTGGAGTTCCTAAGTTAGCGCACAAACGCTCACCAGCGGTTCAGCCTGCGGTGTCTCCAAGTCTCTTCTACGAAGGACACCTCTCCCGGTGGCGGGAGAGGTCCCTCACAGAGACCACTCCTCGGAGTGTTAAGCAGTACTTTCAGTTGATCGTCGGCTCTCACCCTCGCCGACGATCTCCTGTTGCGCACTAAACGCGCAAGGGCCGACGATCTTCACTCGCGCGTAAGTGCCGAAGATCGTCCGCGCGTGGGATGGTTTCCCGCGCGCGATCATCGAGGTTCGTCTGCGAGCGGGATGGTTGCCCTCATGCGATCATCGCAGATCGTCCTCGCGGGGTTTTCCGCCGCTCTCGGTTTCACGCTCGTCTGCACACAGGATGGTTGCCTGCACGCGATTGTCGGAGATCGCCGAGTATTTTCTCTCGTGCGCGAGCGCCGACTATTTTCTCGCGCGCGAGCGCTGACTATTTTCTCTCGCGCGCGAGCGCCGACTATTTTCTCTCGCGCACGAGCGCCAACGATCTTCGCACACGCTTAAGCGCCGAAGATCGTCCCCGCGCGCGATCCCTGACGTTCGTCTTACGTAGCCGAAGATCGTACGCGTGCGGGCACCAATGTTTTCCCGTGCACAATCACCGAGGATCTTCTCTCGCGCTAACGCCGACGATCTTCGTACGCGTGTAAACGCCGAAGATCGTCCGCGTTTATTTCTTCCGCTCGCGGGATGGTTTCCCGCGCACAATCGCCGACGATCTTCTGTCGCACGCAAGCACCGGCAATCTTCTGTCGCCAAAGATCGTTCGCGCGCGGAAGCGCCGAGGATCGTACGCGCGGGCACCGATGGTTTCCCCTGCGCGATCACCGATACGCCCACACTCACGCGAGTACGCGTGCGCGCGAGCGCGAATATCCTGCTACGCACGATTCATTCACGCACTACCCAGAACTGAGCTTTTCGCACGATCACCAGCGGGATCGGCGCACCGTATCTCCAACACGATCATGCCCTATTTATATTAGGGATTCTAGCGGTCAGGCCACCAACGCGTTCCCCTCCCCGCAAGCGCAGAGCAGCGCCCTCTCCGGAGGAGGGGAGGTTTCCGGACAGGTCTAAGGACTCTTCTCACTTCATTGCAGATTTTCTACATGCAAACTCTCTTGTCGACTCCTCCAAGGGATCGAACGATCCCCCTCCCTCCAGAGGGACTATCTGACAGCGCGACGGTCAGTCAGCAACCCTGGTTGGACACCGTTGTCAGAGCGCTTACGCAGGCTATGAAGCCTGTGCTTTCTGACTGGGGTCGCTAATCAGTAGCAACTTCCTCCCACCCTGAAGAGGGAGAGAGGAATCCCTGACGTGGTATCTCCTCCAAGGACTATTCTGTCTCTTCGCGAGTCCTTACGCAGGCTCCTATCCCTCCTCAGTTTTCCTCCCCCTCCCTTGCGGATGAGCAATACCCATCCCCAGGAGGGTTGGAAGATCCGGTCCTCTCCCCCATCACACCAATGGGGGAATTCCTGCCTCTTCCTGAGAAATCTCGTTCGGAGGGGGCAAAAGCCTTACATCCTTCATTACTGGAGTCCTGTTTCCCTCCTAGGAGGGAACTGAAGGCCCAAGTTTTCTGCAAGGACCTGACAGGAACCAGATGGACCCTTGGAGAATGTCTGCGAGTCTTCCCAGGAAGAGCCTCTGGGGACGGGAGACCTCGCTGCCAGTCCAGCAGGAGGAGAGCTCCAGGGGTCAGAACGCGCCTTCTGGCAGGTCCTGACCCTCAGGAGGAACCTCAAGGTGACCCCAGACCCAGAGATTCCTCCTCGTGAATGGAAGGATACGGTCCTGGACCGAATCTTCGCCACCCAGGAACTCCCTAGGGCCAGTGCAGCTTTGCCCTGGTCTCAGGGAATGAAGAGCGCCAGAGACAAGGCCGAGGGCCAGCTCTCTGAGCTTGCCTCCTTCAATAGATCCAGTGTCGGTAACGAGCCCCTCCCTCATCCTGGGATAGGGATTGGTAAAGGGGCAGGCCCTCCTGGCAGAAGTCCAGACTGTGTTGAAGAAACGCTCCCTCCAAGAGGCTGTGAACTGGTCCCCAGGCTTCTACAATCGACTCCTCCCTGTGAGAAGGCTTCTGGAGGCTGGAGACCGGTCATCGACCTCTCGACACTGAACGGCTTTGTCAAACAGTCTCCGTTCAGTATGGAGACAGCAGACACGGTCGGTCTTGCAGTGAGACCACAAAACTTCATGTGTACACTGGACCTGAAGCACGCGTACTTCCAATCCCGGTCCACCCGTCTTCAAGGAAGTACTTTGGATTTTGCCTAGAAGACAAGATATACCAGTTCAAGGTCTGTGCTTCGGTCTCTCCACAGCACCTCAGGTGTTTGCCGAGGTGTCCACTCTGATCTCTTCATGGGCTCACAGGATCGGCATCCATCTCCTCTGTTTCCTGGGCGACTGGCTGATCCTAGCAGACTCGAAGGCAACCCTTCTTCGCCATCGGGACAAGTTTCTCGGACTTTGCTAAGTTCTAAGGATCATGGTAGTCCTCGAGAAGTCCTCTCCGCAGCCCTCTCAGAGTCTGGTATACCTAGGCATGGTCATAGACACCAATCTCCACAAAGCCTTCCCTTCAGACGACAGGATAGCAAGGCTGAGGAAGGTCGCGAGACCTTTCCTCACACGAGAAGAACTTCCAACCCAAACGTGGTTACGTCTCCTCGACCATTTCTCCTCCCTAGCCCGTCTGGTTCCCAACAGTCGCCTCAGGATGAGTTCTCTCCAGTGGCGACTCAGGTCGCGGTGGAGTCAGGGACACGACTCCCCGGACACCTTGATCCCTATGGGACAACCGGAACAGACGGACCTCCAGTGGTGGGTAGCAGACGAGAATCTACGAAAGGGAGTGGATCTTCTCGTCCTCCCCCCAGACTTGATGCTGTTTTCAGACGCATCAAAGAAAGGGGGGGGGGCATGTTCTGAACCACAGGACCTCAGGCCGGTGGTCAGAACCAGGAAAGTACCTTCTCTAGACCTACTAGAGATGAAGGCCGTGTTCCTGGCACTTCAGTAGCTCCACCAAGCCTGGCGGACTACTCTGTGGTTGTGAGGAGCGACAACACCACAGTGATGGCTTATATGCTCAGACAGGGAGGTACTTTTTCAGAACAGCCATCCCATCTTGCCGTAGAGATACTGAGATGGCCCAAATTCCTCTCGATCACCCTAGCAGCTTGCTTCATTCCGGGCAAAGGAATGTGCTCGCCGACAGTCTGAGCAGTGCGACACAGATACTAGATACTGAGTGGTCTTTGGATCCTCAAGTAGCCTACAAAGTCCTGACTCTGTGGGGTTCCCCAACTGTGGACCGGTTCGCTACAGCACTGATCTACAAGCTCCCGCCGTACTGCTCCACAGTCCCAGACCACAAGGCCCTCTGGTGAGATGCCTTCCAACAACGGTGGGACAACATCGATGTGTACGCCTTCCCCCATTCTGGCTTATGAGAGTACTCTACAAGACCAGAGTATCGGTCAGTCTCTCAGTGACCTCTATAGCTCCGCTAGGGCATCTCACAGAATGACTCACCAGACCTTCCGTAACTCCTTACGGAGCCTCCAAGGGAACTCCCTCCACGTCACGGGTTACTCACGCGACCACATGCCAACATCCTCCACAAAGCCGTAGCTTCGCTTCGACTTCACGTCGGAAGACTGTCCAGCATCTCCTCAAAGAGAGAGGATTTTCGCAACAAGTTGCGAACAGGATGTCTGGACTCCTGCGCAAGTCTTCCGCAGTAGTCTACCAGGCGAAGGGGGCGAGTTTACTGTGGTCGGTGTCGTGGAAAGGGTATCCCTCCACACGATGCCACTTCCAGCAATAGCGGAGCTCCTCGTGTATTTGCGGGATGAAATGTGCCTTTCAGTTTCGGCAGTGAAAGGCTATCTCTCAGCCTTAAGTCTTGCCTTCAGGCTCAAAGGATAGACATTTCTTCCTCGCTGAAACTCTCTCTCCTCATACGAAGCCATGTTCTCTCCTGCCCTCAGTCGGAAGTGAGACCTCCTCCTTGGAACGTGGTCCATGTCTTCAAGTCTCTAAAGAGACCTCCCTACGAACAACTACGTAAGGCTCCAGATCACCACCTTACCGGGTAGACAGTGTTCCTGCTAGCCTTAGCCTCGGCCAAGCGAGTCACATGGTCTCATATGACATCGCCCATTCAAGGGGATAGGGGGAGGTAACGTTCAGGTTCGTCCCTGAGTTTTGTTGCCAAGACTCAGAACCCGGGAGTGCCGGACTCACGGTTCGACTCTTTCCAGGTTTCGAGTCTCTATCCTGTAACAGATGACCCAGACCATCTCCTACCTTGCCAGTAGGGAGTCTGAGGTTGTGTCCTAAGAGAACAGCTGCAGTTCGTCCCCAGGGAAAATGAAGAGAAGGGTCACCAGGAATACCATCTCAGCCTGGATTCGCAAGGTAATACACCTGGCCTTGAATCCTGACCCTTCTCCGTCACATCGCCCTAGAGCGCATGATGTCAAGGGCGTAGCTACTTCCCTGCCCTTCATGAAGTATCATTCAGTGACGCAAGTCCTGCAAGCGGGGGTGTTGAAGCGTCAGACAACCTTCACAGCCCACTACCTGCAAGATGTGACCCACAGGAGGCTCGATACGTTTTCTATCGGCCCTGTGGTGGCTGCACAATAGCTGGCCTAAACCTCAGGCTCCTTAATGGACAAGTAGCAGAAGGTTGAGGGCATTGTTACCCGGTGTTAGTCTGCATGAATGAAAAGATCTGTCTGGCCCTTATTCTTTTCTTCATCCTCTCCTCCTTTGGAGAAAGCAGCATCCTGGGTTCTCTGCACAGCTGACCTCAAACCACTGCAGGTAGACCATGCTTCCTTGTGTTCCTAGTATTAAGTGTAATACTGTCATGTCCCCATACCCTGACGAGGTGGTATTGGGAGAGTCCTAGCCTAGATTTCCTTCTGAGGAACTCCAGGTCAACTTCCTAGGACGAGTCACTTTTCACCTTCGCACACACCTTATGTAGGCCGCGGCAGTTTCACAACCGCTAGCGAGGAGCAGGGATTCCCTATCGTCCGAGTACTTAAACGCTCGAATATGGAATCCCCAGGCAAGCCAAAGCCAGTATGGCAGGGACTTACCACCCTTCCTAAGGGTTAAGTCACTCCATGTAAATAGCGTGGTTTGTATTTCAGTTACGGAACAAATGACAAATCCGTAGATAATTTGTATTTTTCCTAACTATATAAACCTTAGCTATTTACACGTATTTGCCCGCCAGCCCTGTCCCCCAAGATAAGTCCTACCTCTAAGTAAAGTGGAGCACGCACTGTGTGTGTGAGGGGGTAGGGGTATCAAGCTACCCCTCCCTACCCCCCGCTAACTAGTGGAGGGGTAGTAAACCCTCGTTAAAATTCTTTTGGCTCATCATTCAGCTACACCGAAGTAATTACATCATGTTTGTATAGTTAGGAAAAATACAAATTATCTACGAATTTGTCATCTTTTTAACTTAGGTTTTTCTCTTCTATATATGTGGAAACATTCTTAATGTTTATACAGTAGAACCTCACAATAATGGACTAATAAGGGGGAAGAGGTGTCCAGTACCACTGATGATTATCCTTACTTTCCAGGATACTGATGTATCTATCCATGTTATTACTGAAAATGAGAGGATTAAAGTTTGTCCTTTCAAGCAGAAGTCACTACAATGCTTGAATTGTTTTAAATTTGGACACCCATCTAAAGTTTGTAAAAATGAAAAAATTCATGGCACTTGTTCCAAATCTTACCATGGAGAGTGTACCCTAAAAGCCATGTGTATAAAAACAGCAATTCTAATAATAACTCCAGTGGTAGGAACTATGAGCTGTATAAGTTGGAAGAAGCTGCATTCAACAAATCCAGTTTGGAACATATAAGTGTGGGACATGCAAAAAGACTGCTGAATAAATCAACTGGCTATGCAAAGGCCTTAAAATCAAAAGGAAATTTACCACAGGAGACATCAAACCCACCTAGTAATGCCAGTAGTTCCAAGAAAAGAAATACGTGATCTGATAATAAAGTGGTGCATGATGAGGTAAGCATATTGCCTTCTGATGCTTTGCCATGGTGTTAAAACTTGGGCATTGCCCATCTCTGTACAACCTTCGCCCCCCCCCCCATTACCAACAATAGTATTAACCTCTCTGAGGTCATGTCTTTGCCTGATTTGATAGAGGTTCCACTTGAAACCAAGATACCAGGTGCACTTGTAGTGGGGAAGCTTTGCACACGCAGCAAATTCCACCCAGACAACGGACCTCACTGAGAAACTTGACAATCTTTCTTTGAACATGGATGGACCCAAAATCAGAGAAAATGACATACGCTAACAAAGTTAAGGAAAAAAAATCTGTAATTAAATCAACAAATACAACTACTAAAATTACTGAAAGAAAAAACCGAGGTCGAACAGACACTTAAAGACATTCCAATACTTAGCCCAAGGTCAACTTCAAATGGAAATGTTGTTGTAAACTTTACTAACAAAATGATCAGAGAAGAGGCTGAAAACAAAATTCAGACATTGGAAAATTAAAACCAAAAGCAGTGATATGGAATGTGTACAATGATGAAGAGGAAGTACTAAATGCCTTGATTAAAAGAAATCATTACTAAGACAAAATCCAAAACATAGAAGAGAAGATGAGTGTGGTACTGAAGAAAAATGCTGAAGTTCGAAAGGCTATTCACGATAATCATGACAAAGTTATGTTGCGATGGGGTACTTTTGACATTCCTGATAGATAGCACGTGATCACCTGCCACCTCTGTCAGAGGTATGGACATCTCGAAAAAGATTGCAAGTTTAAAACTGATGATAAAATTTGCGTGAAATGTTCAGGAAAACATTCCACCAAGGAATGTAAGAGATTGCAACTTTTGAGTTGGAATTGAAAAGACTAGTAGAAAATACTGATCTTGGATACTAAGGATGTCATAAACTGTGGCTACTTAAATAAAACTATCCAAATTCGAGAATTGATAAAACGGGAAATACATGCACATACTAGCATTGTCTGAAACATGGTTTAAAAAACTTTGACTAGGCTAAAATCACTGAAATGACCCCCCCCCCCCCCACACACACACAACTTCTTTCACATTCTGGTATCATGGGAAATGTAATTGAGAAAAAGCTACCTGATGGATACAGTGACCAGGAACTAGTAAATAATTTTCTAGTATTCTTTAAAAAGAAAATTGGAAATATAACCAGGTCATTGGTAAATATTCAACATCAGATTAATGATATACCAGATGCACAGATACAATTAATGAGATTACCAGGAATTGAGCTCATACCGACCTATTTCGAATCTATTCTTTGTTTCAAAAGTGCTAGAATATGTAATCATTGAACAAATAGTCTGTCACTTCCCCAGAAGCTTTGCCAGACCACCAATCTGCTTACAAAAAAACTCTACTCTACGGAGACAGCCATCTGCTCTCTTGTAAATGATATGCTGGAAATGATAGACGAAAATAAGTGTGGTATTTTGATATTACTCGATCTTAGTGCTGGTTTTGATAGAGGTGTGCATGAACTTCTACTAAATGATTTACGGTTCATCCATGTTGAAGATCAAGCTTTCGAATACCTAAAAGATTTCTTGGTTGGTAGAAATTACTGTTTGCAAATTGGAAACTCATATTCATCATATGAACCTTTAAACAGAGATGTACCCCAGGGGAGTGTACTCAGCACAATCTTATTCTGCATCTATACTATCGGTCTATTGAAAATACTACAAAGGCATGGTGTGAAGTTCCAAACTATTTGTGGATGACACAATTTTACTTCTCCATAGATGATATAGACAACACTACTGAAACTCTAAACTGAATCCTTGAAAGTGTTAGATAATGGATGACAATTAAACTACTAAAATGAAATGAGAACAAAACTGAGTTTATGACGGTGGGAAAGAGAAACACCGAGAAGCGAGGGTGATATTCAAACAAACATAAATAATGACTCATTGCCGATATCCAGTAAAGTTCGTGATCTAGGTGTATTCCTTGACTGCATCCTGTCTCTCAATACCCAAATAAATAATGTAGTAAAAGCTGTTGGTTATCATCGAAGAAATATTGCTTTTATAAAAAAGTACCTGGGTGAATGTTCCGTAAAGAAACTTGTGATAAACTGTGTGATTGCTAGAATTGACTACTGTAACTCCATCTACTACAATATACCAAAAGTTCAACTTAAAATAAAGGTTTCCCACCTAGAGGAAAGATCACCCTTATACTAATTGATCTACATTAGCTGCCTATTAAAACAAGAAAGATGCACCATAACCCACCAAGTTATCAGAACTTGTCATCCAAAATATCTAAGAGAATTGCTACATATTGTGCAGCCAACAAATCGTCTTGACACGAGAATAGTTAGATGGTTTCAAACTAGTAGAACCTAGATAAATGCCTACTGTAGGCTATAGAGCCTTTTAATATGCAGCCCCATGACCATATAATAGGCTCCCACGAGACATCCAAGTAATTGGAGATATTAAGGCTAATACTCCTTGTCTTCGAGAGTATGTTAGCTATAGAACACCATATGATCAATGAGCAGGGTGCCAGGGCGGAAGTCTTATATACGTTCGTCGAGATGTTCCCCAAATATATTTGACCTTGTAAACCTCTGCCGGCAGTGGTTGTTCAAATGATTATAGGGAGAAAATATACAATTTGCTCTATTCACTTGCCTCCTAATGATAACATTTTGTATGATAATTTATTAGAGGTGATGAAACAGCTCCCTCAACCTTTTCTTTAACTTGGAGATTTGAATGGTAGGCTCCTTTATGGGGTGACGTTTTAGCAAACACTGTAATAAAATGTTTAGCTAGGGAAAATACAAATTATACTGTAGTTTATTTTTATGTGTTTGTTTTTTATATTCTATGTAAATATTGTGACTTCTTTATGCCTTGTTTCATGAGCCCCTTACTTTGTTTTTACAGAGTAATGGCACCCTGCACCCAGCAGGGATCAGGTTTTAGTGCTGAGTCTTTCAGATTTCGAAATACTAAGAATCCTGCCAATTGCAGAACCCACTGTCGAGGCACTTAGTTTTATCTGCCGATGTAACCAGATGACTGACTCGTCTTTTAGACTGTAGTTGTGGGTTACATATAATATGAAGTCTATTGTGTGATCAGTCTTATCACTGACAGTTGAGTTCCCATCATGCTTTCTGCCTCTTATCAGGTATTGGTTTATAAAACAGATTTTGAGCAAAGCAAAACATCTATTTTTGGGTGGGATAGCCATGTCGTCCTGATGGAAGGCTCCTTTAGGTAGCTTTCTAAGGGATAGTTTTCTACAGTGATACTCCCAGAGAATTAACCATAGGTCTCCAGAATTCTAACTTCTGGTGCGAGTATCCTTAATATATCTTTAAGGATATCGCATAATATCAGGGGATGTATTTTTTGATACGACACATAGCAATCTTCACCCCAAATACATTTAACTCTTTGAGGGGGAAGAGTGGCGAACGAAAGGGGAGCCGTTTTCAAGGTACCCGGTGGACCCCTTCCCTGCATTACTACGGTCCTTCATTCCCTGTTGCATTTAAGCAGGAATAGCTGCAGATAAAGTAGTTTTGGGTGGGGTCTTTTCATTAACTAGTTTTTTTTTTTTTTTTTTAGAAGGGTGGGTCCAACAGGACGACATGGCCATATCACCAAAAAAAAAGGTTTTTTGCTTTACTCAAAATCCGTTTTTTGGGCTCGGCCATGTCGTCCTGGTGGAAGCTTACCAGAAAATTAACTTGAAAGTACTATATTTGTGGGTTTGCACAAATGCCTTTACTTTGAATGAGTTCCTTATATGGTCTCCTAGACCTTTATATATATGACATTACTGTTATTTGTCATATTCACTAAGTTTGGAACTAACTTAGGGCTTCCTGCCCCCTGCAGGGAAATTGTCGACTTCGACTAAAAGGATTCAAAGTTTGCATTTCCGTAGGAACACGAGGGAAACTTCTTTCGAGATTACCTGGTTGTTCTTTGGAAATCCTACTAATAAGGTATCTATTTTAAGGAAAATGGAAAAGCTCTGGCACTTATATAGAACAGTCCATAAATCACCATAGTGATTTTTACTAAAAGGTATTATACTCGAGGGTGCTAACACCTATTCACCCGATACACTGTGTCCCGAGACAGTCCACTGTTCATCGCAGCACTAGACGACAGGTTTTATGACACTACCTGCCGCCACCACAAAGTGTTTTATCTTGTGCACTTGCTTCGCATAATGTTTATAGAAGACTCTGGATGATTTCCAACCCGTATATGAGCGGAGCCTATCAAAGTCCACGTGTTGAAAGAAGTTCAACGAAGAAGCATTTTTTTTTTGATTGTGACCTGCGGATGTACTGTCAGGATCCGCTCTGCAAATAAAGTAGGTGAGTTTCGCCTTCAGCTGTTTTAGGGATAAGTTTGGTCCTGAAGTTTTGCCTATGAAGAGCTGTCCTCCCTTGAAGAATGAAGTTCTTCGAAGATAGACCTTTAGACACTCTACTGGACATAGAGAGACATCTTCCATCAGAAGGCAGATCTCTAAGGACCCCACCTTTTGGTGGGCAGCTCGTTTTTGGCGAGAAAGGTAGGATCAGGGAAAAGGTTCAGTTCTCTCGCTTCTATGAACTGAATAAGGCATTCATTTCTGGATAAGGCCACTATTTCACTAACTCTAGCCCCTGAGGCTATAGCAAACAGAAATATCACTTTCTGTGTTAGATCCTTTAGGGTGCAATCCTCGTTGTTCATGTTCAAAGCGTAGTGCAAGACTTTGTCCAATGACCACGATATGGGCTTTGGAGGGGTTGCTGGTTTGAGGTTAGCGCATGCTTTCGGTATCTTATTGAAGATTTCACCTGAAAGGTCCACCTGAAAGGTCCACCTGAAAGGCGTAAAGAAGAGGTCTAGTCAAAGCTGACTTACACGCAGTTATTGTGGTAGAAGCCAGGCCTTGTTAGTGTAGGTGGATGAAGAAGGAGAGACAGAAATCTATTGACATTTCTGTCGGTTTTCTTGTTTTCACGAAGGAAACACACTTCTTCCAAGACGATTCATATTGTCTCCTAGTTGAATTTAACTTGTATTATTCTATAAAGTCGATCTTGTCTTTTGAGATCCCAAACCTTTTCTTGGCTGCTAGGGCGAGAAAATCATGAGATGTAGGTTGTTGGTTCTCGAGGATGAAGCGTAGACAGTCGACTTCTGTACCAGTTGGGATAGAACTGGGTTTGGTAGAGGAAACAGCTTCAGTTTCAATTCTAGAACTAGAGGGAACCAATTGCTTCTGGGCCATTTGGGGGCCACTGCTGGTGCTGTTCCTCTGAAGGATCTTGGCTTGTTGAGGACTTTCAGCAGGAGATTGGTTGGTGGGAACAGATAGATTTGATTCCATCAGTTCCAGTCGAGAGACATGGCGTCTGTCGCTTCTGCTTGAGCATCCTCGTAAGGGGCTACATATCGAGGTAGTTTCTTGTTGTCGCTCGTTGCAAAGAGGTTGATCTGCAGTTCTGGGACTTTTTTCAAGATGAAGGAGAATGAGTCTGCGTCTAGGGACCATTCTGTCTCTATCGGGTTTTGCCTGGATAGAGCATCCGCCGTCACAATGCGTACCAGTCTGATGTGGACTGACCTGCGAGGGGATAGTTTCTTCAACGTTAGGAAGACTGACATAGCCTCCAGACTGTTGATGTGAAAGGTTTTGATCTGGTGCGACCAATTCTGCTGCACTTTCCTTTGTTGGGAATGCCCTCCCCATCCTTCCAGGGAGACATCTGTGTGTATTACCACTGATAGTTGAGGTGTTGAGGTGGTTGTAAGGGAATTGTTCGGGTTAAGCTCTTGGCTGTTGACCACGGCCTTAGTAGCGTGCGCAATCGGGTCCCTGTCCACCTTTGTTTTGATCTCTTCGAGCGTATGATGGGTATATTCTCGTCTCCTGACACATCCTTTAACTGTGCTTTTAGCACTGGGTCTGTCACTGCTGCGAACTGGAGAGAACCCAGTACTCTTTCCTTTTGGCGTCTTGAAATCTTCTTGAGTTTCAGTAGTCTCTTGACAGATCCCGCTATCTCTCTCCTCTTCTTCGGTGGAATGGAGAGACACGGTGTGACTGTAAGTTCCAATGGATTCCTAACCATTGAAACTTTTGAGCTGGAGAAAGGCGAGACTTCTCGCTGTTTATCTTGAAGCCTAGGTGTTCCAGGAACTGGATCACCTTTGTGGCTGCTTGTAGACAAGCTGTCTTGGATGCTGCCCACACCAGCCAATCGTCCAGGTATGCCACTACCTGAATTCCTTTTAAGCGTAGTTGTTGGACGATTGTATCCGCAAGTTTCGTTAATATCCTTGGGGCTATGTTTAGCCCAAAGGGCATGGCTGTGAAAACATACTTTGTCTTCTTTAGCCTGTATCCTGGGTAGGAGGAGAGGGGGCGGCTGACTGGTAGGTGCCAGTAAGCATCTGCCAGGTCTATTGAAACTGTGTACGCACCTTTTGGTAGAAGGGTCCTTATGTGTTGTAAGGTAAGCATCCGGACCTAGTTGTTCTCGATGAACTTGTTGAGTGGAGACAAGTCTAGATTGACTCTGAGTTTGTCCGAGTCCTTCTTGGGAACACAAAACAGCCTTCCCTGGAATTTGATGGACTTCCTTTTCCTTATTACCTTTTTGTTCAAGTTCTGAGGTATATTCTTCCAATAAGAGGGTGGAGTGTTGGAAGAATTGAGGAAAAGGGGGTGGAATTTTGTTCCATTTCCAACCGAGACCATTCTTGATTAGGCTGTGGGCCCAGGGATCGAAGGTCCAACGATACCGAAAGTGGAAGAGTCTCCCTCCTACCTGAAGCCTCTCATTACTGAGATGTTCCTGATGATCTATTTCCGTGACCTCGTCCTCCTCTACCCCTTGAGGGGTATCTTGAGGAACCTCTTTTTAAGCCTCTACCTTTGTGGGGGCAAAAGGTAGTTGTGTGCCTCTCAAAGCCTGGATTAAATGCAGGCGATTGAGCTACTAGCTGTTGGGGTACCAGATGGTTTGCAGCTGAGCTACCATTTGGGGTACTGTGGCCATGGTCACGGTCAGAAGTTGTGCAGGTCTGCGTGGTTTCTTTGTCTTCCTGTTCTTAGGTTGGGGACCAACGTCTGAGGATGATTTCCTCTTGGAAGACATGCCCCACTTTTGGAAAAGGTTCCTATTATCCGTGGCAGCTTTGGCGTTAACCTTTTGAACCACATTTTGGGGAAAGAGGTCCTTGCCCCACATACATGAAGTGATCATCATCCTGGGTTCGTGTTTGACCGTTGCTGTGGCAAACACATGCTCTCTACAGGCACTCCTGGACCTGACGAAGGCATACAAGTCCTTCACAAGGGTACCCATGTGAGACTTAGCTAAGACCATGTACATGTCTGGGGCATTGGTAGGGCCTGCACACACTTCCATGCAGTTCTGAAGAGACAAAAAAGTGGCTAGTCTCTCTTTTGTCTCCTGTTCCCTTCTCAAGAGATGCTCAGGCAGTTTTGGAAGGTTCTCATTGAACTGCTGACCTGCTTTCTCCAGATCCACTTTAGAGATGAGAAGGTTAGTTGAACTTTGTTCCACTTCTCCTCGCAGGTAAGCATGGCTAGAGTTAATGGTCTACATTCTTCTAGCACTGGGCAGGGTTTGCCCGCATCGACTGCTCTCATGACACAGTCAAGAGCTTTCACCGAGAAGGGGAAAGCTCTGGAGGAAGGAGCAATGAAGGTAGGATGCGTCTTGCTCAATGCTGAGACTTTGGAGTTGGTATATCCGGCTCCCTTTAGGGTCTTGGACAGAATGGCCTGTGCCTTTTCATGCTAAAAAACGATGACTTCCTTCGGTTCCGTCTCCTCATGGGATGCTGGTTCATCCCGCAGTCTCACGTAAGAATCTGGGTATGCCGAAAGGCTAGGCCAGAATTGGAGATCTTCAAGGGGTTTGGCCCCCAACTTCTCGGTGATATAGAGCTTCCCAATCATCATGGGCATGTGCTCCGTGTACCTCCAGGGGTTGGTTTCAGAGCAGTGAGGTAATTCAGAAACTCTAAGAGGCTTAGTAAAGTCTCTGGAAACATCAGAGTGTTTCCCTTCTCTTACCTCTTTCTTCGTCTCTTTGAGATCTTGCTTAATATCCTGCTGTTCCTTCCGGAACACTGCCATCATCTGCTGAATCGACTCTAGGAGCGCTTCGCTCCTGCCAATCAGCACATCCGGATGGGGTGTTGGGGCTGAAGAGGTTGACGGCACAGGTTGATATGCCGTCACGGGAAACTGAGGGTCCACAGTTACCGTCGACACAGATCCATCTTCCTCCGTAGGTGGTTGAAACCACATCTTCTTCAAGGTCGTCTTGTAGAAGGTCCTTTTCGGTGTCGGTAGACACCTCCGTCATCCGTACCTGGTGGATGTCCATGCCTTCCAGTACCTTATTAATGTCTGCATCCACTGTCAGTTGGATGAAGGGAGGCTTGACCTGTACTTTGGCACAACCGTGCTGGACTTAAGTAACAGAAGGCACCTCAAAGCTTCATTAGGTAGGTAAGGTCCCAGAGAGTTCTTCTGGAACCCTCTTACCCACCTCCGAAGAGTTTCTCTTGCTGTATCCCTTGACACTGTAGTGTCAGGGATATCTTCCCTCTTAATGAGAGAATGCCTTGATGAAGTCATTGAGCTTCAGCACGGCATTTCATTCCCGTGCTGAATCTTGGTGACGGGCAAGAGGGCTCTCGAACTTCGGGAAATTGCTCCCCCAGTTCGAATCTAAATTTCTCTCTTTCATCTTTTTCTTCTGCTTAATATTACTTCGACCTTCTCCTAATTTTACCAAATTTCCTTACTTTCATCTTGCTGTCCTATCTCTATGATTATTATTTTTCTTAGTTATATATATATATGTAGATGTATGCATATATATATATTTATTTATTTTATTTGTTCATTTATTTTTTTATCTATTTTTTTCTATTTTATTTAAATGGCGTGGATATTTCCACATTCGTTATTACTGCCTGCTTAGATGAATGGGAGAAGGGATCACGGTTGGGAGGTATTCGCATTCAAAGCTATATATGAGAGTATTGGATGATCTCAGCCATCCCAAAGATGGTTTGGACCTTTTTGGCGGAACTACTCTCAAGGGTTGGGTCATCGGAATCCAGGGGGATCCAATCCTTGAGGTGGGACTCTTGGCTTTTGGCCGGAAGCCCATCATTACAGATATGGGGAGGATGATTCCATATTACTTTGGTCTCAGTCCTAACAGGCGGGTTTAGCTTACACCTGTGCCTCTATATCTGTTTTGATGCTATCCTTCGGGTAGGGTATGGAGTGGACCATCGGGGAAATATACTCTCATTGTGCCGATAGTGGCGAATGCAAATTTCCTTTCCAACGTATGATACTTTCTTATAATTCTCAAGCAGGTACCCCAACAAAACAACAAAAAACCTGAAAATCCCTCCCTTAAATATGGACCCTTCAAATACTGACTCCCCATCCCCTGGATTTGCTGACTCCCCCCCGGCACTGTTGACGACTTCTGCTACTGAAATTAAGGAAAACTCTGTTGACGACCTTCGAACTAAAAAGGACCACTCTACTGATGTTAAAAAATCTAGCAATTTGGGTAACACAGGGAAACTACGATTCCTTCATGTTTCCCAAATCCCATTAGAGACAAATTATGATGATATATATAGAGCATTTGAGTGCTATGGATTGATAAAGGAAATACGGATGCGACTTGAAGATGAAAAATGGGACTCTTGGATATCTTTTGAAAGTCATGATGAAGCGTTTAATGCCATAAGTAATATTAGTAGTATCAAAATTAACGAATTGAACATCATGGGAGCTCTTTGTGATAAGGTCCCAAAGGAATTGGATGTGTACAAACCTGCTGATTGGTTTGAAAAAGATAGAAATGTACCCATGCCTTCACAGAGAAAACCCAAACCACCTATGTGGCTCTTAGCTGAACCTAAAGGGATAATAGGGAATTATTTTAAGATATGTAAGTTTATCCAAAAAAAAGTAGGAACCATAGCACCTGGAGATATATCTCGTTTTGGGAAGAACAGTTATCTCATCCATGCCAAATCTTCGACTCAGTCTGCAATACTGTCTAACTTACAGACAGGCAGTGATGAAATTACATTGGAAATGAAACCTCATCTAAATTTTAGTTATGGAAGGGGAGTGGTCTTTAATAAGGACCTATACGAATTTACAGAGGAGGAGATACTTTCTATGTGTCCATTAAATGTATGGAAAGTGCATAAGGTTCCTGGAACTTCAATGATTATACTTACTTTCCAGGATGCTGATGTACCTTTCCATATTTTTATTGAAAATGAAAGGATTAAAGTTCGACCTTTCAAACAAAAGCCCCTGCAATGTTTTAATTGTTTTAAATTTGGACACCCATCCAAAGTTTGCAAAAATGGTAAAATGTGTGGTATTTGCTCCAAAACTTATCATGGAGAATGTACACTTGAGGCCAGGTGTTCAAATTGCAATTTGAATCATAAATCAACTAATAGGATATGCGAACTGTATAAGTTGGAGGAAGCTGCCCTAAACAAATCAAGTTTAGAACACATAAGTGTGGGACATGCAAAAAGAATGTTGAATAAATCAACCAGCTATGCAAAGGCCTTAAAATCAAAGGTAAATTTACCACAGGAGACAGCAACCCCACCTAGCACTGCCAGTAATTCTAAGAAAAGAAATACAACCTCTGATGATAAAGTACTGCATGACAAAGTAATCGTATTGCCTTCTGGGGCTTTGCCACAGCGTATTAAAAATGGGTCATTGCCCATTTCTGTACAGCCTTCGTCCCCCATTACTAACATTAGTACTAACCTCTCCCAGGCCATGTCCTTGCCTGATTTGATGGAGATGCCACCTGACACTAAGTTACCAGGTGCACCTGTATTGGGGAAGGTGCAAAAACCTGGTAGCTCAAAACCTACTAATCGGAAAAGAGAGAGACCTCCATCTCTCTCACCCCCTTCCATAAGAAATATCAAAATTACGACGTCAAATAAATATGATGATTTGTCTGTTGATATTTCTGATCTGGAAGTCAATTTAAATAAATCTGAAATTCAAGTGGAGGTCCACCAACCTCCTCAACAATCAGATCAAAAAGACAAAAAGAAAATCATAAATTCTAAACCCAATCTATCAAGACCTTCTTTAATAAAACCACCTAAAAATAGTGTTAGATCAAAAACTGCTAATGGGAAGACTCCATCCAAGGGGTCTACCAAATTATAAACCATAGTTTTTTCCTCCATTTTGCAATGGAATTGTCAGGGTTTAAGGGCCAAATATGAAGAACTTAAGCTCCTTATTCATGAGCATTCCCCCATAATTATTTGTCTACAGGAGAGCAAACTTGATCATAATACCCCATGTCCTCGCGAATACATTAGTTATAGGACACCATATGATCACCAAGTGGGGAGCCATGGCGGAAGTCTCATATACGTTCGTCGAGATGTTCCCCAAGTTTCTCTGTCTATTCGTACACCTCTGCAGGCAGTGGTTGTACAGATCGACATAGGGCGAAAATATACAATTTGTTCTCTGTACTTGCCTCCAAATGATAACATTTTGTATGACAACTTAGTGGAGGTGATTCAACAACTCCCTCAACCTTTTCTTTTACTTGGAGATTTGAATGGTAGACATCCTTTGTGGGGTGATGTTTTAGCAAACACGAGGGGAAATATCATATCATCAATTGTGGAAAATGAAGATGTGGGACTCCTTAATACAGGAGAGCCCACACACTTTCATGTCCAGACAGGTACCTTGTCATGTATTGACCTAGCAATCGTAAGCTCTAATTGCCTAATAGACTTCGATTGGAGAACATTAGATGATTGGCATACTAGTGATCACGCACCAATCATTATAAACACCAACAATGGTCCACCTTTACAGGGATCGCCACGATGGAATCTTGACAAGGCGGACTGGGGTAAATTTCGTGAGCTAAGCGAAATTGAGGGGGATGCAGGACAAGTTGAAAATATCGATGATGCCATAGACTTACTGAATGGAACTCTCCATACAGCAGGAGTCAATTCAATTCCAAAAACAACAGGGTTATTCAAACGACGACCAGTCCCGTGGTGGTCTTCAGAACTAACTGCCCTGCACAGAGCCACAAGAAGATCTTTAACACGATTGCGTAGACGCAGAACTGATGAGAATTTAATTATGTACAAGAAATGTAGAGCACAGTTCCGTCGTGCCATGAAAGAAGCAAGGCGCCAGTCATGGATGTCTTTTGTTTCCTCCATTAACAGTAGAACACCACCATCTTCTGTGTGGAGGAAAGTAAAAAAGATAGCTGGCAAATTCACCCCCAACCCACCACCAGTGTTGAAGGTGAATGGCCAGTATGTAACTGAAGCAAAGGAAGTTAGCAATGCCCTGGCTAATCATTTTTCAAATGTATCCAGCAAGTGTGAAGGAGCCCCTGGTCACCAGTATAGGAGCGCTGAAGAAAAGAAAATTTTAAATTTTGCAACAAGAAGGGAAGAGTCGTATAATTCTCCTTTCACTGAAAGAGAATTTGATTCCGCACTTGCTCATTGCAACGATACAGCCCCTGGACCCGATGGAATTCCATATGCAATGATTAAACATGTACATTTTAATACAAAGCTATTTATTTTAAGTATTATTAATAGAATATGGCATGATCATAGTTACCCAAGTGTTTGGGAATTAGCCATTATTTTAGCCTTTTTAAAACCCGGTAAAGACAAGTTTTTAGCAGCAAACTATCGTCCTATTGCATTGACATCTTGTTTATGTAAAATCATGGAGAAGATGGTCAATGCAAGGCTGATATGGTACCTTGAAAAGAAAGGTATTTTATCACCGATTCAATGTGGATTCCGAAAAATGCACTCAACGACTGATGTGTTGATACGACTAGAGTCTTCTATTTGTGAAGCCTTTGCTTCCAAACAGCACCATGTTACAGTATTTTTTGACCTTGAAAAGGCATATGATACCACATGGAGATATGGTATACTTAAAACCATTCATGAATTGGGATTGAGAGGAGAGCTGCCACTATTTATTCAGGCATTTCTTTCACGTAGAGTTTTTCAAGTGAGAGTTGGGGAAACACTATCTGAGAGTAAGTGCCAGGAAGAAGGAGTTCCTCAGGGTAGTGTGCTGAGTGTAACCCTTTTTGCACTAGCAATTAATGGGATATCCAAAGCCATTCCCCAGGATGTTCTCTCAACATTATTTGTGGATGATCTCTCAATATCATTTGCTGGCACTAGAATGGCAATGGTTGAGAGAAAAATCCAACACACTATTGATAAAATTATCCAGTGGGCTGACATGAATGGATTTAAGTTCTCGACAAGTAAAACTACCGTTGTCCATTTTTGTCGTATCCGGGGAGTACATCCAGACCCGGATATATACATTAAAGGTCAACGGATACCATGTGCAAGAGAAGCTAAATTTTTAGGTTTGATATTTGATTGTAGGCTGACATGGGTTTCTCACTTAAAAGCATTAAAAGCTAAATGTGTTGAAGCTCTGAATATCTTAAAAGTATTGTCCCATACATCGTGGGGGGCAGACCGCAATACTATTTTAAAATTATACAAGGCCTTGATTTTTTCCAAAATTAGTTATGGTTGTGAGGTATATTCTTCAGCCACCCCAAGCCGGTTAAAAATATTAGACTCGATACATCATGCAGGTATTAGATTGTCTACTGGAGCTTTTAAAACCTCGCCTATCCCAAGTCTCCTTGTTGATGCTGGAGAGTTACCTCTAGACCTATACCGAATGTCTTCCATTCTTCGGTATTGGTTTAGATTGCAAAGACTCCCTAACTCTCTCGCCTTTCAGACTGCAAGCCTTGTAAGACACGCATCATACTTTGAGTTGCACCCAAAATCTCCTCAACCTTATGGCTTTCGGGTGAAACGATTATTAAATAGTCTGGATTTAATTAGAAATAAGGTACTTCCATTCAAGGTATCACCAACGCCTCCATGGAAGTTACCAGAGATATCTTTTTGTAAATATTTTATTGGAGATAAGAAGAATATGTCAGACCTAGAAGCCAGGTCTCTTTTTAATGAACATGTTAGAGAACATAGAGGATCAACTTTTATCTATACTGATGGCTCCAAATCTGATGCTGGCGTTGGATTTGGAGTACATAGTAATGGTTTTAATTGTAGAGGTGCACTTCCTCTGACCGCTTCCATATTTACTGCCGAACTGTATGGCATATTAACCGCTATTGAGAAAATAGCATTGGAGAAGGAGGGTAATTTTACAATTTTTAGTGATGCAAGGAGTGTCCTTCAAGCTATGGAAGTTTTTAATTCTAATAACCCTTTAGTTTTAAAGATTTTAGAATGGCTTTTCATAATTGGACGGAGAGGTATAACAGTTCAATTTTGTTGGGTTCCAGCACATGTAGGTGTGTCTGGGAATGAGAAGGCAGATTCACTGGCTAAGGAGGCTGCATCAGAGTTGCTGCCAAGAAGGTATCCCATTCCCTGTGATGATTTCTTACCTGACATCAAGAAATTGGTTTGCAATAAATGGCAACAGCAATGGGATAGTCAAGATGGCAATAAAATGCGAGAGATAACAAATGACATATCTCCTTGGAGGTATAATATGATGCCCCGAAAATGGGAGACGTCTCTTTGTCGTCTCCGTATTGGTCACACTCGGTTTACACACGAGTTTTTGCTGAAGGGCCAACACCAACCATATTGTGACGACTGTGTAGTACCTCTAACAGTAAGGCATTTGTTGACCGAATGCCCCAATTATAACAACTTGCGGAATAGATATTTGTTTGAGGCTCGAGGTGAGGGTGGCAGGTTCATCCTTGCCAAGATTCTTGGAAATGATGTGTCCTACCATGCAAGTGGCATTTTTAGATTTATTTCAGAAGCAGGTCTTCTGAAAAATATTTAACTTTTATTACATTCAACTTTTATGATTTTAATTGAATACTCTTTTATTTTTTATTTTATTTTATCTTTTATTTTTGTATACATAAATTAAATGTTACCGGCGTCAATGACCTCAGATGTCAGGATGCCTGAAAACTTTTAATCAATCAATCAATCAATCAGGGATATCTTCTCCAAATCCTTTGGTCATCAGGGCCGAACAGATGGAGCAACCCTTCGAGTCCCAATACCTCAGGGATCCAGATACGATGCAGTAGGGGGCATGAGACCTGCACATCGTATGCCCACAAAAGTCCTTACTCTTGTGGTTGCAGAACACGACTGCACACTTCACCATTGGCTCCTCTTGTAAGGAAAGAAAAGGTGAAATGAGTATAGGGTTATTCATATTATCGATATAAATGCATATATTTAAAAATAGCATTGCTTACTATTATATTTGATAGCTTAGGATAGTAAGCTAGAAAGGAAATAGGAAAGACACATATCTGTGTTTCCTCTCCAGGCAATTGCTGTGACCTCCCTCAATATTAATATTTTAATTTCCCTATGAGGGAAAATACAGAGTGGAATAACTCCCGTACGTAGAGCTGGAGTCAGTGAATATCTACACTAACTCCTCCACTTGTAGAATATTAATACTGAATCAGGGATTTATAAGAGTCGCGATAATCCAAGGATTCATCAGGATGTTGAAGGAATACTTCACCTCAACATTTTATTCGGTCCCAACAATAGACTGTGAAAGGATACACAGAGTATGGTAGAATTACTTGTACTACTGTGTCATTGCATACTGTAGTTTTCTAACTGCTGTATTATTATACTGTAGAAGTACTGGCTACTGTATTGTCATGTAGTTTTACCAGTATACTACCGGGGTTAGGCTAGTGCCTGGCGGCACTAACTGGTAGGGAGAGAGAAAGAATGGAAGGGAGGATTCCGTATTATAATTTAGTACAATAATTGGAAGTGTAGGGGGGCTACCACCTTCTACAGCCTCCTTCCCAGAATGAGTTCTAATGGAAGGGGAGGAATGCATTTGATTCTAGCTTCCATCCAGCCACAAATTCTGCTGCCGACTGTACTGCCGGTTGCGAGGTTTTGTGGATGGCAGTCCAAAAGAGGACTGAAGAATTCTCAATAGTATAATTGGTTTCCCACTGGCAGCCGTCAGGGCCAGCTCAGCCTTTCCCCCCGGAGCATTCCCTTCCGTTAGGGAAGGACATAAGGGGAGCTGGTCGAGGCGGTAACCTAACCCCCGCTTGTAGGAACCCGGCCGGTAACTCAGTCAGCCCGGAATGCGGGGATAATTGTAGAATACCGGCCAATGGAAAATTGTGATGGGTAGGCCGACAGTAAAGGACAGAAGGGGGAGGGTAAAGGGTCTTTTAGTTTACAGGGGAGAAAGGCGACGGCAAGTATGCCGTCCGCTTTCGGCTGTAAATCAAGGAAGCATGGCTTCCTGTGTCGTCACCGTCGTGGGCAGCAGGGGAGTAAGAATTCCCCTGTCGGCGACATTGTCGGTTATAAGACATGTCTATAGTCTACATGGGAGAAAGGGGGCGGCAATAATGCCGCCTACTTTCGGATGTAAACTAGGGAAGCATAGCTTCCTTTGCCGACAACGCCATGGCCGGCAGAGGAATCACGATTCCCCTGTCGATGACATTGTCGGCTGCAAGACACTACACCCTGAGTTAGTGTAATATTTCAAAGCCGGGATACTCAGTGGCAAAGAAGATCGATGGTAAAAAACTATCCAAGTCAAGCCGGAGTTAACTACTCGTTGGCGATGACGGAAGATAGGGTTGCCGCTTGGGATGGCGGCGCTAATGGGGGAAGAAAGGTTTATCCTCTTATCTCTAAAAGAGAAGCATATCGAATTATAACAATAATTCTATTGGATATATATATATCCCCGACCGAATTAATAGAAACGTTACTAGAGGTTAAACAATGGGATTAACATTACTAACGTATAACAAACGGGTTAGGCTAGCCTAACTCGAGGGGGGACTGCGGCTATGTGATGCCACCAAGGTCCTATCGTATACGAAAGAAACGTTGTATTTTGGAAGAGGAAATATTATATATGTAAGTGGAACCTCTACATACGATTGTCCCAACATACGAATTTTCCAACATACAAAGTAAAATTCGACCAAATTTCTGTCTCAACATACGAAGTGTTGCTCCAACATATGACGTAAACAATACGCTTTCCCGTGGAATTTTCTTGAAAGCGTGCAGCGTAGTTTGTTGTTGACGCCGCTAGACACAGCACATCGGAGGGACGCCAATCGAGCGTCACCTTAATCAGTCCTCTCATCGCATGCGCATCGTGTGGTTGTCCTCTATTCGCTCATTTTTAACAGTTTTTTATCTTGCCTTTTCACGTGTTGTTTTCTGTGTTCCGTAATCATGGATCTTAAAAAGCTTAGTTTTGGTTCAGGAAGTAGTAGCAGTGGTGAGAAAAAGAGGAAGTCTATGCTTTCATTAGAATTAAAGCAGGAAATCATAGAAAAGCATGAGCGAGGTGTACGTGTTAGCGATCTGGCTAAACAATATGGCCGGAATATGTCGACAATCTCGACGATCATAAAACAGAAGTCACCCATTAAATCAGTGAAACCTTCGGAGGAGATCACGATTATTTCTAAACGTCGTAGCCCTACCCTTGAAGAGATGGAACGACTTTTGTTAATATGGATCAAAGACAAGGAGATTGTTGGTGATACAATCACGGAAACGATCATTTGTGAGAAGGCTAGCGCTATCTACAGTGACTCGGACTCGAAGATGATATCATCGACGAATACAAATTCATCAAAGTGTTGTATCTTCCACCGAATACCACCCCTATCCTCCAGCCCATGGACCAGCAAGTCATCTCTAATTTTAAGAAGCTGTACACCAAGCACTTATTTAAGCAGTGCTTTAATGTCACGCAAAGCACCAACTCAACGTTGCGTGAATTTTGGAGGAGCCACTTCAATATCATGCACTGCTTAAAGATCATTGATCAGGCTTGGGAGGGAGTAACTCGTCGGACTCTTAATTCCGCTTGGAAGAAGCTTTGGCCTGAAGCTGTTGCTCCCAGAGATTTCGAAGGTTTTGGCCCCGAGAATGAACCTGTGCTTGCCGCCGAGGAAGACGTCGAAGAGATTGTATCCCTTGGCAAGTCCATGGGTCTGGAGGTGGATGAAGATGACATCACCGAACTCGTCGATGAGCATCACGAAGAGCTCACCACTGAGGAACTCAAGGAGCTGCAAGCCATGCAGCATGATGAGTTCCAAGCGCAGTTGAGTGAGTCGGAGAAGATCGAGGGGGTAGGCGAAATCTTAGGTATGGCGGAAATAAAACAGATGTTGGCATATCATCAACACGTTGTTGATTTCATCGACAAGCATCACCCACAGAAACTTCAGGTTTTCCGTATTGTTGAGCAGTTCGATGATATTTGCTTAACACATTTTAGAAAAATCCTTAAAAGCCATATAAAGCAACTTTCACTCGATAGTTTCTTTAAAAAATCCCTACTAAAACGGTCTAGTGATCATGATGAAAAGAAAGAAAGTGAAGCAAAGAAAAGGAAGACCAAATCGAGTGAAAGTGATGAAAATTAAAAATAAGAAGTCACCGTCCCTACCTCCTCGCTGATCTTCCGTCTCCTCCTGCGTAGAAGTCCCTACACCTGCGCTGGCCTGTCGCTAAGGTAAAGTGTTACATTACAACCCGTTTTTTATTTATTATTTCATTATTATTATTTTTTTTTGGTTTGTAATATGTATTTATTATACAGGCATTTTATTAATGTATTGTGTAATTATGTGTAGCCATTTATTAAGGATTTATTATGGGTTTTTAGGCTGAGGAACGAATTAAATCAATTACCATGTATTCTTATGGGAATATTTGCTCCAACATACGATCGTTTTAACATACAAAGTAGTTTCTGGAACGAATTAAGATCGTATGTAGAGGTATCACTGCATATGTAATTTTCACTAGTACAGTGAACCCTCGTTTATCGCGGTAGATAGGTTCCAGACGCGGCCGCGATAGGTGAAAATCCGCGAAGTAGTGACACCATATTTACCTATTTATTCAACATGTATATTCAGACTTTTAAAACCTTCCCTTGTACGTAGTACTGTTAACAAACTACCCTTTAATGTACAGAACACTTAATGCATGTACTACAGTACCCTAAACTAAAACAGGCACAAATATTAAAGGCGATTTTATATCATGCGTTTCCTAAACACGCTAAAAAGCATGATAAAAAAGGGCAACCAATGTTTTGTTTACGTTTATCTCTGATCATAATGAAGAAACCAACTGGAGGTAGAGCTTTGCTTATTACCCAGACATATTTCTCATACTTTTCCCTTAGAACTACATCACATCTTCCTACTTTAGATATATATATATATATATATATATATATATATATATATATATATATATATATATATATATATATATATATATATATATATATATATATATGTGTGTGTATATATATATATATATATATATATATATATATATATATATATATATATATATATATATATATATACACATATACATACCTACATATATACATACATACATATATACATAAATACATGCATACATACATATATATATATATATATATATATATATATATATATATATATTACTGTATATATATGGGTTATGGAAAAAATCCGCGATGGTCGAACCGCGAAGTAGCGAGGGTTCACTGTATAATTTTGTCTAATTAGCTAGAAAATTTCTTTATAGCTAAATACCGGGAACGTCGCACTACTAACTAAATAATTGCATTTATGACATGCGACAGCGGTCTCAAAATGGCCGCCTCTGGAGATGGCTGTGCTCCACTTAACACATCTAAATTATGTTAATTTAACTGCGAGAAGGGAGCGGTAACCTATACACAGGAAAGGTTAAATACTGAAATTTCCAGAGGCTTAAGATGCTGGAGATTGCATGATAATATTCCAGAAAACAGTAACAACACCGAGAGAAACGTTAGAGCGCACTTAGCTTAAATGCAACAGTTCAAAGGAATGAAGGGCTGTAGTAGAACAGGGCGGGGGTCCACCGGGTACCTTGATAACGGCTCCCCTTCGTTCGCCACTCTTCCCCCTCAAAGAGTTAAATGTATTCGGGGTGAAGATTGCTATGTGACGTATCAAAAAATACGTCCCCTGATATTATGTGACATCCTTAAAGATATATTAAGGATACTCGCGCTGGGAGTTAGAATTTTGGAGACCTATGGTTAATTTTCTGGGAGTATCATTGTAGCAAAATATCCCTTAGAAAGATACCTAAAGGATCCTTCCATCAGGACATCATGGCCGATCCTAAAAAGACTGTAGATACTGTAGTGTGTTACATGGACAGCTCATAAGTTAAGTGCAGTGGTTAATTCTCATATTGTTATTCATTAAGTGTATGAAGAAAACATAGTCATCACACTAACCCATTTGACTAGTGGCTGTCAACCTATAGTATTAAGGAGAACTTTTTGGAGATTAGAGTTACAGGACCTGAAGTTACCCCTTTTGATAAGGTATTGGTGACGGTACAGTGGACAATTTAACGAAATGAGCCCTGCGTTTGGGTATACTTTATCAGTAGGTAGTCGGAGATTTATGTTCAAACCCTGTTGACTTATTGTGTAGATTGTGAACCGCAATGTTGCAGGGTTCTCCTTAACCTGAAGCTTTCTTATGTACCCTGACTGTAAAGGCTCTGTCTTGATATGATTGGATATAAAGGTTTACATCATAAACAATATAGGATAGTATTAGAAAAAAAAAAGATTATATTATTTTCATATCTTTTATCTTAATTTGGCGCCTTACTGAATAGCTGGTTCCAGGGGACTTACTGTTGTTATGGGGTTGTTCAACTTGTGAACATTTCTTGTCTTCTCAAATCTTTAATATTTTTAGTCTAGTTAGTGTAGGACTTGAAGTGAAGAGGGACACTAGGTTTTTTCCCTTACAATATAAATTTTGATATTGAAATGGTAGTTTCACATTCAAATATTTTTGTCATCCTAATTAATTTTTCATTTTAGTAATGATTTTTTTTTCTTTTTCAATACATCTCCTCCCTGAGGTTGTTCATGTCCCAGCCTTTCTTTATTGCTTTTAATGTCAATTTTTTCCTCTCCTAATGTTTGTAATGTTCAATTAACTTTAAATAAAGAAAAATCTTACCCGGAAAGAATATTCCTTGGTTTATTTAGCACTCGGTACTATGTATCAATAATAAGTGAGATGGTATAACTATGGAATAATTTAGGCAATTCTGAGGTTCTAGCTGGGTCCCTTTTCCCAGTATAAAATCAAGGGGTGGTGCCCAGTACCCAGTTCTTCTTAACTCTCTGGGCATTCCACCGTATTTGCTTTGTGTAGTGAAGGTATGTCTGGCCGCAGTCCGCAAACTACTGCAAAACGAGGGGCAATATTATATCACCACTTGTGGAAAATGCAGATGTGGAACTCCTTAATAGAGGAGAGTCCACACACTTTCATGTTCAGATAGGTAACCTCTTATGCATTGACCTTTCAGTTGCAAGCTCCATCTGCCTTCTCGATTTTGAATGGAGAACGTTAGACAATTGTCATACTAGTGACCATGCTCCAATCATTATAAATGCAAACAATAATCCACCATTACAGAGGTCGCCATGATGGAACCTTGACAAGGCGGATTGGAATAGATTTCAGGAGCTAAATGAAATTGAAGGGAATGCAGAACAGTTTGAAAATATTGATGATTCCATAGACTTAATGAATGGAACTACATACAGGAGGAGTCAATTCAGGTTTATTTAAAAGGCGACCAGTCCCTTGGTGGTCATTAGAACTAGCTGCCATGCACAGAGCCACAAGAAGATCTGTAACTTGATTGCGCATTTGCCGTAATGAAGAGAATTTAATTATAGACAAGAAATGTAGAGCTCAGTTCCATTGTGCAATGAAAGAAGCTAGGCTCCAGTCTTGGATATTTTTTGTTTCCTCAGTCAACAGTAGAACACCATTGTGGATTTAGGAAAATGCACTCAACGATTGATGCATAGGTATGACTTGAATCCTCTGTTTGTGAAGCCTTAGCTTCCAAACAGCACCATGTAACAGTTTTTTTTTTTTTACCTCGAAAAGGTCTGTGATAATAGGTAGTAGGTTGGCCAAGGCACTAGCTACCCATTGAGATACTACCGCTAGAGAGTTATGAGGTATTTTGACTGGCCGGACAGTACTACATTGGATCCTTCGCTCTGATCATGGTTTACTTTCCCTTTGCCTACACATACACCGAATAGTCTGGCCTATTCTTTACAGATTCTCCCCTGTCCTCATTCACCTGACAACACAGATTACCAAACAATTCTTCTTCACCCAAGGGGTTGACTACTTCACTTTAAATGTTCAGTGGCTACTTTCCTCTTGGTAAGGGTAGAAGAGACTCTTCAGCTATGGTAAGCAGCTCTTCTAGGAGAAGGACACTCCAAAATCAAACCATTGTTCTCTAGTCTTGAGTAGCGCCATAGCCTGTGGCATGGTCTTCCACTGTCTTGGGTTAGAGTTCTCTTGCTTAAAGGTACACTCTGTCACATTATTCTACCTAATTTCTCTTCCTCTTATTTTATTAAAGTTTTCATAATTTATATTGGAAATATTCATTTTAATGTTGCTACTGTTCTTGAATTATTTAATTTTTCCTTGTTTCCTTTCCTCACTGGGCTACTTTCCCTGTTGGGGCCCCTGGGCTTGTAGCATCCTGCTTTTCCAACTAGGGTTGTAGCTTAGAAAGTAATAATAATAATAATAATAATAATAATATTAATAATAATAATAATAATAATAATAATAATAATAATAATAATAATACTGCATGGAGATATGTGATATGATTAAAACCATTCCTAATATGGGATTGAAAGGTCTTCATTCAAGCATTTGTTTCTCTCAGATTTTTTTCAAATTAAAGTAGGTGAAATTCTAAAAATGTCAGGAAGAAGGAGTTCCCCAAGGTAGTGTCCTAAGAGTAACCCTATTTGCATTAGCCATCAATGGGATATCCTCTGTTATTTCCCAAGACATTGACTCAACGCTCTTTGTAGATGATCTCTCCATATCATATGCTGGAACTAGAATGTCAATGGTTGAGAGAAAACTGCAACTCTCATTTGACAGAATTATTCAGTGGGCTGATATGAATGGGTTTAAGTTTTTGACAAGCAAAACAGCTGTTGTCCATTTCTGTTGTATTTGGGAAGTACATGCAGACCCTGATATGTACATCAAAGGTCAACGGATCTCATGTGTTTAGCATTGATATTTGATTGTAGGTTTACGTGGGTTCCTCACCTAAAACTATTAAAAGTTCAATGTCCAGAGGGTCTGAATCCTGAAACTTTTAAAATTATACAAGGCCTTATTTAAAAAAAAAATAGTTAGGGTGTGAAATATACTCCTCACCCAACCAGACCAAGTAAAGATTTTATATTCTATACATCATACTGGTATCAGATTGGCCACAGTAGCATTTAGAACTTTGCCTGTCCCAAGCCTCCTTGTTGATGCTGGAGAATTACCTATAGACCTTTACCGAAAGTCTTCTATTGTTCAGTATGGGTTTAGGTTGCAAAAACTTCCTAATTTTTTAGCCTATCAAAGTGCAAACCTTGTATGGCACTCAGCATACTTTGAGTTGCACCCAAAACCCCTTCAACCTTATTGTTTTTAGGTAAAACAATTGGCACACAGTCTCAATATAACTAGAAGTAAGGTGCTTCCATTTAAGATATCATGAACCCCTCCATGGAAATTACCAGAGATATCTTTCTGTAAATATTTTATTGGTATTAAAAAGAATATGACAGATTAGAGTCCAGGTCTCTTTTTATGGAACATATTAAAGAACATAGGGGATCGAATTTTATATATACTGATGGCTCCAAATCTGATGCTGGTGTATGTATTGGAGTATATAGTAATGCTTTTAATTGTAGAGGTGCACTTCCTCTAACAGCTTCTATTTTTACTGCCGAGCTGTATGGCTTACCAATCACCATTGAGAAAATAGCATTGGAAGAAGAAGGAAACTTTACCATTTTTAGTGATGCAAGGAGTGTCCTTCAAGCTTTGAAAGTTAATAATTCTAGTAACCCTTTAGTTCTAAAGATTTTAGAATGTTTTTATATTAATGGACTTAGAGGTTTAACAGTTTTTTCTTGCTAGGTTCTGGCACACGTAGGTGTGTATGGGAGTGAGAAGGCAGATTTAGTGGCAAAGAATGCTGCAGCTGAGTTGCTACTACCAACAAGTTATCCCATTCTCTGTAATGATTGTTTTCCAAGCATTAAGAACTTAATTTATAATAATTGGCAACAACATTATGATAATACAGTGGAAAATAAAATGAGAGGAATAGCAAATTTTATATCTCCTTGGAGGTATAACATGATGCCCCGAAAGTGGGAGACTACTCTTTGTCGTCTCCGCATTGGTCACACTCGGTTGACACACAAGTTTCTGCTAGCTGGCCAGCACCAACCATATTGCAACGACTGTTTGGTACCATGAACAGTGAGACATTTGTTGACCGAATGCCCTACTTATAGCACCTTAAGAAATAGATATCTGTCTGGTGTGCGAGGTGAGGATGGCAGGTTCATCCTTGCCAAGATTCTTGGACATGATGTGTCGTACTATGCTAGCGGCATTTTTAGTTTTTTTCAGATGTGGGTCTTCTAAAAGCTTAAGTTTTATAATGACATCTTCGCTTTTATGGTTTCAATTGGATATTCTTTTATTCTTTATGCATAATAAATTATATTGGCATCAATGACCTTAACTGTAGGGATGCCAGAAAACTTAAACCTAATCAATCAATCCCTGGACACCCTGGATCAACTAGGGTCAGAGAAATTGACAGACCTCAGATGGTGGGTGGCAGATGAGAACCTCCGCAAAGGGGTCGATCTTCTCGTCCCTACCCCGGAACTGATGCTCTTTTCAGATGCATCAAAAGAAAGGTGGGGGCCCCGTTTGCTGCACCACAACATCTCTGGCCTTTGGTTCAAATCATAAAGGTACCAGCATATAAATCTCTTAAAGATGAGAGTAACCTTTCTTGCCCTCCAACATTTCCACCAGTTCCTGGCGGGGCAGTCCGTGGTCTTGATAAGCGACAACACCACGGTAGTAGTCTACATAAATGAGCAAGGTGGTACCTTTTCGCAGCCCCTGTTCCATCTAGCAGTGGAGCTACTCAGATGGGCGAAAGACAACTTGGTGTCCCTGTCTGCTTGCTTCATTCCAGGCAAGAGGAATGTGCTTGCAGACAATATGGGCAGAGCGACTCAGTTAGTGGGTCCGAGTGATCTTCGAATCATCTAGTAGCCAACAATCCTGACTTTGTGTGGTTCGCCAACTGTGGATCTGTTTGCAGGGGGCCTGAATTTCAGGCTCCCACTTTACTGCTCCCCAATCCCGGATCACCAGGCTCTCTGGCAAGATGCATTCCAACAAGGGTGGGACAACATCTATGTGTATGCATTTCCCCTGTTCTGTCAGATGAGAAAAGTCTTCAACAAAGTCAGAATAAGCAAGAACTTATGACACTGATAGCTCTGCTATGACATCATGCAGTATGCTTTGTGGACCTTCTGCAGCTCTTGACAGAGCTTCCGATGGAACTTCCTCCACGACATAAGCTACTCAAACAACTACATGCGAATATCTTTCTCAAAGCTGATGAACCGGAAGATGACTTGAATAAATCGAAAGTTCAAGTTGAGGTCCGCCATCCGCCTCAACAAATAGATCAAAAGGACACAAAGAAAAAGACAAACGTAAAACCCAATACTGTATATCCAGGCCATCTCTAATGAAACCTACAGGAAATCATGTTAGATTAAAGACTGCCAATTATTATTATTATTATTATTATTATTATTATTATTATTATTATTATTGTTGTTATTATTATTATTATTATTATTAATATTATTATTACTTGCTAAGCTACAACCCTAGTTGGAAAAGCAAGATGCTATAAGCCCAGGGGCCCCAACAGGGAAAATAGCCCAGTGAGGAAAGGAAACAAGGACAAATAATATGTTTTAAGAACAATGACATTTAAATAAATATTTCCTATATAAACCATGAAAACTTTAACAAAACAAGATGAAGAGAAACGAGATAGAATAGTGTGCCCGAGTGTACCCTCAAGCAAGAGAACTCTAACCCAAGACAGTGGAAGACCATGGTACAGAGGCTATGGCACTACCCAAGACTAGAGAACAATGGATTGATTTTGGAGTGTCCTTCTCCTAGAAGAGCTGCTTACCATAGCTAAAGAGTCTCTTCTACCCTTACCAAGAGGAAAGTAGCCACTGAACGATTACAGTGCAGTAGTTAACCCATTGTTTGAAGAAGAATTGTTTGGTAATCTCAGTGTTTTTAGGTCAATGAGGACAGAGGAGAATCTGTGATGAATAGGCCAGACTATTCGGTGTATGTGTAAGCAAAGGAGAAGTGAACCGTAACCAGAGAGGAGGATCCAATGCACTACTGTCTGGCCAGTCAAAGGACCCCATAACTCTCTAGTGTTAGTATCTTAACGGGTGGCTGGTGCCCTGGCCAACCTACATCATCCAAGATGTCTTTGATGTCTTCCAAAAATAATGCATAGTTGTTCCGTAACTGAAATACAAACCACGCTATTTAATTAGGGTATTACTTTCGGCGTAGCTGAAATGATGAGCCATTAGAATTTTAACGAGGGTTTACTACCCCCTCGCTAACTAGTGTTAGCTACCCTTCCCCCACCTCACACACCGGTGAGTAGCTAACTTTTACTTTGGCTCGGGTGGTGATCGGATGTGTCCGCTTTCACCCTCGCCTCTTTGACAGCCATTAATGCTTTTTGTCTTTTTACTTACTTTTTCTTATACTTGTAATATATATATATAAATGTTCTTCATGTTTATGTATATATTTGTGTATAGAAATGTAGTAAGTTCTCTTTTCAGTGTCTGTGCTGTGTGTGTAGTGTACGACAACGACACCGGCACTGTGCTAGGCCACCACGGTTTCACGTCATGGGGTGTGGCCTCTCCCTATTGGTCCTTCGGTCGGTCCTTCGGCTTTCCGTTAACTCGGCCGCCGTGGGGATTCGTCATCGCTGGACTTTCTTCATTCATCTTTTATCTTCGCTGTTCTTCCTTTTCTACGGGGAACTTGGTTTCTCAGCGAAGGGAATGTGGGAATTTAGATTGACTACGATCTTTCTCTCTACTCTAGGTCATTCACCCCTTACTATTACTACGTACTATTACAGAAGCTTCTTTCCCGTGGCGGGTTGGGTTGCTTTTCCGTTTATTTGTCTCAATTATTTTTAATGAAATCTAATTGTTTTTTTAACTTTTCAGCTTCTCTGTATGGAACACTTCCCTTCGGGGGTCAGTGGTTCTTACTATTTGTGAGCATTCTTAGATGAATTACATAATTATAATTCGGTTATAATTCTGTTTTTGTTACAGTTCTCCGCCCTCCCCCTTCTCCCGTGAATGTCAGTGGGGGAGGAGGGCGCATACTTAATTTTTAATTCTTATTTTTGCTATTCCCTCGGAGTTACTCTTCGGAGTTCCTCCCGGGGGAATTTCTGTTAAATAATTATTTAATTCTATTTTGCCAGTTAACTATGCAGTTTTCTTCGTTTGACTAAAGTGTGCCAACGAAGCAGAGCTATCCTGTTTTTGCCTGGGGAGTCTGCTGTCGCTGCCGTCTCTCTAGGACATCGTCATGGGCGTTATCCCTTCTCATAGAAGCTCTCCCGTGACAACTGTCAGCTCTTCAGTGCATCTTAGAACGCTAAGGAGGTTCGCCTCCAGGGGTAGGTAACTTCCCTTCCGAGGGAGGTTCCCTTCCCAGGTGTGAGATCTTCCCCCTGCAGAGGGGGAACTTCTCATACCTTAATATTTCCTGGATGGAGTTTCTTGGTCCTCAGGCGGTTATGCTCTTGGTGCTGAGCGACCGCACTTGTAACCATGCTCAAGGAGCTGAGCGGTTGCAAGGCTGGGCGCATGGAAACTTCAGGTGGCTATGCTCTTGGGGCTGAGCGGTCACGTCTGCAGCTATGCTCAAGGGGCTGAGCAGCTGCAGGATTAGTCTTGTGACCTCTCTCGTTCGCGAGGGAGGCCACTCATAAGGACTCCTCTTCGGATGATTTCTCCTTATAGGTCAGCTTGCTGATCCAACGGCCCTAAGGGGCGCCATCACCAGTTCTTCAAGTCTCTTCTAAAGTGTTCACCTCTCTCGTTCGAGAGAGAGGCCATTCATAGAGACTCCTCTTTGGAGGATTGTTCCTGATTAGACCAGCTTGCTGTTTGGGACCTCTCCGCAGAGTTGTTCGCCATCTTCTAGACCTGCTGACCTGCCGTCTCCGTTCTGGCTGCTGACGCTGTGGGCTCCCACGCACCCCGTTATCCAACAGGCACCAGTATCTTCGGGGTAAAAGGGGCTTTCTCACATTGTGAGTAAGTCCCTTAAGCGCCAGGTATCCCCTGCGTGCTAATGTTCTCCTGTGCCTGCTGTTCCTGAGACTGCCATCCAGAGACATCCTGTTCAGCCTGCGAGTGTCTCCTAGTCTGTTCTACGAAGGGCACCTCTCCCGTTCGCGGGAGAGGTCTCTCATAGAGACCCTTCCTCGGAGTATCAAGCAGAACTTCCAGTGTTGATCGTCCTGCCAGCTGACCTACCAAGTTCCTGATCGTCCTGTCAGGTGACCCTTCGTCCTGGCGCGCACGAACTCGCGAACGATCTTCTTACGCCAACGATCTTCGTACGCACGCAAGCGCTGACGATCTTCTTACGCGCGCATGCGCCGACGATCTTCAAGCGCCGACTATCTTCTTGACCGGCGATCTTCTTTTGCACGCAAGCGCTGACGATCTTCTTGCGCGCGCAAGCGCCGACGATCTTCAAGCGCCGACGAACTTCTTACGCGCGCAAGCGCTGACGATCTTCGAGCGCCGACGATCTTCCTGGCCGACGATCTTCTTTTGCACGCAAGCGCTGACGATTTTCCCATGCGCGTAAGCGCCGACGATCGTCCGCGCGCAGGCACCGATGGTTTCCCGCGCCGACAATCTTCTTACGCGCGCAAGTGCCGACGATCTTCTTGCGCGCGCAAGTGCCGTTGATCTTTAAGCGCCGTCGATCTTCAAGCGCCATCAATCTCGTTCGCGCGTGCACTGATAACCGTGCGCGCCAATATTCTGGTCTGCACGGGCTCTTCATTCTGACCCTGCACGTCAGTCTGATTCCTGCGCACCATATGAAGTCTCTCAACGGTCTCGCGCTCGACCCCCGGGTATTTCCCATCGCGCGAGCGCCAGCGTGCTCCCTAGCGCAGTCGCAAATATCCTCCCCCACGCGAGGTTGCCGGACAATGTGCGGTAGGGGCGCCATTGCCACATTTCCCCCCCTCCAAGCACAGAACAGCGTGCTTGCCGGTAGGGGGGAAGGTTCCAGAAAGGTCCAGGGACATGCCGTCCTTATCTTTTTACAGGCAACTTCCCCTCCAGAGGGACTGTCTGACGTAGCTGTCTCCTCATAAGTCTTCGAGGCAGGAATTCTCCCCCTTCAGACTTTTCTCCCTCACCTTCGGACGAAGTTTCCCCGCCCTCAGGAGAGTCACGGGAGGTGAGACGTTCCCCAGTCACACCATTGAGGGAAACCCCACCTCGCGGGATAAAGTTTTCTTGAATAAAGGTGGAGAAGGGTCTGCCTCCGTCGTGGTGAGAGTCCTGCATCCCTCCCGAGATGGAGTCAAGGACTCCAAGGAAATACCGGGAGTCCTCTAGCACCAAATCTTCAGGCTCAGACATTCTTTCTGGGAACGAACCTGTTTGAGCCTAAGGACGTGAAGCAGGCGGCGGAAAGGTGTAGGAAGTCACCGAGACTCCCTCCTATATAGGGCTTTGATATTCAAGCCCTATAAACCAGCACCTCAGCAGCCACGTCCTACCAAATCAAAGGAAGCTAAGACAGTGTGGTCTAAGCGCTTTCCGGTCAAGGGGAGGGAAGAATCCTAGAAGGAGCAACCAAGGCCGCAAACGCTAGGATTGGCAGTTTCCCTGCATGTCCGCCAGTGGCGGGATACCTACTAGGTTGCGCAGACAGGTTGCAGCAACTCAGGGCCGTTTCCTGGACGATTTCCGTAATCAGTCAGGGATATTGCCCCCCAGATGCTGAAGCCTTGATGAGGATGGGGGGCTTAGGGATTAGCAGCTGGGCTCTAATGAACAGTGGGAACTACTTCCCATTGGACCTCGGTGCCCAGCTGTCGATTCAACTAAATCAGTCAGAACTTTCTCTTTTACTTTTGATTATTTCTTTTTTTCTCCCATCTCTTCCTTTTGGGCTCGATATTGTTGACGACTTTGGCATGTTCGATTTTACTTTGGATGCTGCTTTGTATTTGGCAGAGTGTGGGATAGACTGCATTCCATCTCAACCTGTGCCAATTTAGACGCCATCACCCTCTGGCAGACCCCATTGGGTGCAGACCAAGTCTGTTAAGAGTCGGGCTCCAGTGATCCGGTCTTAAGTCACCCATATTTGCGGGTAATGGGTGACGCCAGGCATTGGAGTCAACGGTGGGAGGGGCTAACTACCCCCACTGACCAGTGTACGCCCACCTTAAGAGAGGCAGCCCCTCTCTAATAGAGGACTGGTCCCCGCTGAAGCCTCTTCTCGTGTTGGGCCACATGGGATAGGAGGACTGACATCCTCCGATAAGAGGTGGATAACCCGGCTTGCTTTTTAAAAAAAAAACCCAACACCTCTGTTGACGACCTGGAAAATACAAACATGGACCTCGGTACAGACAGCTCCAACTCGGGTTCTAACATTGTAACGTTAGAACCTTATTCACGTCATGTGAATAATAAAACGCTAGAGAAGAAGAGAGAGAGAGTGAAAAATGATGACAGTACAGAAAGATATAGAAAAGTAGAAGTATTACCTGGTCACTATGAAGTAGTGAATTATGAAAAATTTTTTATCTTGGAATTTGAAAACGGAAGAAATGAGCGTATAAATGTTTTTAAAGCTAATAGAGAAATAGTTACTTAATGTGGAGGGCAGCCAAAAATTTTACCCCAGGGAAATGGAAGTCTCTTGATAGAGACACTGTCCCCATTACAAGGTGAAAGGTTAAAAACACTTACAACATTGAATGGTCATAGCGTAAAATGCGTTTCACACCCTACTTTCAACCAGAGTAGAGGTGTGATATATGCTCCAGAATTGTTGGATATAGAGGAGAAAGAAATAGAGGATGAACTGAAAAGTCAAGGAGTAGTTAACCCTGGATAGGTACGCTCCTCGGACACCCCTTTAAGGGTATACTCGGACGCGAACGACCCCGACGCCAAAAAAAATTCTTGAAAAATCAGTTTTTGCAGTAACCTCCTTTTTTCTTTTGCCAAAAAAAAACTTCAATGAATGCTTAAAACAACTGTAAAGATAAATACTACTCATCTGCAGAAAAACTATTTATTATAAATATTTTAAAAAATTAAGTAGAAAAAAAAGACCTGACATAAAAATTCATAAAAAAAAAGTTTATACATATATACACAAATCCTTTTAGGAATTGATTCTTGAATGTTTAGGACACATCTTGATGTATTTTGGATGAAGTCAGACCCATGGAGGTGAAGATCTGAAATGAGAAAAAAAGGGTAACTTTTTTTGGCCAAAAAAATTTGTCCAAATTTCATGAATTTTTTTGGGTACCCAAATGAAATAGGAAGTGGCTAATTTTTTTAGGGAATAAACATATGTTATCCTAAAATAGAAATATGTAAAAAAATCTTCATTATTTTGTAAATTACATTTATATCAGGGGCCATATCTAAAGGTAATTTTTTGAGTACTTAGAAATTTCGTAAAAAAATACATATATTTAATATATAATATGATATTTATGCAGGTAAAATATACCAAAATATCACAAATTCTATAGGGAACAAGAATATATATAGATAGGGCAGCTTACGCTTCGGATATGTCCACAAAATGGCCGCCAACCACACTGACTCGACTCCCTAATCTGCCACTTGAAATGTAGGAAGGGTATGTCAATTTCAAGGTGTTATTTACTAATCTAATTATTATTGGATATGCATAAAAATTGTATGGTGGGTTGCTGGATAATTGTCGACTATTTTACGACTATAAAATTAAAATTCTGACCCAAAAAAATTTTTTTGAAGGGAAATAAAATCGAAAAAAAAAAAAATGTAAAACAATATAATATTTTAGCTAAAAAAATTTGCTGATATTCAATAAAAAAAAAAGTAAACAAAATTTTCCGACAAATAAACATCTAGAGGAATCATTACTCTGTGATAGTTCCTTAGTACGTAGTAATTTTGAAAGAATTGGGAAAAAACGAAAAAATGGCAATCACCGGAAAATCGAACACATACCTATATATACGCCATATCTGGCTAAAAAAAAGATAGGCATGGGTAGCCAGATCATCTAGAAACACTTTCCAACACTATAAAAATATAAGTTTTGCTACACTACTTGCCAATTCCTTACGGTAACATGACTAAGCAAAAAAATGCAAAACAAATAAAAAGGGGCACTCGCGGAAAAATGGCTAACATTCTAATATACGGCATTTCAGAAAAGAAAAATTCAGCCACGTGCTAGGCAAACCATCAAGGCACATTTTCCGACAAATAAACATCTAAATGAATAATTACTCTGTGATAGTTCCTTAGTATGTAGTAATTTTGAAAGAAATGGGAAAAAACGAAAAAATGGCAATCACAGGAAAATCGAACACATACCTATATATACGCCATATCTGGCTAAAAAAAGAAGATAGGCATGGGTAGCCAGATCATCTAGAAACACTTTCCAACACTATAAAATTATAAGTTTTGCGACACTACTTGCCAATTCCTTACGGTAACATGACTAAGCAAAAAAATGCAAAACAAATAAAAAGGGGCACTCGTGGAAAAATGGCCATTCTAATATACGGCATTTCAGAAAAAAAAAAATTTCAGCCACGTGCTAGGCAAACCATCAAGGCACATTTTCCGACAAATAAACATATAAATGAAATATTACTCTGTGATAGTTCCTTAGTACGTAGTAATTTTGAAAGAAATGGGAAAAAACGAAAAAATGGCAATCACAGGAAAATCGAACACATACTTATATATACGCCATATCTGGCTAAAAAAAAAATAGGCATGGGTAGCCAGATCATCTAGAAACACTTTCCAACACTATAAAAATATAAGTTTTGCGACACTACTTGCCAATTCCTTACGGTAACATGACTAAGCAAAAAAATGCAAAACAAATAAAAAGGGGCACTCGCGGAAAAATGCCCAACATTCTAATATACGGCATCTCAGATAAAAAAAAAAGACATGCACGTGTTAGCCCAACCATCAAGGCACACTTTCTAACACATAAACATGAAAAAAAAATCAATAATATACGGCAATTCCTTACTACGTAGTAAATTTTTACAAATATTGAAAAAAAACAGAAATTGGCAACCGCAGTTAAATACCCAATATACCAATAACTACGTCGTATCTGACAAAAACAAAATCACGCATGGGTAGCCAGATCATCTAGACACACTTTCCAACACTAAAAAAGCAAAAGTTTTACGACACTATTTGGCAATATCTTACGGAAAAATGACTTGGCAAAAAATGAAAAAAAAATGAAAAAGGGACACTCGCGGTAAAATGCCCGACATTCTAATATACGGCATCTCAGATAAAAAAAAAGACATGCACGTGTTAGCCCAACCATCAAGGCACACTTTCTAACACATAAACATGAAAAAAAAATGAATAATATACGGCAATTCCTTACTACGTAGTAATTTTTACAAATATTGAAAAAAAACAGAAATTGGTAACCGCAGTTAAATACCCAATATACCAATAACTACGTCGTATCTGACAAAAACAAAGTCATGCATGGGTAGCCAGATCATCTAGACACACTTTCCAACACTAAACAAGCAAAAGTTTTACGACCCTATTTGGCAATATCTTACGGAAAAATGACTTGGCAAAAAAATGAAAAAAAATGAAAAAGGGGCACTCGCGGTAAAATGGTCCTCGTGGTGATGAACGACATTTTAACTAGAAAAAAAATCATGCACATGGTAGCCAAACAATCCACCAAGACTTTCCACAACTGATAACCTATACAAGTTGCACCATTCTACGACAATTTCATAATACGTAATAACTTTGATAATTATGCAAACTACCTTAGAAGGGTAAACTCGGTCGCGCTCGACCCCGACGCGTCTCAGAAATCGGGGAAGGAGTACAGCTACAGCAATGCACATCTGGACACTACTAGAGCGTGTAGGGGAGACACCTCCTGCAGGTCGATCACCCACAAATTCAGTCACGGGGGTGAGTCACGTGAGAAAAACCTGTTTTTTTTGACGCTCGGGGTCGCAAACGACCCATCGTACCTATCCAGGGTTAAAGTAGTCAGAATGAGAAAGAGAGTTGGAGAACAACGTATCCCTCTTGCTACTCTGATTATAACATTTGATCAATGCCGATTACCAAATGTTATAAAAGCTGGATGGCTATCTTTGAAGGTAAAACCATATATCCCGTCACCATTGCGATGTTATCATTGCCAAATGTATGGCCATTTAAGCCAGAAATGTAAAGAAAAACTAAACAATAAGCCAGCTGTTTGTGCCAACTGTGGAAAAAGTAGTCATGGAGTATGCATAGAAAACCCTAATTGCATACATTGTGGGGAAGCACACCCAGCTACATCTAAAAGCTGTGTAAAGTTTATTTTTGAAAAAGAAATCCAGGCCATTAGGACCATGGAAAGGGTTACTTTTAAAGAGGCTCGTAAAAGAGCTCTTGAAAAGCAAATAAGACCAGGGCAACCTTTTTCAATGGTTCTGAAGAAAAACTTGTCAAACCACACAGACGAAAATTATATCTCTACTTCTAAGATAAAGAAACAAATGAAAGTAGTTAAAGAGGTTGAAAGTCCCATCGAAAATCTATATCCAGAAATTGTGGAAAAATCAAAACGGACACTTAAAGATCTGAAAATTATTCAAAAGCCAACTACTCCGATTTTAAACAATAGTACAAACCTCTCACAGGCCGTTTCCTTGCCTGATCTGATGGAGGTTGCACTCGAAACCAATTTACCTGGTGAACCCGTAGTGGGGAAGGTGCAAAAACCTGACAGATCACAACCTTTTAATCGAAAAAGAGAGAGACCTCCCTCCCTCTCTCCTCCTACCATAAGAAACATTAAAGTCACGACTTCCAATAAATATGATATCTTGTCTGCTGATGTTTCTGAACAACTAGAAGGTAAATTGAACCAATCAGAAATTCAAGTTGAGGTCCACCATCCTCCTCAACAATTAGATCAAAAGGACACAAAGAAAAAGAGAAACACAAAACCCACTATATCAAGATCCTCTCTAGAGTTACCTCCGGGAAACATTGTTAGATCAAATAGTGCCATTGGGAAGACTTCATCTAAGGTGTCTTCCAAAAAATAAAACATAGTTTTTTCCTCCATTCTGCAATGGAATTGCCAGGGTTTAAGGGCGAAATATGAACAACTTAAGCTCCTCATACGTGAGCACTCCCCTATAACAGTATGTCTACAAGAAAGCAAGCTCGATGCTAATACTCCTTGTCCTCGAGAGTATGTTAGCTATAGGACACCATATGATCAACGAGCAGGGAGCCATGGGGGAAGTCTTATATACGTTCGTCGAGATGTTCCCCAAATATCTTTGTCTATCTGTACCCCTCTGCAGGCAGGGGCTGTACAGATTGATATAGGGAGAAAATACACAATCTGTTCTCTTTACTTGCCTCCAAATGATAACATCTCATATGATAATATAGTAGAGGTGATTAAACAACTCCCACAACCCTTTCTCTTACTAGGAGACCTTAATAGTAGACATCCTTTATGGGGTGATGTTTTAGCAAATGCAAGGGGTAATATTATATCGTCAATTTTGGAGAATGAAGATGTCGGACTCCTCAATACAGGAGAGCCCACACATTTTCATGTACAGACAGGTACCTTGTCCTGCATTGACCTATCAGTTGCAAGCTCTAACTGTCTTCTCGATTTTAATTGGAGAACATTAGATGATTGGCATACTAGTGATCATGCACCAATCATTATAAACACCAACAATGGTCCACCTTTACAAAGATCACCTCGATGGAATCTTGATAAGGCGGACTGGAATAGATTTCGGGAGTTAAGTGAAATTGAAGGAAATGCAGAACAGTTTGAAAGTGTTGATGATGCCATAGACTTACTTAATGGAACTCTTCACACAGCAGGAGTGAATTCCATTCCCAAAACAACTGGGATATTCAGACGACGACCAGTCCCCTGGTGGTCGTCAGAACTAACTGCCCTGCACAGAGCCACAAGAAAGTCTTTAACTCGATTGCGCATGCACCGTAATGAGGAGAATTTAGTCATATACAAGAAATGTAGAGCACAGTTCCGCCGTGCCATGAAAGAAGCTAGGCGCCAGTCTTGGATGTCCTTTGTTTCCTCCATTAACAGTAGAACACCAACATCATCTGTGTGGAGGAAAGTAAAAAAGATAGCAGGAAAATTCACCCCAAACCCACCACTAGTGTTAAAGATAAATGGCCAGTATATTACTGGAGCAACCGAAGTTAGCAATGCCCTGGCTGACCATTTCTCAAATGTATCGTGCAAGTGTCAAGCAGCTCCTGGTCACCAGTATAGGAGCAATGAAGAAAAGAAAGTTTTAAACTTCACAACAAGAAAGCAAGAGTCATACAATTCTCCTTTTACTGAAAGAGAATTTGATTCTGCTCTTGCTACTTGTAACGATACAGCCCCTGGACCCGATGGAATTCCATATGCAATGATTAAACATGTACCTTTTAATACAAAGTTATTTATTTTAAGCATTTTTAATAGAATATGGCATGATCATAGTTATCCAAGTGTTTGGGAACTAGCCATTATTTTAGCCTTTTTAAAACCCGGTAAGGACAAGTTTTTAGCAGCAAACTACCGACCTATTGCATTGACATCTTGTTTATGTAAAATCATGGAGAAGATGGTCAATGCAAGACTGATTTGGTACCTTGAAAAGAAGAATATTTTATCACCCATTCAGTGTGGATTCAGGAAAATGCACTCAACGACTGATGTGCTGATACAACTTGAGTCCTCCATTTGTGAAGCCTTTGCTTCCAAACAGCACCATGTGACAGTTTTTTTTTATCTTGAAAAGGCATATGATACCACACGGAGATACGGTATACTTAAAAGAATCCATGAGTGCGGATTGAGAGGTGAGCTACCACTATTCATCCAGTCATTTCTTTCACATAGAGTTTTCCAAGTGAGAGTTGGGGAAGCTCTATCACAGAGTAAATGCCAGGAAGGAGTTCCTCAGGGGAGTGTGCTGAGTGTAACCCTTTTTGCACTAGCAATTAATGGGATATCCTCAGTCATTCCCCGGGATGTTCTTGCAACATTATTTGTGGATTATCTCTCCATATCATTTGCTGGAGCCAGAATGGCAATGGTTGAGAGAAAAATCCAACTCTCTATTGATAAAATTATCCATTGGGCCGATATGAATGGATTTAAATTCTCAACAAGTAAAACTACAATTGTTCATTTCTGTCGTATACGGGGAGTACATCCAGACCCGGATATATACATCAAAGGTCAACGGATCCCATGTGCAAGTGAAGCAAAATTTTTAGGGTTGATATTTGATTGTAGGCTTACATGGGTTTCTCACTTAAAAACATTAAAAGCTAAATGTGTTGAAGCTATGAATCTTTTAAAAGTCTTGTCCCATACATCATGGGGGGCAGACCGCAATACAATTTTAAAATTATACAAGGCCTTGATATTTTCCAAAATTAGTTATGGATGCGAAATATACTCCTCAGCAACCCCAAGCCGGTTAAAAATACTAGATTCAATACATCATGCTAGCATTAGATTGTCCACAGGAGCCTTTAGAACCTCCCCTATCACAAGTCTCCTTGTTGATGCTGGGGAGTTGCCTCTGGACCTTTACCAAATGTCCTCTATTATTCGGTATTGGTTTAGATTGCAAAGACTCCCCAATTCTTCAGCCTTTCAAACTGCAAGCCTTGTAAGGCACTCAACCTACTTTGAGTTGCACCCAAAATCTCCTCAACCTTTTGGGTTTCGGGTTAACCAATTATTAAACAATCTGGATATAATTAGAAATAAGGTGCTTCCATTCAAGGTATCATCAACGCCTCCATGGAAATTACCTGACATATCTTTTTGTAGATACTTTATTGGAGTTAAGAAGAATTTGACTGACTTAGAATCCAGGTCTCTTTTTATGGAACATGTTGAAGAACATAGAGGATCGACTTTCGTATATACTGATGGCTCCAAATCTGATGCTGGCGTTGGATTTGGAGTACATAGTAATGATTTTAATTGTAGAGGTGCACATCCTCTAACAGCTTCCATATTTACTGCCGAACTGTATGGCATATTAACCGCTATTGAGAAAATAGCTTTGGAAAAGGAGGGTAATTTTACAATTTTTAGTGATGCAAGGAGTGTTCTTCAAGCTTTAGAAGTTTTTAATTCTAGTAACCCTCTAGTTTTAAAGATTTTAGAATGGCTTTTTATTATTGGACGGAAAGGTATAACTGTTCGATTTTGTTGGGTTCCAGCACATGTAGGTGTGTCTGGGAATGAGAAGGCAGATTTACTGGCGAAGAATGCGGCATCCGAGTTGCTACCAAGGAGGTATCCCATTCCATGTAACGATTTCCTACCTTACATCAAGAAATTGGTATGTGATAAATGGCAACAGCACTGGGATAGTCAAGATGGCAATAAAATGAGGGAAGTAACAAATATCATATCACCTTGGAGGTATAACATGATTCCCCGAAAATGGGAGACGACTCTTTGTCGTCTCCGTATTGGTCACACACGGTTGACACACGAGTTTCTGCTGAAGGGCCAACACCAACCGTATTGCGAGGACTGCTTAGTACCTTTAACAGTGAGGCATTTGTTGACCGAATGCCCTAATTTTACTAACTTAAGAAATAGATATCTGTTTGAGGCTCGAGGTGAGGATGGCAGGTTTATCCTTGCCAAGATTCTTGGACATGATGTGTCTTACTATGCGAGCGGAATTTTTAGATTTATTTCAGAAGCAGGTCTTCTGAAAACTATTTAACTATTGTAATGACTTCTTAATTTTTATGGTTTTAATCGAATTTGCTTTTAATTTTCATATACAGTAAATGGTATCGGCGTCAATGACCTTAGATGTCAGGATGCCAGAAAACTTTCAATCAATCAATCAATCAATCAGGGATATTGCGTCCTGTTCACAATATCTCTACCTCCCCTGATGACGAATCCGGTGTCATTTAATACCCTTGCCATGGTATCAACAAGGGGGCGAACTCTGTGGGCAGAGGTCCAGGTTAAAGCATACTTGGGTCAGCATGGAGATCGCAGACACAGTCAGTCTTGCAGCAAACCGCAAGACTTCTTGTGTATTCTGGACCTGAAAGCCGTGTACTTCCAGATCCCAGTCCATCCGTCTTCAAGGAAGTATTTAGGATTCAACATAGACAACAAGGAGTACCAGTTCAAGGTGGCGTGTTCGGTCTCTCCACAGCACCACAGGGTTTCACCGGACTGTTCACCCTATTTTCATCATGGGCACTCAGGATCGGCTTCCGTCTCCTCCATTATCTGGATGACTGCCGGATCCTAGCAGACTCGGAGTCATTCCCTCTTTGACACCGAGACAAACTTCTACGACTTTGCCAGGATATAAGGATCATGGTAAGTCTCGGGAGGTCCGCTCTGCTGCCCAATCAATGACTGGTTCACCTAGGCATGATTATAGACACCAATCTCCATAACGCCTTTCCATCAGACGACAGGATAACAAGGCTAAGAAGAGTTGTAAGCCCTTTCCTCAGACGAGAAGAGCTTCCAACCCAATCGTGGTTACGTCTCCTCGGTCACCTTTCACCCTTGGCTTCTCTAGTTCTCTACGGTCGCCTCAGGATGAGGTCTCTCCAGGGGCGACTCAGGTCCTATTTGAATCAAGGCTGCGATTCCCTGGACACCATGATCCTTATGGATCCTGCGAAACGGACAAATCGCCAGTGGTGGGTGGCAAGCGAGAACCTACGAAGGAAAATGGATCTTCTCGTTCCTTCCTCCAGTTTGGATGCTGTTTCGGACACCTCAAAGGAAGGGGGGGGCCACGTTCTGTACCACAGGACCTCAGGCCTGTGGTCAGAATCGGAAAAGTGCCTCCATATAAATCTGCTAGAGATGAAGGCTGTCTTCCTGGCCCTTCAACAGTTCCAATAAGGACCTGGCGGATCACTCTGTGGTGTGATGAGCTACTTCACCACAGTAGTGGCTTACATCAACAAACAAGGAAGTACCTTTTCAAAGCAGCTATCCCATCTCTCAGTAGAGTTACTGAGATAGACCGAAGTCCACTCGATTCCTCTATCAGCTCGCTTTATTCCAGACAAAGGGAATGTGCTTGCCGACGGTCGAAGCAGAGCTTCTCAGATAATGAGTACCGGGTGGTCCTCGGATCATCCAGTAGCCAACAAAGTCCTGACTTTGTGGAGTTACCCGACTGTGGATCGGTTCGCTACAGCGCTGACCTTCAAGCTCCCGCTGTATTGCCTCCCAGTCCTAGATCCCAAGGCACTCTAACAAGATGCCTTCCAACAACAGTGGGACAGCACCGACGTGTACGCCTTTCCCCCGTTCTGTCTGAGGAGGAGGATGCTCAACAAGACCAGAATATCGGTCAATCTCTCGATGACCCTTTTATAGCTCATCACGTGGAATGGTTTCCGGACCTTCCGCAGTACCTAACGGAACTTCCGAAAGAACTCCCTCTATGACACAAGCTACTCAAACAACCACATGCCAACATCTTTCACAAAGCTGTAGCCTCGCTTCGACTTCAAGCCTGGAGACTATCCAGCATCTCCTTGCTAAAAGAGGATTGTCGCAACGAGTTGCGAACGGGATGTCTGGACACCTGCGTAGATCATCCGCAGGGGTCTACCAGGCAAAGTGGCGGGTTTCTGTGGTTGGATTCGCGAAGGGGTATCTCTCCACTTGATACCACTATTCCAGCAATAACGGAGTTCTTAGTATATTTTCGGGAAGAATGCGCCTTTCAGTCTCGGCAATGAAAGGCTATCACTCAGCCTTTAGTCTAGCCTTCAGGCTCAAAGGAGTGGATATTTCTCCCTCGCTGGAACTTTCCCTACTCAGACGAAGATATGATCTTACCTGCCCTCAGTCGGAAGTGAGACCTCCTCCATGGAATGTGGTTCGAGTTCTCAGGCCTCTTAAGAGACCTCCCTTCGAACCATTTCGCCACCTAACTTGGAAGGCGGTGTTTCTACTAGTTTTGGCCTCGGCCAAGCGAGTCAGTGAACTTCATGGTCTCTCGTTGACATCGCCCATGCAAGGAGATGAGGGGAGGTAACGTTCATATTCGTCTCTGAGTTTGTGGCTAAGACATAGAATCCGGGAGTGCCAGATCCTCGATTCGACTCTTTCTGGATTTCGAGTCTTCGTTCTGTAACAGATGACCCAGACCTTCCCCTATTGTGTCCAGTAAGGAGTCTAAGGTTATATCTCAAACAACGGCTGCATTTATCCCTCAGTGCTAGCTTTGTTTGTGAGCACTGGGAGAACAAAGAGGAGGGTCACCAAGAATACCATCTCGGCATGGATTCGTAGGGCGATCCATCTGTCCCTGAATCCTGACCCTCCTCCGTAATGTCGTCTTAGAGCGCATGATGTCAGGGGCGTAGCTACGCCCCTGGCCTTCAAGAAGAACTTGTCAGTGACGCAGGTTCTACAAGCAGGCCCCCCAGATGCTGAAGCCTTGATGAGGATGGGGGGCTTAGGGACTAGCAGTTGGGCTCTAATGAACAATGGGAACTACTTCCCCACAGGACCTCGGTGCCCAACTGTTGATCCAACTAAATTAGTCAGCACTTTCTCTCCGTTCCTTTGATTACTTCTTATTTTCTCCCATCTCTTCCTCTTGGGCATGAACTTGTTGACGACTTTAGCTTGTACGACTTAGGTTTTGACTGCTGCTTTGGATTTGGCGCAGGGTGGGATGGATGTCATGCCATCTCAACCTGTACAAATTTAGACGCCATCACCCTCTGGCAGACCCCATTGGGTGCAGACTAAGTCTGTTAAGAGTCGGGCTCCAATGATCCGGTTTTAAGTCACCCATATTTGCGGGTAATGGGTGACGCTAGGCATTGGAGTCGTCGGTGGGAGGGGCTAACTACCCTCACTGACCAGTGTACGCCCACCTTAAGAGAGGCAGCCCCTCTCTAATAGAGGACTGGTCTCCGCTGAAGCCTCTTCTCGTGTTGGGCCACATGGGATAGGAGGACTGAAATCCTCTGATAAGAGGTGGATAACCCGGCTTGCTTCTACTCCTAAAACTAACCCCTCTGTTGACGACCCGGAAACTCTAAAGGACCATGCTACTTATGTTAAAAAACAAAGTAATTTGGGTGACATGGAGAATTTGCGAATCCTTCACATCACTCAGATCCCCATTGAAACCAATTACGATGTTCTATATAAATTATTTCAATGTTATGGTCACATCAGGGAAATTAGGATGAGGCTTGAAGGTGACAAATGGGATTCATGGATATCATTTGATAACCATGATGAAGCATTCAAAGCTATCAATGATATCATAAATATTAAAATCAGTAATTTGAATTTCAAGGGTGCTCTTTGCGATCGGGTACCCAAGAATCTGGATGTATATAGGCCTACAGATTGGATTGATAAAAGTATAGAGGTAGTTGTACCTTCCCAGAGAAAGCCAAAACCACCAAAGTGGCTTATTGCTCAATCAAAAGGGAGTACTGGAAATTATTTCAAAATATGTAAATTTCTTCAAAAGAAAGTAGGTACTATCGCACCAGGAGATATATCTCGGTTTGGAAAGAACAGTTTCCTAATAAGTGCCAAATCAGAAACTCAATCGGTTATACTTTCCAATTTAAATACAGATAACGAAGACATAAAGCTGGATGTGAAACCCCATCTAAACTTCAGTTATGGAAGGGGAGTAGTTTTTAATAGAGACTTATATGAATTCACAGAAGAGGAGATATTGGCCATGTGTCCTTTAACTGTGTGGAAAGTGCATAAAGTCCCTGGAACGTCAATGATTATCCTGACTTTCCAGGATGCTGATGTGCCTTTCCACATTTACATAGAGAATGAACGAATTAAAGTGCGAACTTTTAAGCAGAAGCCGCTGCAATGTTTTAATTGCTATAGATATGGGCATCCATCTAAAGTATGTAAGAATGATAAAATGTGTAGTACATGCTCTAATGTTTACCATGGAGACTGTACACTAGAGGCCAATTGTATAAACTGCAATTTGAATCACAAATCTACGGATAGGAACTGCCAGCAATATAAATTAGAAGAGGCTGCTCTCAATAAATCCAGTATTGAACACATAAGTGTGGGGCATGCCAAGAGACTATTGAGTAAATCAGCAAGTTATGCAAAAGTATTGAAATCCGGAGAAAAAATGAGGCAGGAGACATCCAGCCCACCTAATACTGCCTCTATTCCCCAGAAAAGAAATTTGCCATCTTCTGATAGAATTCTAGAGGATAAGGCAAGAATATCACGTAAGACCTTTCTCACCTCTAGTAAACCTTTGTCCCCCACTACAAAGGATAATTCTAACCTCTCTCAGGCTATATCTTTGCCTGATTTGATGGAGGTTCCACATGAAACAGAATTATCAGGTGCGCCTGTAGTGGGGAAAGCATCAAAACCTAATAAATCACCACCTGTCAATAGGAAAAGAGAGAGACCTCCATCTCTCTCACCCCCATCCATTAAAAACACAAAAGTTATGTCATCAAATAGATATGATGTTTTGCCTGTTGATATTTCAGATCAACAGGAAAACTTCTTGAATCAATCAAAAATTCAAGTGGAGGTCCACCATCCCCCACAAGAAATAGGTAACAACAACACTGAAAAGGCTAATATAAAACCTAATTTATCAAGACCCAAACTTAAGAAGCCTACAGAAAATATTGTCAAATCAAAAACTGTCAATGGGAAGACCTCATCAAAGATGTCTTCCAGAAAATAATACATAGTTTTTTCATCCATTTTGCAATGGAATTGTCAGGGTTTGAGGGCCAAATATGAAGAACTTAAGCTCTTAATTCACGAGCATTCCCCCATAATTGTATGTCTCCAGGAGAGCAAGCTTGATGCTAATACCCCTTGTCCTCGCGAATATATTAGTTATAGGACACCTTATGATCCCGGAGTAGGGAGCCATGGCGGAAGTCTCATGTACATTCGTCGAGATGTTCCCCAAATACCTATATCTATACGTACAACCCTGCAGGCAGTTGTTGTACAAATTGATATAGGGAGAAAATATACAATATGCTCTCTGTACTTGCCTCCAAATGATGATATTGTATATGATGATTTAGCAGAGGTCATTCAACAACTCCCTCAACCTTTTCTCTTACTGGGAGATATGAATGGTAGACATCCTTTATGGGGTGATGTTTTGGCCAACACAAGGGGCAATATTATCTCATCAATTGTGGAGAATGAGGATGTGGGACTCCTTAATACAGGAGAGCCCACACACTTCCATGTTCAGACAGGTACTTTGTCATGCATTGACCTTTCAATTGCAAGCTCTAACTGCCTTCTTGATTTTGATTGGAGGACATTAGACGATTGGCATACTAGTGATCATGCACCAATCATTATAAACACCAACAAGGATCCGCCTTTGCAAAGATTGCCACGTTGGAATCTAGACAAGGCAGACTGGGTTAAATTTTGTGAGCTAAGTGAAATCGAAGGGAGAGCAGAACAGTTTGAAAGTGTTGATGATGCCATAGACCTACTGAATGGAACTCTTCATACAGCAGGAGTCAATTCAATTCCCAAAACAACAGGGTTATTCAAACGACGACCAGTCCCGTGGTGGTCTTCAGAACTAACTGCACTCCACAGAGCCACAAGAAGATCTCTAACACGATTGCGTAGACGCAGAACTGATGAGAATTTAATTATGTACAAGAAATGTAGAGCACAGTTCCGTCGTTTCATGAAAGAAGCAAGGCGCCAGTCATGGATGTCTTTTGTTTCCTCCATTAACAGTAGAACACCACCATCTTCTGTGTGGAGGAAAGTAAAAAAGATAGCTGGCAAATTCACCCCCAACCCACCACCAGTGTTGAGGGTGAATGGCCAGTATGTAACTGAAGCAAATGAAGTTAGCAATGCCCTGGCTAATCATTTTTCAAATGTATCTAGCAAGTGTGAAGGAGCCCCTGGTCACCAGTATAGGAGCACTGAAGAAAAGAAAATTTTAAATTTTGCAACAAGAAGGGAAGAGTCGTATAATTCTCCTTTCACTGAAAGAGAATTTGATTCCGCACTTGCTCATTGCAATGATACAGCCCCTGGACCCGATGGAATTCCATATGCAATGATTAAACATGTACATTTTAATACAAAGCTATTTATTTTAAGTATTATTAATAGAATATGGCATGATCATAGTTACCCAAGTGTTTGGGAACTAGCCATTATTTTAGCTTTTTTAAAACCCAGTAAAGACAAGTTTTTAGCAGCAAACTATCGTCCTATTGCATTGACATCTTGTTTATGTAAAATCATGGAGAAGATGGTCAATGCAAGGCTGATATGGTACCTTGAAAAAAAAAGGTATTCTATCACCGATTCAATGTGGATTCCGAAAAATGCACTCAACGACTGATGTGTTGATACGACTAGAGTCTTCTATTTGTGAAGCCTTTGCTTCCAAACAGCACCATGTTACAGTATTTTTTGACCTTGAAAAGGCATATGATACCACATGGAGATATGGTATTCTTAAAACCATTCATGAATTGGGATTGAGAGGAGAGCTGCCACTATTTATTCAGGCATTTCTTTCACGTAGAGTTTTTCAAGTGAGAGTGGGGGAAACTCTATCAGAGAGTAAGTGCCAGGAAGAAGGAGTTCCTCAGGGTAGTGTGCTGAGTGTAACCCTTTTTGAACTAGCAATTAATGGGATATCCTCAGCCATTCCCCAGGATGTTCTCTCAACATTATTTGTGGATGATCTCTCAATATCATTTGCTGGCACTAGAATGGCAATGGTTGAGAGAAAAATCCAACTCTCTATTGATAAAATTATCCAGTGGGCTGACATGAATGGATTTAAGTTCTCGACAAGTAAAACTACCATTGTCCATTTTTGTCGTATCCGGGGAGTACATCCAGACCCGGATATATACATTAAAGGTCAACGGATACCATGTGTATCGGAAACCAAATTTTTAGGTTTGATATTTGACTGTAGACTTACAGGGGTTTCTCACCTAAAAGCGCTAAAAGCTAAATGTGTTGAAGCTCTGAATATCTTAAAAGTATTGGCCCATACATCATGGGGGGCAGACCGCAATACTATTTTAAAATTATACAAGGCCTTGATTTTTTCCAAAATTAGTTATGGTTGTGAGGTATATTCCTCAGCCACCCCAAGCCGGTTAAAAATATTAGACTCGATACATCATGCAGGTATTAGATTATCTACTGGAGCTTTTAAAACCTCGCCTATCCCAAGTCTCCTTGTTGATGCTGGAGAGTTACCTCTAGACCTTTACCGAATGTCTTCTATTCTTCGGTAATGGTTTATATTGCAAAGACTCCCTAGCTCTCTAGCCTTTCAGACTGCAAGCCTTGTAAGACACGCATCATACTTTGAGTTGCACCCAAAATCTCCTCAACCTTATGGCTTTCGGGTGAAACGATTTTTAAATAGTCTGGATATAATTAGAAATAAGGTACTTCCATTCAAGGTATCATCAACGCCTCCATGGAAATTACCTGACATATCTTTTTGTAAATACTTTATTGGAGTTAAGAAGAATATGACTGACTTAGAATCCAGGTCTCTTTTTATGGAACATGTCGAAGAACATAGGGGATCGACTTTTATATATACTGATGGCTCCAAATCTGATGCTGGCGTTGGATTTGGAGTACATAGTAATGATTTTAATTGTAGAGGTGCACTTCCTCTAACAGCTTCCATATTTACTGCCGAACTGTATGGCATATTAACCGCTATTGAGAAAATAGCTTTGGAAAAGGAGGGTAATTTTACAATTTTTAGTGATGCAAGGAGTGTTCTTCAAGCTTTAGAAGTTTTTAATTCTAGTAACCCTCTAGTTTTAAAGATTTTAGAATGGCTTTTTATTATTGGACGGAAAGGTATAACTGTTCGATTTTGTTGGGTTCCAGCACATGTAGGTGTGTCTGGGAATGAGAAGGCAGATTTACTGGCGAAGAATGCGGCATCCGAGTTGCTACCAAGGTGGTATCCCATTCCATGTAACGATCTCCTACCTTACATCAAGAAATTGGTTTGTGATAAATGGCAACAGCACTGGGACAGTCAAGATGGCAATAAAATGAGGGAAGTAACAAATATCATATCACCTTGGAGGTATAACATGATTCCCCGAAAATGGGAGACGACTCTTTGTCGTCTCCGTATTGGTCACACACGGTTGACACACAAGTTTCTGCTGAAGGGCCAACACCAACCGTATTGCGAGGACTGCTTAGTACCTTTAACAGTGAGGCATTTGTTGACCGAATGCCCTAATTTTACTAACTTAAGAAATAGATATCTGTTTGAGGCTCGAGGTGAGGATGGCAGGTTTATCCTTGCCAAGATTCTTGGACATGATGTGTCTTACTATGCGAGCGGAATTTTTAGATTTATTTCAGAAGCAGGTCTTCTGAAAACTATTTAACTATTTTAATGACTTCTTAATTTTTATGGTTTTAATCGAATTCTCTTTTAATTTTAATATACAGTAAATGGTATCGGCGTCAATGACCTTAGATGTCAGGATGCCAGAAAACTTTCAATCAATCAATCAATCTACAAGCAGGAGTGTGAAAGCGTCAGACGACCTTCACAACTCACTACCTGCAAGACGTGACCCAGAGGAGGCTCGATACGTTCTCTATCGGCTCTGTGGTGGCTGCACAACAGCTTCTTAATGGACAAGTAGCAAAGGGTTGAGGGCATTGTTACCTGGTTTTAGTCTGCTTGAAAGAAAAGTTGTCTGGCCCATATTCTTTTCTTCTTCATCCTCCCTTCTCTTGGGGAAAGCAGCATCCTGGGTTCTCTGCACAGCTGACCTCAAACCACTGCGGGTAAACCATGTTTCCTTGTGTTCCTAGTATTAAGTTAATACTGTCACGTCCCCATACCCTGACGAGGTGGTATTGGGAAAGTCCTAGCCTAAAGTTTTCCATCTAAAGATCTTCAGGTCAACTTCCTAGTACGGGTCACACATATTCCTTCACACACAGCTTATGTAGGCCGCAGCCCTTGCAGAGCAAGGTACTTGCGAGGTGCAGGGACTCCTTATCTTGAGTACGAACACACTCAGATACTGAGTCCCAGGGCAAAAGCCAAAAGCCAGTAATGGCTGGGACTTACCACCCTACCTAAGGGTTAAGTCACCCTAATTAAATAGCGGGGTTTGTATTTCGGTTACGAAACAAATGACAAATTTGTAGATAATTTGTATTTTTCCTAACCATACAAACCTTGCCACCAGCCCTGTCCCCCGGGAAGTCCTACCTCTAAGCAAAGTGAGCTATTCACCAGTGTGTGAGGGGGGGAGGGGTAGCCAGCTACCCCTCCCCTACCCCCTCGCTAACTAGCAAGGGGGTAGTAAACTCTCGTTAAAATTCTAATGGCTCGTCATTTCAGCGACGCCGAAAGTAATACCCTAATTAAATAGCTAAGGTTTGTATGGTTAGGAAAAATACAAATTATCTACGAATTTGTCATTTTTCTCCTCCATTTTGCAATGGAGTTGTCAGGGTATAAGGGCCAAATATGAAGAACTTAAGCTTCTTATTAATTAGCATTCCCCCTTAATTGTATGTCTACAAGAAAGCAAGCTTGATGCTAACACTCCTTGTCCTCGACAGTATGTTAGTTATAGAACACCATATAATTAACAAGCAGGGAGCCATGGCGGAAGTCTCATGTACGTTTGTCGGGATGTTCCCCAAATACCTTCATCTATGCGTACACCTCTGCAGGCAGTGGCTGTACAGATTGATATAGGGAGAAAATATACAATTTACTCTCTGTACTTACCTCCAAATGATAACATATCGTATGATAATTTAGTGGAGGTCATTCAAAAACTCCCTCAACCTTTTCTCTTACTGGGAGATTTGAGTGGTAGACATCTTTTGTGGGGTGATGTTTTAGCAAATACCAGGGGCAATATTATATCATCAATAGTGGAAAACAAAGATGTCGGACTCCTTAATACAGGAGAGCCCACACCCTTCCATGTTCAGACAGGTAGGTACCTTGTCATACATTGACCTTTCAATTGCAAGCTCTAACTGCCTTCTTCAATTTGATTAGAGGACATTAGTTGACTGGCATACTAATGGTCATGCACCAATCATTATAAACACCAACAATGGTCCACCTTTAAAAAGATCACCACAATGGAAGCTTGACAAGGCGGACTGGGTTAAATTTTGTGAGCTAAGTGAAATCGAGGGGAGTGCAGAATATCTTGAAAGTATTGATGATACCATACACCTACTAAATGGAGCCCTCCGTACAGCAGGAATCAGTTCGATTCCGAAAACCACAGGATTATTTAAATGACGACCAGTCCCCTGGTGGCCTTCAGAACTAACTGCCCTGCACTGAGCCAAGAAGGTCTTTAACTTGCTTGCACAGATACGCCTGTTGCTGCTTTGCTACGACCAAAATTAAGGAAATAGTGGGATTCTGGCAAACATGGCACGGTTGCCTGCTGGCCCACCCGTGCTGGGCATGAGTGGTTGAGCTAGTGGGTCTTGCCTCACTTTACTCATGGTTGCCGTGATAAATGGGCGTTTGCTACTTGACCGCTGTCCTGGGTTGTGCTTTTGTGCTTTCTCTTTCAGTGCCTTGTGACCATGAAGTATGTATTAGGACCTTGCCTCAGCCTTAAAGGTTGCCCTTATGGCACCCTCATGAGCTGAGTGGAGGTAGATCTTCATCCTTTGTGTCCAGGGTGTCGTGGTAAGAGATGCTCCTTTAGCTCCACTTGAGATTTTTATAGGGAGTGGTCGTCCTCCCAAGGGGATGAGCACAACAGTTGTTGCAAGAGGAAGGCTGAAAGGGATCGTTTCCCTTCTGCTTCTTCCTCTGCGGAGGGCAAGAAACAGACGTCTTCTCTTCTTATCCCTGAACCTTCTATGTCCAATCCTTTGTTATTTACTTATTTGAGCATTGAGAGACAGATTGCAATCAAGAGATGCTCCTATATCACAATCTCTACTAGAGTCGTTATTTATGTTCATTTGAATATTGGCCAAGCTTCTTAGCTTTTTTATCTATGCATTCACTATAAACTCCATTTAATTTTCATTTAATTTTAGTTATTAGAATATTATCCCTTCCCTAACACTGGCAAGCATTTGGTTTAAAGTCTCAGTAGTGTCATCTATATCATTTAAGGAGAAGTAAATTTTGTATCATCTGCAGATAGTTTGTAATTCACACCATGCCTTTGTAGTACTTTTGATAGACCAATAGTATAGATCTAGAATAAGATTGGGCTCAGTACACTCCCCTGAGGTACCCCTCTGTTTAATGGCTCATTTTATGAACAAGAGTTTCCAATTTGCACACAGGTTTTTTTCTGTCAACCAAATAGTCTTTTAAGTATTCAGACTTAATTTTCAATACCGATGGACTGTAGATCCTTTAGTAGCAGTTAATACACAACTGCATCAAAAGCAGCACTAAGATCCAGTAATATTAAAATACCAGATTAGTTTTCATCCATCATTTTTTGCATATCATTTACAACACAACAGTTAGCCGTCTCAGTAGCGTATAATTTTTTGTAAGCAGAGTGGTTGTCTGGCAAAGCTTCTATTCTTTATATGTGACTAACTAGTTGTTCAAGAATTAAATTTTCTAGCACTTTTGAAATAAAGAATGGATTTAGGCATCTGGCCTCAGATCATTTGTTAGCTGCTAAATAAATGTTTGCCTAAATGGAAGAAATGGGCCTTTGCCAAAAGCCCTCAAGCCCATGGTTGTCACCCTTACACATTGTCCTGAAGAGTGATGGGTCCCTACACCCTTGTGGGGATTATGGGCAACTAAACATACAGACAGTACTGGATCAATGTCCCCTGCCCAACGTTACCTCCTACTTGCACGATGCGAAGGTATTCTCCTTTCTCGACCTCTTGAAGGGATATTATCATGAAGCCCATGAACCCGGATGACATCCCCAAGACCGCATCAACACCGTCTCATACACATTCACTTATTCCTGTTTTGGCCTTAGTAATTCTGAGGCCAGTTTTCAACACCTCATGGATGGCATCTTAGGGGATCTCCCCTACTGCGGGGTTATATGGACGACATACTTGTGTTCTCTTCCTCCAAAGAAGAATATCTCCATCACCTACGCTTCGTTCTCGACCGCCTACAACAGAACGGTCTTGTAATCCAGTATGACAAGTGTACCTTTGGCGCCAATGAAGTATCATTGATAGGGCACTGCATCACTCCTGAAGGAGTCCACTCCCTCCCTGAGAAGGTATCAGCTGTTCAGAAATTCACCACGCCCTCGACCGTCAAAGCACTGCAAGAATTCTGGGGTATGTTTACCTATTATTACCATTTCCTGCAAGCCATTGCCACCACTCTGGCCCCTCTCTATGCCTCCCTCAAGAGCAAGTCAAAAGACCTGAAGTGGGATCCCCATCAGGAAGTGGCCTTCTGCAGTGCAAAGAATGCCTTATCAACTGCTGCTGCTCTCACTTTTCCTGTGTTATATTCCCATCTCCTCTACATCGATGCCAGAGACGTTGCTATTGGTGCAATACTCGAGCGGGTGGTCAATGGCTCGGCTTGGCCATTTTCTTTCAGTAGAAAACTGCCCAGGGCAAAATCCGGCTACTCTACCTTCGACTGCAAATAGCTGGCAGTGCATTAGGCTGTCCTTCACTTTTGCCACTTCTTAAAAAGTACTTGTTCCAACACGATATACAAACCTTGTAATCATTTAATATAGGAATTCGCTTCAGCTCAGCTGAAAACAGCCGAAGAGGAAGAAAAGCAGGCATTTGTGCTGATTGGTTGGCTGGCCTTACGGCCCGCTTTCCCCATTTCACTCGCATTGGCTCAATGTGGATGGTTGCCTACTCTCCGCTCTCTATGCTACAGCCTTTTGCCTTCTCTTGTGCTTGTGTACTAGTGATTGGTCTTTGTTATGAAGGAGAAAGTTACTCTTTAAAATGCGATGTTGTGCAGGCTGTGGCGGACGTTGCAGTGGATGGCGTTCGTCACCTTCTGTAGACCCGCACACGCTCTGCTCCACATGCAGGGGAAAACCTTGCTCTCAAGGTTTTCCTTGCCGTAGTGTGAATCCTGGCTGCCATTTTTGGAAGCTCGGTTTCACAGCCTCTCGGGTTTAGCCGGGGGAGCGGTTGACCTTAGCGCTCCCGCTATTTCGGCGATCCCAAGAGACACCCGACAGATTGCTGTTACCGATGACGACACGTTACCCGGTAAGAAGGGGGAATTTTGGGCGTCTCTCGGATCATCAGGTAAGCTTGACTTAAATTTGTTAGGACGCCGTTTAAATATGGTGGACAAGCTTCAACAACGTCATTTGAATAATACGATTGTTGATGAACACATGAATGTAATCGAGTTTGTAACAGGGTGGCCAGGTTGGCCCTTTTCAGCTAAAGACATCAAATTTGGCCTTTTTTTCTGGAATTGGTTAGCCTTTAGCAATATCATAAAAGGTTGGCCTTAAAGGCTAAACCTTTGGCTTTTTTTAACTTCTTAAAGCTGCAGTTGATCAAAGTTGGCCTTTTTTCACTTAGGAAACCTGGCAACCCTGGGTTGTAACTTTATCGACTCCCATGTTCACTGATGCCCCTGTGGTTGTTGACTATGTACCTGATAAAGTATTTGTTCATGGCAAAATGTAAACTTTTTCCAAGGGTAAAATAATTGCAGGACTCCCTGTTAAAACAAGGGAGAGTAAGGTTTTAATCACTGAGATTTCTTTAACGACTGATGGAAAATCCTTTACAGCTTTGCCCGCAAGTCAGTTAAAATTAGAATCTGCCAAATCTCCTGCTGATACAATATGTTTTACAGGTTCACCATGTTCACCGACCACGGCTCTTCCTACAGACATGGTTCAGGTTGTTCATCCTTGTCCAGTGTGGCTGCTGTTGCCTCGACCAACGTTCCAGCACCTCGGAGGGGGCACAAGAAGAGGAAGCCTAGGCGGTATTCCTCTTCTAGTTCCTCCTCCTCTCTCCTCCTCCTCTTTGTCTTCATCTTCTGACTCTGACTCTTCTCCCCCAGAGGAAAGAGGAATGGAAAGAAGAGGAAAGTGAAGAGGGCCAGGAAGGCCAGTCGCTGTCGAAGAGACATGGCGCCCTGAGACACCTCTTCTCCTCCGGGGAATGAGGCCAATGTGCGAGATTCCCGTGTTCCCGCACCAGTGGGATTGTTCACGGCGAATCTCACGCAAGGCCTCCATGCACGACAACCATGCTCGAAGGCGTAGGTATCGTCTCCCAGAGCATAATGACGGGGTGCTCGGGCCCCCAATCTACTGCTCAGACTCGAATTGAACCGCTTTTGAGTGGGGAAAGGAGAGTCTTGGCTTCGGCACGAGAAATCTCAGCCTTGGTCTCTTGTGAAGAATCCGCGGTTTGCACGACTACCTCCACGGGGGTAGCCACGCAGACCAACTCAGTGACTCGTGAGCAGGGAGCAGGCCCAGACAGTCGCGCACTCGACCCGCGCTACTCGGGCCTGGCATGGAGCCACCTCCGGCTCAGCCCGCGGCATGTGGGCCGGTCGTGCACGATCAGGCTAGCTCTCGCGCTTATCAGCAGCGAGAGATGCAGCCAACCCCCATGTTTTCTGGCCATGTAACAGGTGAGGCCGCGCGCACCACCCGTGCGTCTAACCTGTTTACACCTCCTGGTGTGAGCGCTGCAGTTCCCAGCGACCCCGCTCGCGCTCAAGATCCTTCGGGACCTCCGTGGGGCTCGCAGCTACCAGTCGCGCACTCGGTCGCAGTGGGAACCTTGATGCATTCCGTCGGGGATGAACCCTGCCAGGGTCCTTCCTTGACTCCTGAATACATGCCTGGTTCGGCCCTAGGACCAGAGCAAGGGTATTCATGGGGGATGTCATCACCCGTGCAGCATGTCGCTTCCCCTACACCTACGGATATAGCGGGACCGAGGGATCAGCCACTTCCACGGCCTTCACTGGCTGTGGAGATGGAAGATCCCAAGGTGGAGTCGCAGTTCCTAGAGGTCATTAACCCCATGCGTGAGAATAATGGCCTCAGGGCTCCTCCTGCGGTAGCGTCTGAGATAAGTGTACAGCATTGGAGATCCTATTGGAAACTCCCGAAGGCAGTTCACAGCCCCTCACACTACCCTGGTTGAGACAGGCTGCTCCAGCATTGGACCGAGTGAGTGACCAGATTACAGGACCTGGTGACTTGCTTAGGCCAAGGTTTGAACAAGCTTCTCCCTCAACCACTCCAGCGACAGAAGAGGTACTATGTCACAGAGTCTTCTGTGTCTTGTCCTCTCCCTCTCGACCCCGCGGTTGGAGCACTTGCTGGGGGTACCTCGGTTGAGAGCTTGAAATCCTAGAGAGTGGCCTTCTAGGCCTCTGAGATTTCAACTATGGAGTCCATCTCTGTAGCTGCTCTCAAGGCTGCTTCGTGTCACGACCATTGGTGTGGTACGGCCACAGTGTTTGCGCGGGGCACCAAGCTCGCTAAACCCGAACACATGGAGCAGTACAGGAACCTGGCTTTGTCTGGTGGGAAAAATGTTGCTTTTCTCTTGGACCAGCTTGCTACCCAGTATACCAATCTGATCCTCAAAAAACGTGAGGCAGTAGCCACTCGTTTGGCAAAATAGATTGGTTCAGGAGAGGCCCTGGCAATCAGGAACTTTCCTATTAGAGCTGCAATTTCTCTCTTTCCACCAGAGGAAGTTCGGGCCGGGCAGGATAAGTAGCGCCTCGACTCGAAGGACTCCATTATCCACCAGGCGCAAGCTGTGAGTTTCAAAGGACCTGGTCCCGCGAAACCGTCCGCAGCCAGGCCGAGTCAGGCCAAGCCCACGGGAAGTGGCAAGAGTACCACTGGTCGTACTCCTGCTGCTCCTGTTCAGAAGGGTTCTGCCCCCAAACAGACCTTTCAACCTCCCTCGGGAGCTCTGCCATGTAGGAGAAAGAACAGGGGCAAGCAAAGGAAAGGGAAACCCTGAGATTTGCTTTCCACTTTTCATCCTGCGGAGGGTAGGAGGATGCCTATCGCGCCATTGGGCTATGTGGCAGCACCTCAGGGCCGAGGAATGGGTAGTCATCGGCCACCATATCCTCCACTCCAATACCGTTCCACACATACGCTCCAACATCCCTGAAGGCTCTGGCCTTGGAGGCGGAGGTCCAGAAAACGTTGGAGAAGGATGCGCTAGAAGTCGTACACGATCAGTCACCTGGAGGTCGGAGACCGATCATCAACCTTTCGTCATTGAACAAGTTTGTTCAGCAAACTGCGTTCAAGATGCTAATAGTTTGCATTGTGCTGTTAGCCATCAGGCAGTACGACTTTGTTTTCAATAGACTTGAAGGAAGCATACTTTCAAGTACCAGTTCATCGGTCGTCTAGAAAGAACCTCCGATTCACCTTCTAGGGCACGGTGTACTAGTTCAAAGTATGGTGCTTCGGACTGTGCACAGCTCCCCAAGTGTTCATGCGAGTGTTCACAACGGTGGCAGCTTGGGCCCACTCGAGGGGCATCTGCATACTGATGTACCTCGATGACTGGCTGATTCTCGCTCCCTTGCAGAAGCAGTTGAGTCAGCATCGAGACTCGCTTTTGGCAGTCTGTCGCGAACTGGGTATCATGGTGAATTGCGAGAAGTCGAACCTCATTCCCAAACAGAAGGTGAAGTATCTGGAAATGCTGATCGACTCGGAATTCCAGCCCTCCAGTGGCAAGCTCTTCTAGGTCACCTCTCCTCACTGGAGAAGCTTGTTCCATTCGGGCGGATCCATCTCCGCTCCCTTCAGTGGTGTCTGAAGGAGCAGTGGTCGGCAGCCACCAATCCTCCCTCTCGTCCAGTCCTCATGGAACGCGAGGTAAGGGAGGATCTCCTTTGGTGGCTAAATGAGGAGAACCTCGTGAGAGGGTTTTCTCATAACCCTCCTCCACCTCAGTTCCATCTGTTCACAGACGCGTCCACGGAAGATTGAGGTACACACCTGGACGACTTAATCGTGTCAGGTGTGTGGTCGGAAGAGAAGAAACACCTGCACATCAACGTGCTTGAAATGATGGCAGTCTCGAGAGCACTCTTTCATTTCCAGGCCCGTTAGAGAGAGCACTCGGTAGTGCTGATGAGCGAAAACACGTCCATGGTCGAGCACGTCAACAAGCAAGGGGCCACGCTCTCACATCCTTTGCAGCAGTTGATGAGGCAGGTGTTTCAGTGGGCAGAGAGTCAACATGTAACCTTGTCAGCCAGGTATATTCCAGGCAAGAGAAGTGTTCGAGCAGACGCCCTAAGTCGCAGAAACCAAGTAATAGGGGCAGAATGGTCTCTTCACCCTTGGGTCGCGAGTAGAGTACTCGACCTCTGGGGAGAACCGTGCATCGACCTTTCGCAACACGGCACAACGCCAAGCTTGCTGTGTTTTGCTCTCCAGTACCAGATCCCGCGGCTGCGTTTGAGGACGCACTGCAACATCCTTGGGATCTACTGGATTGCTACACGTTTACCCCCTTTTTGCTTGCTTGGCGTAGTCCTGTACCAGGTCCTAGTAGCTCCAGGACTCGGAATGACTCTCATTGCTCCACTAGGGCCACACATGGAGTGGTTTCCCGATCTGTTGTCGCTCGTGGTCAAAACACCGCGAGAGCTACACCAGTGGCCCAATTATTATTATTATTATTATTATTATTATTATTATTATTATTATTACTATCCAAGCTGCAACCCTAATTGGAAAAGCAAGATGCTATAAGCCCAGGGGCTCCAATAGGGAAAAATAGCCTAGTGAGGAAAGGAAATAAGGAAATAAATAACTGAAGAGAACAAATTAACAATAAATCATTCTAAAAAAAGTAATGTCAAAAGAGATATGTCATATATAAACTATTAACAACGTCAAAAATAAATATGTCATATATAAACTATAAAAAGACTCATGTCCGCCTGGTCAACAAAAAAGCATTTGCTCCAACTTTGAACTTTTGAAGTTCTACTGATTCAACAACCCGATTAGGAAGATCATTCCACAACTTGGTAACAGCTGGAATAAAACTTCTAGAGTACTGCGTAGTATTGAGTCTTATGATGGAGAAGGCCTGGCTATTAGAATTAACTGCCTGCCTAGTATTACGAACAGGATAGAATTGTCCAGGGAGATCTGAATGTAAAGGATGGTCAGAGTTATGAAAAATCTTATGCAACATGCATAACGAACTAATTGAACGACGGTGCCAGAGATTAATATCTAGATCAGGAATAAGAAATTTAATAGACCGTAAGTTTCTGTCCAACAAATTAAGATGAGAATCAGCAGCTGAAGACCAGACAGGAGAACAATACTCAAAACAAGGTAGAATAAAAGAATTAAAACACTTCTTCAGAATAGATTGATCACCGAATATCTTAAAAGACTTTCTCAATAAGCCAATTTTTTGTGCAATTGAAGAAGACACAGACCTTATATGTTTCTCAAAAGTAAATTTGCTGTCGAGAATCACACCTAAAATTATGAAAGATTCATACAAATTTAAAGAAACATTATCAATACTGAGATCCAGATGTTGAGGAGCCACCGTCCTTGACCTACTTACAATCATACTTTGAGTTTTGTTAGGATTCAACTTCATACCCCATAATTTGCACCATGCACTAATTTTAGCTAAATCTCTATTAAGGGATTCACCAACCCCAGATCTACATTCAGGGGATGGAATTGATGCAAAGAGAGTAGCATCATCTGCATATGCAACAAGCTTATTTTCTAGGCCAAACCACATGTCATGTGTATATAGTATGAAAAGTAATGGGCCAAGAACACTACCCTGTGGAACACCGGATATCACATTCCTATACTCACTATGGTGCCCATCAACAACAACTCTTTGAGATCTACTACTTAGAAAATCAATAATAATGCTAAGAAACGACCCACCCACTCCCAACTGTTTCAGTTTGAAAACAAGGGCCTCATGATTAACACAATCTCCTTCGGCAACCCTTATCGAACAGGTACCACCAGGCAGTGCAGTTGCTCAGACTTCATGCGTGGAGACTATCCAGCATCTCCTCAGAACGCGAGGCTTTTCGCGACTCGCTGCGAGAGACATGTCATGGTACCTTTAAGGTCCTCTTCCTCAGTCTACTAGGGGAAGTGGTCGGTCTTCTGTGATTGGTGTAGTGGAAGGGGTATCTCTTCAGTCGGAGCCTCTCTGACTCAGATCGCAGACATCCTAGTCTTTCTTCGTAGAGATAAGCTCCTTTCGGTTTCTGGCATTAAAGGGTACAGGTCTGCCCTTGCAATGGTTTTCCGTTTGAAGGGCATAGATATCTCCAACTCCCTGGGGATTTCTATGCTAATTAAGAGCTTCGAACAGTCGCGTCCCCCGAGGGAACTTAGAGTTCCCCAGTGGGATGTCACATTAATTCTCGGGTCTCTTACTCGTGTTCCGTATGAACCCTTGAGCCGTGCCTCAAACAGGCACTTGACCTTTAAGACTGTTTTTTCTGCTAGCCTTAGCATCGGCAAAGGAAGTCGGGAAGTTACACGGCCTCTCCTGTAATGTCACTCACGCAGAGGGTTGGAAGGAGATCTCCTTGAGTTTTGTGCCAGAGTTTGTGGCCAAGACTCGGAACCCAGCGATCCACGATCCTAGGTTCGAGGCCTTCACTATTCCTTCGTTACCGGATGTGGTGGTTGAGGTGAGAGGCTTCTCTGTCCCGTCAGGTGTCTCCGGCGCTATCTTAAGCGAACTCGGCATCTCAGACCTGAATGTCGACAACTTCGTTAGCACCAGAAGAATCAAGAGGGAGGTGTCCTCAAGAGTCCAAGCACCAGCGAGGGTTAAAGCTCACGAGATCAGGGGCATTGACCCCACACTCGCTTTCAAGAGAAATCTTGCAGTGGGCCAAGTGCTGAAGGCTGGCATTGGGAAACGCCAGACCACCTTTACGGCCTTTTACTTGAGGGAGTTTATCCACAAGTCCTTGGACACATTTGTTCTTGGCCCTGTGGTAGCAGCTTAAGCTATTGTCTGACCTCTCCAGTTCCTCTGGGACAGGGAAGTCTCTTGTCTTGATTTTATGGTATGTTTGGCACTGTGAAAGCAGTCTGCAGGTGATCCGCCTTTCTCTCTGTCTCCTCCCTTGGAGTTCCGTACATCAAGACAAGTCTTCCCAGGTAAGATTGCTAGAGTTTGTTTACAAGTATTCTCCCCCCGTCTTCTGCTAGGCAGGGAAGACAATGGATGTATAAACCCTTTGCCTTTTGGTTTAGGAGTTTCAGCCAGTCACTGTGACCCTAGGGTCGAGTGTCTCTTACGTTCACGCTCCCAGTCTCTCAGACCCCACCATCATCATGTCGGGTCAAGAGACGGGGGTGGGTGGATTTAGTCCTCTGCTCTCATTCGAGACCAGGTCTGTATCCGGGCAGTTAGATGTCCACAAGCAGCAAAGGCAGACCTCCCACCAACCAGTGAGTCTTCTTATATTAAATGATTACGAGGTATGTATATCGCGTCGGAACAAATGACAATTTGTCCTAAATTGTATGTTTCGTAGCTATACAAACCCATAATCATTTAATGTAAATGCCCACCTCTACCACCTCTCTCATGTTCCACATAGAGCCTAAAGCGTTTGAATGAGGAAAGCGGACTGGCAGTGGGGGGGGGGGGGTGGCGGAGCTAAGCTCCGTCCCATACCGCCAGCCAACCAATCAGCACAACTGCCTGCTTTTCTTTCTCTTTGGCTGTTTTCAGCTGAGCTGAAGCGAAATCCTATATTAAATGATTACAGGTTTGTATAGCTAGGAAAAATACAATTTAGGACAAATTGTCATATCCTTTGTCATTCGCACGGACCACATGCCTGTGGTGCACTCCTTCACTCGATAATCTTTCACGTGGTCTGCCCGTCAATGCTGACGTCTCTCTGCTGTGGCTGAATACAACTGCAATGCATCCTTCAACACTTCCCTTGGAAAATGAATCCCATTGCTGATACCCTGTCAAGAATCACATTGGTCGCCATTCACCTTGGATTGAATTACAATGCCTTTGGCCGAAGCCCAATGAAAAGATCCAGAATACCAAGCGTGCAGGACATCCTGTACATCCCTCCGTTGGGAAGAAGGCGCCCTTAACAACTCCAACGCAATCCTCTTGACATCGGTACTGGTAGGCCTCTCCCATCCCTCGTGCCGATCTACAGCACAGCTACTTAAGACGAAGTTCATTTGGCATGGTTTTACTAAGGATACTTTATGCCAAACTTCAAAAGTACATTGACACACACATTCAGGATTGGGCACCTTTCCTCAATCTCAGCCTCCTTTTGCCCACATTCATGTCAACGTAATATATCCCCTACTCACATCACAAGAACACCATTACCTGTTTACCATCATGGACCGCTCCACTCGTTAACCTGAAGCCATCCCCATGCAAACTGTAACATCTTACCTTACTCTCTATATCTTCATTATTAGTAGAAATAGTTGGCTGAAACTTCTGGAGAGGATGTTCGATATGTTTCTGCATACATAGAAACTATAAGACTACTTTCGTTTTTCTAAAGTTATGTTGAACACCATAGCGGACGGTCCCCTTAATAGACCGTAAGTTCCTGTCCAGCAAATCAAGATGAGAATCAGCAGCTGAAGACCAGACAGGAGAACAATACTTGAAGAAAACACTTCTTCAAAATAGATGATCACCAAATATCTTAAAAGACTTTCTCAATAAGCCAATTTTTTGTGCAATTGAAAAAGACACCCAGTGTGTTTCTCAAAAGTAAATTTGCTGTCGAGAATCACACCTAATTTTTCAGAAGAGCCGTACAAAGTTAAAGAAACATTATTAATGCTGAGATCCAGATTTTGAGGAGCCACTGTCCTTGACCTACTTACAATCATACTTTGAGTTTTGTTTGGATTCAATTCCATACCACATAACTTGCACCATGTATTAATTTTAGCTCGACCTCTATTAAGGGATTTAACAACCACAGATCTACATTAAGGAGATGGAATTGGTGCAAAGAGAGTAGCATCATCTGCATATGTAATAAGCTTATTTTCTAGGCCAAACCACATATGTGTATATATTATGAAAAATAATGGGCCAAGAACACTACCCTGAGGAACACCAGATATCTCATTTCTATACTCACTACAGTGCCCATCAACAACAACTCTTTGCGATCTATTACTTAAAAATTCAATAATAATGCTAAGAAATGACCCACCCACTCCCATCTGTATGAGTCTGACAACAAGGGCCTCATGACTAGCATGGTCAAAGGCAGCACTAAAATCAAGGCCAATCATACGAACTTCCTGACCACAATCAAGGGATTTTTGTACGGCATTTGAGAGTATAAGAAGGGCATCACATGCTCCAAGACCTTTACGAAAACCAAATTGCAAACTAGGGAACAAATGATTACTTTCAGCAAACCTATTAAGATGTTCAAAAACTTTAGATAGTATGGGAGTTATGGATATTGGGCGGTAATCAGTTGGACTTGATCTACCACAAATATATTTACTTAGTGGGGTAACATTACCAATTCTCCAACAAGTACCAAAAGCTCCTCTTCTTGCTAACTTGCGCAAAATATCAGATAACGTCAGAGCTAAGAAATCTGCAGTCTATAAAGAATAAAGGAAAAATGGCAACCGATTCGTCGTCCCTGATGAATTTTTTTTGGTCTGCAACTTCCTCCAACTATCTCCAGTGCCTACGTCCTGTTGTGGGAAAATTTACTCCTTCTGCCAGAGGTACAAGCCCCCAGAAAAACAACACATACCAAAAGATTTGAACACCACAACTCGTGTCTTTTGTGCCCACTTGACACTAGCAAGCCACCGCTGACGCCCCCTTACGCGGACTCTTTCCTCATTATCCATTGCACACTGAAGGCTTTCTTATTCACCATTCGTGGTACAGAAGACTGAGTCTTCATTAATTGCCAGAAACCTGCGTATCTCCTACAAGATTACCCACCTACAGTTTGCCCTACTTTACATGTATGTCTTTTTAAGGGGGAAGCCATGTAACGCAGGTGTTTCATACACGTTCATACACTGTAATGCTATTGCTTTTTTTTTCCATCTCAACCATATGTATTTAAGCTTGTTATCTTGTTGAGTAAAGTCACTTACATTCACCTCGCCTTTCTGTTCGTACCTAACAGCTACCTCGCAACACTACCAACCCATTATTCTTATACTTGGTTTGTGATTCTTACTGACGCCCCTCCAGTGGGTACGGTTTCTCTTTGCATGGGACGGTATAATTCATGTATGACCCAGGGCCTATCACTTTCTCTGATGATAGTGGCCTTTATTTGCTTCTCCACAGATCAGGCCTGGAACACTTACGGTAAAGTTACAGAACCTTCCACTTTTGGTTCCAAATAACTTGCAACCTTCTAATCGGTTAGTCGCCAAAATTATATGACTCAGGTTTGTATGGATAGGAAAAATACAAATTACTTAAGAAAAAATTCATTTTCGGTTGAAAATTGTCTTTTCATTTCAGAAAACTCCAACAAATATTTTCATCTTTTCCTTTTCCAATGATAGATGTTCTCTATTATTTCAGATTTTTCATCGCAAAGAAAATAATCATCCATCTATTGTGACGAAGATTATGTAAACTACTGAAGATATCTACAAGAGATACAGGACTGGGAAAAAGGAAGAAGGGTCTGTGTTAGTTCATGCTGTAAGACTTTCATGTAGAGAATAGGAAGTTTGTTGTTAACTTTATATTTGTCTGCTGTTGAAGATGATATTGAAGAGGATGTCATCCAGTGATAGGGAGAGGATGAGGAACTCTGAATCAATAGAATTTCCAATAAAAAGCGAAATGGAAGATTCCTTTTCACACACTGCAGTCAAGATAGAAAATGATGATTTGGTCAACAGTTGTGGACTCTTTGATGATGACACTCTTTTCATGGACCCAGACATGGAATTCAAAGCAGAGCCAGAATTTGAAGCAGAGCCAGAAATAGAATTCAAAGTCAAGTCAGAAATAGAATTCAAAGCAGAGCCAGAAATAGAATTTAAAGCAGAGCCAGAATTCAAAGCAGAACCAGAAATATTTGAGTCAAATGAAGGTGACATGAAATACTGTTTCGACTCTGATGCATCAGTGAGTGAGGAGGATTCACAAATCAGCAAAAGGGAAGTCAATAAAGAGGAGGAGAAGAGTGTAAAGACAAGTGTAAAAGAGGAAAGTGACATACATTTGGGATCCAATAGGAAAGAGGACAACGGAAAGGGAAGAGGAAGGGGGAAAAAAGGTTTACAGAAAGAGGAGCAGATGGAAAACAGAGGCTGTGAAAAACCTCTTTGTCAGGAAAGTGATTCCAAAACTCAAATTGATGTTGGTAAGAAAGAGAAGTCATTTGTGGGTGGAAATTCTGAAAAGCAATTTAGTGGAGTAGTTAACCCCAACACTCGAATGCTAATTCACACTGAAGACCTGTTCAGATGCAGCGAAAGTGACAAAACTTTTTCTAATGAAATTAATCTTAAAGTACATTATGAAACACACAATCGGATAAAGTCATTCAATTGCAGTGTCTGTGGTAAAGCATTTCATAAAAAAAATGATCTTGCAGCACATTCTAGAATTCACACCGGGGGGAAACCATTCAAGTGTAGTGTCTGTGACAAAGCATTTCATACAAAAGGTCATCTTGCAAGAGATTTTAGAACTCACACTGGGGAGAACCCCTTCAAATGTGATGTCTGTGACAAAGCATTTAAGAATAAATATAATCTTGCAACACATTTTAGAATTCACACTGGGGAGAAACCATTCAAGTGCAGTGTCTGTGACAAAGCATTTCATACAAAAGGTTATCTTGCAACACATTTTAGAATTCACACCAAGGAGAAACCATTCAAGTGCAGTGTCTGTGACAAAGCATTTCATTTGAAAAGTATTCTTGCAACACATTCTAGAATTCACACCGGGGAGAAACCATTCAAGTGCAGTGTCTGTGACAAAGCATTTCATACAAAATGTTATCTTGCAAGACATTTTAGAACTCACACTGGGGAGAACTTATTCAAATGTGATGTCTGTGACAAAGCATTTCATGGGAAAAGTGACCTTGCAAGACATTTTAGAACTCACACTGGGGAGAAACCATTCAAGTGTAATGTCTGTGACAAAGCATTTTCTCAGAAAATTCATCTCTCAAGGCATCATAAAATTCATAATGGGTTTTGATGGAGAAAGGATGATGATAGGAACACAAGACCAAGGACTCCTAACAAACAGCTTCAAGAAAATGGTGGGCATATCAGGAAACGACCAGTGTAGGTTTTGTCATGCAGCAGTTGAGAGTGTTGGTTATCTGGTTTCAGCCTGCCAGACTCTAATTCGCAGATGGTCACTACACAGCTCCTCACAGTAAGATTTGTAAATATATAGCCTACATTGGAAAATATGTAAAGAATACAAAATTGAAGTAAAAGATAAGATATGGGAGCATGAACCAGCTCCAGTTACCACCAACAGATACATTACCATCTTTTATGATGAGATAATCCCAACAGGAAGATATATAGAAGGAGGTGCTATAAGATCTGATATTTTGATCTGAAATGAAGAAAAAACAGCAAATATTATAGATGTGACAGTACCCAGTGATTTTGGCCTCAACAGAGCTGAGAGACAGAGAATAACAAAATATCAAGAACTGAAGAACGATCAGAAAAATATTTGTGAACTGTAAGAAATAGAAGTAATACCTGTGGTGGTCGGGGCAGCAGGGCTTATGAAGAAAAGCCTGAGACAATACCTTCAGGGGATACCAAGTTGCCCAAGCATAAGTGAGGAGCAGATTGCTGCCATCAAGGAAACAGTGACCATCTTGTAAAGAGCCCTCAGATACAAGGCTAGTGGAGTATAGAGGTGCAACCGTAGACCCCAAGTTGAGGTCCATTGCATCACTAATATAAAGTAGAGCCAATTAAGGTATTAAGACAAAGGGTGAAGCCATTTAAGTGCAGTGTCTGTGATATGACATTTACTCGGAGAACACTTTTTTCAAAGCATAGGAGGAAGATTTGTGCTGGAGAAAATTTTCAAGTGAGTGGGGAAGTCGTGTTCTTTTGAAAAGAAGAGAAAGCTGGTACAAAGTGATTAAATTTCCATATTTGCCAGACTCTAGTTGTGCTCTCTCTTGTTAGGTCAATCAACTGGAATTGAGACAGTTCCATTACAAATGTCTCTTTATTGGACATTTGCAAACAAGTTTAATGTAATTTTGATCAAGCAAGAGAAACATGTCCGATTAAAGGAGATCTGTGTCTCCCTGGTGATGTTCAGCTGCTTGTGCTATTGCACTCTGATGGGTCATCTCATGTTAGCTGGTTATGCACCTCCTCATTGTACTGTACCTCTGACTCCCTAATTATTCACATCCTTTGTTGCTTAGGAACATTTGACAGTTAGGAACCTTAACTGTATTTGTGGAGATTAAATGATTAGAGGAAATACTTGAACAACAGAAAACAAAAGTGTTTTATTTGCATTTGTCTGCTGATCTCTTTCGCAGTATGTGGTGGAGGAGGGACATAATTACTGTAGTGCATCTTTCTTTAAGGATTTTTGTACTTAGTTAAATGTAACTCAATTGGTTTATTATTATTATGCTGAATTTGTTTTGTATTTCAACTTCTATTATTGGTTTATTGCTACACATCATACAAACCTTTGACCTTTCATAGGATTATGACTTCAGGTAGTAGTAGTGGTAGTAGTTGGCGACTAGGCCTCCCCTATACACCAGGTAGCATAATTGTGTTACAGTATCTGTGCTAACTGCCTTTATCAAATACTCTATACCTGTTCCTGTTGGGTTGCATGTCTGATGCTGTCCTATCCCTCATGCGTACGTGACCTTCAGTGTCTCTAAATCTCTGACTGCAGAAGATGAACTTCAAGTTCTATCTTTCATCTTCAAATAGTTCAAGGAAGGCCGATCGATGAGTTGCAGTCTCTCTCTCTCTCTCTCTCTCTCTCTCTCTCTCTCTCTCTCTCTCTCTCTCTCTCTCTCTCTCTCTCTCTCTCTTGGGAGAGAAAATCAGTGCATGCCGGTAATGTCAATACTTGCTGCCATATCGGGTCCCCGTTGAAGGGTTCCTGAGATGACAACAGAATCTTCTGATGTGGCGCTGCCAAGGAAGAAGTTACAGAAGCACAGGACGACTGATAAGTCTGATTCTCCACAATCTCAGTCTGGTTCCTCTGCATGGTTTTGTTGGAGGAACAATGTTATAGCAACACCCTTCCATTGGGAAGGCGTTGAGGTACAATACAAAGTACAAGGGGACACGCTCCTGCTACCAGTGCTAAATCTCATGAGAAATTAGACACAAGGTCTATTGGTCAAGATACATACCCTTGCTCTAATTCCTCTCCTACCAGGATGCTTGCCAGCAATTTGGTGACCTTCTCTTCACACTCCCGAACTAGCAGGCGACAATGAGCTACCATAAGGAGCTCTCCTATGAAGGTTGACTCTTCAGATCAGTTTTCATAAGCAGTGAGCATCTTTTCCTCGCATACACCTCTTAGTCTCCCTCTACACGTACTATCATTCCCACAAACATGATGATCACTGGTTTGACCTAGAGTTTATATAAGTTCACAATCATTGCCAATTTCAAGGACACGAGATGTTACAATCTCACGAGCAGAAGCAGTAATTGTTCACTCTCTTCTTTCAATAGCCTTCCTCATCTGCTTCTTGTGGAATTTGCCACTTCACCCTACCTCTTCAAAGATAGCAGTCGGGACCACTGTCTTATGAATAACCTCTAAGAAAGACCTCACCATTTGCTATGGTGATTCTCTCCTATCGTGCATGCAGTTGACCACCTGTACCATTTGCTTCATTCTCCAATCCTGCATATTGTTTGGATCTTGAAAAATTTAATAACCTTTTTTCCTCCTCCTCCTCCTCCTCATATTTGTATCTTAAATCCAAACACAAGTCAAAGAAAGACCATTAAGTTAATGTATCAGTAAAGAGACAAACCTCAAGGAAAGAATTTATTGCAAACACAGGATATCAGAGAACAAATATGTATGTGTCCTCTGCTGTTGAGAGCCCCTTTTTGGGCTGTATCTCTCTCCAGTTTTTTCTTCCTACCTTTGCCAAAGCTAGCAGTGCAAAACGCACTGTGATTATCTTGCATTCTCTTCTTGTGCAATGAGAATCTGTCAAACTTTGACACTAGCTTTCTTACCTGATGGTGTCTTTGCTGATAGAAAGGTTCCTCTTCAATTTGAATTCTAAGAGAAAGTTCAGACTTCCTAAGTACAAAATGTTACCTTACTTTGAAGTTCTTCCTAAATGAATATTTTTGTCAGACTATGAAGAAAAGGGAATGTTTTTGTGTCTGTAAAGTTGTAAATTGACTTTGAATATTTCTTCTATTTTTTTATTGCTTACATGTATGTAGCTTAAGTGTATGTTGTATTATTCTTTACTTAAAACAAATAATTATTAATTTGAGATATTGTATTTTTCACATGAAATTTTTAATTGAATAAATTGTTTTTAAAGAAATGTCCTTATTCAATTTACACTTTAGTTCCTTTCACACTTCAGTATTATTAAATGGACAGTTGTTCCGTAACTGGAATACAAACCTTAGCTATTTATTAGGGGTATTACTTTTGGCTAGCGGAAATGACGAGCCATTAAAATTTTTAACGAGGGTTTACTACTCACACCGCTAGTTAGCAGGGGTAGGGGAGGGTAGCTTGCTACCCCTCCCCCCCTCACACACCATTGTGCTTGAACTCGCTTTGCTCTCGGCTCGGATGGTAGTCGGACGTGTCCACTGTCATCCTTGCCGCTCAATGGCAGCCATTAATGCTTTTTTTGCTGTCTCTTTTTGACATTTGTGTGTGAAGTTGGCCTCTGCTATTATGTGCACCTGCCCTGGATTACCCGACCGCCCCTGTGGAACATTCATGTCGGCGGTCGAGACAGACCCTCACGCCCTTTGCCCTTCTTGTGGAGGTCAACGGTGTAACAGTGATAATAAGTGTAGTGAATGCAGGGAGTGGTCTACCTCCCAGTGGGAGAGGTTTTCACGGCGACGGAAGAAGTCCAAACGGGATATTTCTCCTTCGAAGGTTTCTTTGAAAGGAGAAAAACCCAAGGCCTCTTCTTCCGTTGCTCAAACCTCCTCCGAAGCTCCCACTCGGTCGGTCTCTTTCGAGAGACCATCGAGTGGTAGCATAGACCGTTTTACTGTTTTCCAAGCTCGGAGTTCGAGAGATGGCGTTGCCTCCCCTACCGAGGCAGCTCCACCTCTCCCCCCGGGGGAGGATTTGTCACTAATCCCTCTTTTCCGGCTTTGGTCTTCCTTGGGGCTTGAGGGTTCGCCCTCCAAGGAAGTCTTACTTGACTACATCTGATTGGGTGCCGCTGTCAAGCAATCGCCGCCTCCGGCAGAAGTTGATCCTCTGTCGATTGTCGACATTGTGGTGTCAGAGTTATCCAATGCTGTATCTCCTACTACCTCTGCCTCTTCAAACCCCACAGTAGCTGAAGGCTTAGTTTCTCCCGTTCCTGTTCAACCAACGAGTGAGAAACTAAGTCCAACAGTCTCTCCTGCTAGTGTTTCTGCCCCTCGGGGAAGTTCACTTACTGAGACTCCGCTTCGGAGGACTGCAGAAGGTCAGCTTGCTGATCCCACACCTCCCAGAGGGGGTATTCGTTGCAAGGGTTGCCTTCCTCTTAGCCAAAGAGGCCTTCCTTCACCTGCGGCGAGTAGGCGCCTCTTTGGTTCTACATCTTCGTTGCAGTCCCCCGCAGAGGAGCCTCATCAACGATCACTGACTGTTCTTGCTTTGGTCCTGGATCTCTCAGCGGATCGTTCGCGATCCCCTTCAGTGGAAGGTCGTCCTTTCAAACAACGCGTCAACCTTCCACCCGTCAGACCTGCCGTCACCATTCCTGAGTGCTGATGCGCGCTACGCGCCGACGAAACCTGACCTCCACGCTCATCAGGCATCATCTTCTAACCCTAATACAGGGCATCAAGGGCGTATTCGCCAACGCACGCATACTTCCCTCACGCATTATGCCAGTAAAGTAGAGCATACGCACCCATGTTCTCCTGCGCGCCAGGCTTTGCCTGAGCAAGCGCGCCCACGGCCAGCTATGCACCATCCCTAACCTGCGCGTCAGTGCTCTCCTGCGCGCTCCTGCGCATCAGCACGCCATCAACCTCCTGCGCGTCAGTGCGCTCCTGCGTGTCAGTGCGCTCCTGCGCGTCAGTGCGCCATCAACCTCCTGCGCGCCAGTGTTCTCCTATGCGCCAGCGCTCTCCAACGTGCCAGGGCTCTCCAATGCGCCAGCGCTCTCCCGCGCCCCAGCGCCCACTCGCAGCAGTCATCTCTCCTGCGCGCCCACGATCTTCGGATCTGGGCGCTGTTGGGAATTCTATACTGACTTCTCCCACGCGCCATCACTCTCCAACGCACCAGCACTCACCTACGCGCCAGCTTTCTCCAGCTCGCCATCGCGCCGACACGCGCAGTCTCCTGCTCGCGTCCACGAAGATACGCGCGTGCGCCCTCGCCCATCCTCTCCTGCACTTGCGCGCCCACAAGATGCACTCCCACCAGCAGCACTGGCATCAACTGCGCGCTCGCGCGCCAGGGGTATCTCTCTTGCGCGCGCTCCCCCTACGGCTTCTTCAGGGGCACGCGAACTCTCGCCTGCGTGCCTGCGCATTCAATGCCCTGATCCTGCGCGCCCACGCGCGGGTGAATATTCTCCCGCGTGCTCGCCTGTGCACCCACAGTCTCCCGCGTGCGCTCCTGTGCGCCATCAGTCTCCCGCGCACTCTCGCAGTTGCCCGTGCACCCACACGCGCACCAGCTGTCTCCCACGGGCGACAACTGGTATTCTTCATCGCACGAGCATCAATATCCTCCCGCTCGCGAGGCTGCTGGACAACGCACGGCAATTTCACCATCGCCTCATTCCCCTCCCCGCAAACGCATAACAGCGCGTATTGCGGCGGAAGGAAACATCCAGAGGGGTCCAGGATCCCTATTCCTTTTCAAGCAAACCCACCTATGGGAATTCCTCCCAGGGATCCTTTTATCCCTGTCCCTTCAAAGGGGGTGTCTGACAGCGCGTCTGTCAGTCAACAACCTTGGTTCGGTGCACTAATCAGAGCAGTTATACAGGCGTTTAAACCTGTTTTCTCTGAATTAGGGCACAGATCCTTGGCTGTCTCTACCCCTCTGAAGAGAAAAAGAGGAGTTCCGGACGCGGTAACTTCTCCAAGGGCTAAGTTGACTCCACGCAAGCCTTCGAGGCAGGTTCCTTCATCCCCCAGACTTTCTCTCCTTCCCTGTCGGACGAGTACTTCCCTTCCTCAGGGGAATCATGTGAGGTGAGACTTTCCCCCATCGCACCAATGAGGGAAACCCCTCCTCGCGCTGAGAAGTCTTCCCAAGTGGGGGCTGGAAAGAACTTGCCATCTTCTATGTTGGAGTCCTACATCCTTCTCAGGAAGGAGTCGAAGGACTCGAAGACTCTACCAAAGTCCTCTACAACACCAAGGACGGAGCCAACTAGCCACTCGGAGAACGTCCGCGACTCTCCCCAAGAAGAGCCTTTGGGGACAGGAGACTTCGCTGCAAGTCCAACGTCAGGAGCAGACCAGCAAGAGTCAGAACATGCGTTTTGGCCAGTTCTGACTCTAATGAGGGCTCTCAATGGGTTTTCCGACCCAGAGATCCCTCCTCGAGGGGGCAAGGACACGGTCTTGGACCGCGTATACGGTACTCAAAAACCATCTAAGACCAGTGCGGCTCTGCCCTGGTCTCAGGGGGTTAAGAGTACCAAGGACGAGATCGCTGTACAGCTCTCCGAGTTGTCCTCCTCCAACCGTTCCAGTGCCGGCAACAAGCTTCTCCCACCTCCTCGGGTACAGCAGAGGAGGTACTTTGAGATCTTGGAGGAACCTTGTTTAGCTCTTTCTCTCCACCATTCGTTGGAAGAGCTTACCAGGGGAGTCCCTCTTGAGAGACTCTCCAACTGGCAGGTCTCGTTCTCGGCAACCGAGATCCTTAACCAGGAAAAGGTTGCGAAATGTGATATGGAAGCCACGTTGACATCTAGTTAGGGACCTAAGGTATCCTGATACGCTCTGAGGATTTCTCCAAGGAACGTACCAGGAAAGCTATGGAGACGTTCCTTCTCTCAGGCACTCGCACGATTGAGTTTCTGGCCCACCAAGTCTCGAACTTGTGGGCAAACACCATCCTGAAATGTCGGGATGCGGTGGCTGAGAGATTCCATCAGAAGATCCCTAGCACCGAGATCAATAGGCTCAGGCATTCTTCTTTAGAAGGAACGATCCTGTTTGAGTCTAAGGATGTGGAACAGGCTGTTGAGAGGTGGAGGAAGTCTCACCAAGACTCCCTCCTTCATAGGGCTTTGACATCTAAGCCCTATAAGCCTCCAGCACCCCAGCAGTCCCGTCCGACCAAGACCGCAAAATTAACGACAGCAGCGAAGACAGTGGTGTCTAAGCCCTTTCCTGTCAAGGATAGGAAAGGTAAAAAGTCCTCCAGGGGAGGTAAAAATCCTAAAGCGAGCAGCCGAGGCCGCAAACGCTAGGATTGGCAGTCCCCCTGCATGTCCACCAGTGGGGGGATGCCTACAAAGTTGCTCAGGCAGGTGGCAGCAACTCGGGGCTGATTCCTGGATGATTTCCGTAATCAGTCAGGGATATCGCGTCCCGTTCACAACATCTCTACCTCCCCTGACGACGAATCCAGTGTCATTGAGCTCCCTTGCCATAGGATCGGCAAGGGGGCAAGCCCTTCGGGCAGAATTCCAGACCCTGTTGAAGAAGGGTGCTCTCCAAGAGGTCCTTGACGGGTCTCCAGGCTTCTTCATTCGACTCTTTCTTGTAAAGAAGGCATCTGGAGGCTGGAGACCAGTTATCGACCTCTCAGCTCTGAACAAGTTTGTCAAACAAACTCCGTTCAGCATGGAACAAACTCCGTTCAGCATGGAGACGGCGAACATGGTCAGACTAGCAGTGAGACCGCAAGACTTCATGTGTACACTGGACCTAAAAGATGTGTACTTCCAGATCCCAGTCTATCCGTCTTCAAGGAAGTACTTAAGATTCAGCCTAGACAACAAAGAGTACCAGTTCAAGGTGCTGTGCTTCGGTCGTTCCACAGCACCACAGGTTTTCACCAGAGTATTCACCTTAATATCTTCGTGGGCACATAGGATTGGCATCCGTCTCCTTCATTATCTGGACGACTGGTTAATCCTAGCAGATTCGGTGTCATCCCTTCTTCAACACCGGGACAAACTTCTGAGACTTTGCCAGGATCTAGGGATCCTGGTAAATCTTGAGAAGTCCTCACTGCTTCCCACTCAAAGCCTTCCCATCAGACGACAAAATAGCAAGGCTGAGGAAGGTCGCAAGCCCTTTCCTCAGACGAGAAGAACTTTCAGCCCAATCGTGGTTACGTCTCCTCGTTCACCTTTCATCATTGGCTCGTCTAGTTCCCAACGGTCGCTTCAGGATGAGATCCCTCCAGTGGCGACTCAAGTCCCGGTGGAATCAAGGTTACGATTCCCCGGACGTCCTGATCCCTATGGAACCTGCGGAACTGACGGACTTCCAATGGGGGGTGGCAGACGAGAACCTACGAAAAGGAGTGGACCTTCTCGTCCTCCCCACGTATTTGATGCTGCTTTTGGACGCTTCAAAGAAACGGTGGGGGGCCCACGTACTGCACCACACAACCTCAGGCCTGTGGTCAGAGTCAGAAAAGTATCTCCATATAAATCTGCTAGAGATGAAGGCCGTCTTCCTGGCCCTTCAACAGTTCCAACAATACCTGGCGGGTCACTCTGTAGTGGTGATGAGCGACAACACCACAGTAGTGGCTTACATCAACAAACAAGTAGGTACTTTTTCGCAGCAACTATCCCATCTAGCAGTAGAGATACTAAGATGGGCCGAAATCCACTCGATACCGCTATCGGCACGCTTCATTCCAGGCAAAAGGAATGTGCTCGCTGACAATCTGAGTAGAACGTCTCAGATAGTGAGTACCGAGTGGTCTTAGGATCATCTAGTAGCCAACAAAGTCCTGACTTTGTGGGTTTCTCCAACTGTGGATCTGTTCGCAACAGCCCTGAACTTCAGGCTCCCGCTGTACTTCTTCCCAGTCCCAGACCCCAAGGCTCTCTGGCAAGATGCTTTCCAACAACGGTGGGACAACATCGACGTGTGCGCCTTTCCCCCATTCTGTCTGATGAGGAGGATGCTCAACAAGACCAGAACATCAGTCAATCTTTCAATGACCCTCATAGCTCCGCTATGGCATCACGCAGAATGGTTGGCCGGACCTTCCGCAACTCCTAACGGAGCTACCAAGAGAACTCCCTCCATGGCACAATCTGCTCAAGCAACCACATACCAACATCTTCCACAAAGCCATAGCTTCGCTACGACTTCACGCCTGGAGACTATCCAGCATCTCTCTCAGAGAGGATTTTCGCAACAAGTTGGTGTCAGGATGTCTGGACATCTGCGAAAGTCATCCGCAGCAGTCTACCAGGCAAAGTGGAAAGTCTTCTGTGGTTGGTGTCGTGGAAGGGGTTTCTCCACTTGAGGCCACTATTCCAACAATAGCGGAGTTCCTCGTGTATTTACGGGAAGAAATGCGCCTCTCAGTCTCGGCAGTGAAAGGCTATCGCTCAGCCTTAAGTCTAGCTTTCAGGCTGGAAGGAATGGACATTTCTTCATCGCTAGAACTTTCTCTACTCATACGTAGTTATGAACTTACCTGCCCTCAGTTGGAAGTGAGACCTCCTCCATGGAACGTGGTTCGAGTTCTCAGGTCTCTTAAGAGACCTCCCCATGAACCATCACGCCAGGTATCAGATGGCCACCTAACCTGGAAGATGGTGTTCCTGCAAGCTTTGGCTTCGGCTAAGCGTGTTAGTGAACTTCATGGTCTCTCGTATGACATCGCCCATTCAAGGGGATGGGGGGAGGTAACGTTCAGCTTCGTCCCTGAGTTTATTGCTAAGACTCAAAATCCTGGAGAAGCGGATCCTCGATTCGACTCCTTCCAGATTTCTAGTCTCCGCTCTGTAACAGAAGACCCAGACCATCTCTTACTATGCCCAGTAACGAGTTTGAGGCTATACCTCAAAAGAACAGCTGCAATCCGTCCTCATGTGCCAGCATTATTCGTAAGCACAAGGAGGACTAAGAGGAGGGTCGCCAAGAACACCATCTCTGCATGGATTCGTAGGGTCATTCATCTGGCCTTGAATCCAGATCCTCCTCCGTCACGTCGCCCTAGAGCACATGATGTCAGGGGCATAGCTACATCCCTGGCCTTTAAAAGAAATTTCTCTGTGAAGCAGGTCCTTCAAGCGGGGGTGTGGAAGAATCAAACTACGTTCACAGCCTACTACCTGCAAAACGTGACCCACAGGAGGCTCGATACGTTCTCTATCGGCCCTGTGGTGGCTGCACAACAGCTGGTTTAAAACCTCAAGCTCCTTATTGGAAAAGTAGCAGAAGGTTGAGGGCATTGTTACCCGGCTTTAGTCTGCATGAATGTAAAGGTTTGACTTGCCCTTATTCTTTTCTTCATTCTCCCCTTTCTTGGGGAAAGCAGCATCCTGGGTTCTCTGCATAGCTGACCTCAAACCACTGCAGGTAAACCATGCTCCCTTGTGTTCCTAGTATTAAGTTAATACTGTTACGTCCCTATACCCTGACGAGGTGGTATTGGGAAAGTCCTAGTCTACAAGTTTCCATCTAAAGAACTTCAAAACAACTTTTTAGGACGAGTCACACTTCATACCTTCACACACAGCTTGCGTATGCCGTTGTCCTTGCGTAGCAAGATTCTAGCGAGGTGCAGGGACTCCTTATTTCTTGGGTGCTTACGCGCTCAAATAATGAGCCCCGGGCAAAGCCAAAAGCCAGTACTGGCTGGGACGTCCACCCATCCTAATGGGTGAGTCACCCCTATTAAATAGCGTGGTTTGTATTCCAGTTACGGAACAAATGACAAATTCGTAGATAATTTGTATTTTTCCTAACTATACAAACCTTAGCTATTTAACCAAACTTGCCCGCCAGCCCTATCCCCCTTGAAGTCCTACCTCCAAGCAAAGTGAGTTCAAAAACAGGTGTGGTTGGGGGGGGGGCGGTTAGCAAGCTACCCTCCCCTACCCCCGCTAACTAGCGGTGTGGGTAGTAAACCCTCGTTAAATTTTAATGGCTCGTCATTTCAGCTACGCTGAAAGTAATACCCCTATTAAATAGATAAGGTTTGTACAGTGAGGAAAAATACAAATTATCTACGAATTTGTCATGTCTCAAGACAGAAAGTATTTAGAATTTGAGATATTTACTTCTAAATCTTAAACATTGGCAGTTAACAAATGAATATTCAAAGAAGAAGAAGAGCATGAGCCATGAAGCTCTGAAGTCACAGGGGCTAAACTTGTGACCCAAGTACCTTCTGTTGTAACCCCCCAGGTACCCTATGCATTCCAACACTGGCCTTGGCCCTGAGTGGGACATACTGGGCATTATCCTGCTCAAGTCTCAGAAGAAGAAACAGGGACAATGACATTCAAGTTCACCCCCATATGCTTACCTTTACTGCCATGGAGTTAGACTTCTTTGAAGTCTTGGATAAAAAATACCCTAGAGAGGAAGTCTGTTCCATCTGTTCTGTATATGCTGATCTATTGGTGGATGCACACGAGCAACTTTCATCCTAGCGAGTGTTGTTGATTCAACGTTTCAGCCTCACTTATTGGAAGCAGTTGCTCTGCGACCAATCGCCTGACTTGGTCAGCAATCAAACCGCTAAGCTTTGCTCTCTGCCACTAAAGTGGAAGTTAGTCTTTCGCTTGAGAGATATATTTGCCTTTTTCTCCCTCTGAGCCTGCTGAGTGCTGACCCTTCGGGGATCTCAGCAGATGCAGTCGCTAATATAACTTGCTGTCCTAGCCAGGTAGTTCTTGTATCCAGGCAGCTCAGAAGCATTCTCACGTTCCAACGCGAGAGCGCTCTGGCTCTTCAGAGTTACTGGGAGAACCTGGCAGCTATCTGAGTGGCCAGTGGTGTCAGAGGTGAAAGCTAGCCTTTCACCTAAGAGTTTGCTTAATGCAAGCAATCTTTCACCTCCTCACGACGTTATTCAATCTCTAGCAAGCCTTGATTATGGTGCCAAAAGTGAAAGCTTTTCCTTTCATTTGAGAGATTTTGCTTAAACTTTGAATGGTTTAATCTTTTGTGTTATCAAGAATCTGTTGACTTAGTCATTAAATTTATGAACCACTCTTTGTAGATTATTCATTTTGTGAAAACATTTAGTTAAATATTTTGAAATGTATCAAGTTTTTTCAAGGATTGTGTCAACCAGTTTTGCATAAACTCAATGCCTATCGGATGGTGGCTAGGCTCCGCCCACTTGCCAGGTAGAGCAACCCTCGCTATGACTTTAACCACAGATCAGTATGGTCGGATTTCTCTGCTGCTTTTGACCTGGCAGTTAGTTTTTCTTTCTCTTTTCAGAGTGATTGTTCTTGGCAGTTTTGGATGTAGACTCTACGGGCATACATGATGCTGTGCTCTGGTAAATCTGGTCTGAATTGCGGCCAGTACATTAGAAAACCAGAAATGGATCTCTTTCATCTTTGTGTCTTTTGTAGTCAAGTTTCTGTTGTTCATGATTCTAGTCAGCTGTTCCATGTAGAGAAGTCGACTGTAGGATGAAGACCAGTCATTGACCTTTCTCATTTGAATAAGGTGGTTCTGGAAAATTTGTTCAAGATAGAGACATTAAGTGCAGGTATGGAGACCTCAAGGACATATATTTTCAAATACTAATCCATTTGTCCGACAGAAAGCCCCTCTGCTTAGTTCTCGTTGGATTTGTGTACCAGCTCAAAGTTTTGTGCTTTGTGCTGTCTACTGTTCCCCATGTGTTCACATTCGCCTCATCTTGCATCCATTTGAACTGGACTCATCTTCTGAGATATCTTGACGATATTTGATCCCGTTTAATCTTATTAGCAGCATTTTTGGGCCGGAGCCATGTCGTCCTGATGGAAGTTCCTCATTGGCAGCTTCTACTTGGGATGTTTCTGTGAGTGATATTCCAGATAAATTCTGGAGTCTGGAAAAGCCAGACTATCTTTAGGATCTGTGGTTGTGTATCAAGCCTATGTACCACATGAGATGAAAAGCATCTTGTCCAAGAGTAGAATGAGAAGTGACAATGTCCGGCTGTTTGTTTTCTTCTTTATTCTCTCTCTGCCATGCCATAATGCGCTGAACTGAACGCTTGATGCAAGTGAGCCGCTCAACCAAGTAGTTTTTCCTTCCAGCTATGTTTGTATTATATTGCGCTCCCCTGGTTATTTATGTAACTACTTTGTCAAAAACTCCAACTTTTTGCAGTTTTTTTTCTCCAATGAGACACTTATTACCATTGGTCAATGTTAACCAAGAGTATTTAGCATTAGCTTTTGTTTTTCTATATTTTAAAAATTTTCAATTCTGACTTCACAGTTGCCTTTCGAGTTTCAAGGAACAGTAGTCAAAATTGTTCTGTATCTGTGAAATGGGGAAATTAACTTTTAAGAAATGTTTTGTATTGATCGAAATTTTCCAATCTTTAGTTTTGACAAGAAAATATTTTGAGGCAAATCAGACTTATGTTGGTTGTTAAGAGTTTGGGGCAAATTTTGAGATATTCTAAGTTGTTGTGAAATTGGTTTCTTACAATCAGTCTTCAGTGGGGCCTTTCGTTTAATTATCTTGTGTCGAAGAGTTGCAGAAGGAACATGATCACTTGGCAGAAGTTGAGGTTTTATTTCAATCTGTTTTGGCACTTCTTTTGGGTCCTGTTTCAGGGAAGGGAGGTTCAATAGACGAAATTATATTTGAAGGTAGTTTGTCCCAAGAGATTAGTTTATACATCTTTAATCAATAATTTACAGTTTTGTTAATGTTTTAGCAAAACTCTCTTCTGACTTGACTTTATTAATTCTTTGTGTCGTATTCCATTCATTGCTCAGACTTCATTTCATCCATCTTGTGGTCTTGTTCATTTCTTCTACTGAATTTTCCCTCTAGGGAAACTGAATGACTTCTATGGTCCCATTACCAAGCTATATGGTCCAGAGTCTATCAATATAGTCAGAAGGGGTTGATGACTGTTCTCCTCAAGCATTGCACTGTAGACATTATCATAAGTTCTTTACTCCATTCTGTTGTCAATCTTTTTTTTTACTTTCAGCTAAACAAGTCAATTGTCAAGTGTTTCCCCATTTGCATCTATGGTGTTGAAGAGTCTTCCCAGAGTCAACGTAACATTGGGTTTTATGGCCCAACCATTTGGACCTTCCCTTGGACAGACAGCCAAGTTTTGTTTAGACACAGATCAGAGCTTTGTACCTATCATAGAAATCATGCCTCAACCTCTTAAGGGTTTAATGGATTAAAAGTACATCAGTTATGGTGGCTTATGTAATAACGCCGCTGACTGGTGAACACCAGTCTGGGGTTTGAGTCCTGCTCAGACTCGTTAGTTTTATTGGCTGCTGCAACCTCACCATCCTTGTAAAATAAGGATGAGGCATATGGGGGAGCCTATAGGTCTATCTGCTGAGCCATCAGCAGCCATTGCCTGGCCCTCCTTGGTCCTAGCTTTGGGGGAGAGGGGGCTTGGACACTGATCACATGTATATAGGGTCAGTCTCTAGGGCATTGTCCTGCTTGATAAGGTAATGTCAGTGTCCCTTGCCTCTGTCGTTCACGAGTAGCCTTTAAACCTCTAAATGAAAAGGAATTATTGTGTTTTTGGTGGTAAATCTATTCTAAAATTGGCGCTGCCTTTTGCGTAATCACTTGTTTGATCCAGAGGGAAAGTTTGGCAGTTGAAAAGGGGCGAGAACTTTCTGTTGCCCATCACGGCACCAGATATGTTGCTATTGTGTTGCAATTTGTCTATCATCATGTATAAACCTAAACAGTCATGATTCTACTTAGCCAAGAAGAAAACCATTCTTATCGGAGTTATTGTGAATATATCATCACATATGGAGATGACTTTGAATTGAAAAAATGCATTTGTGAAATTTAAATTGACAAGAAAAGCTCTCGAAAAAAACAAGTAAACGGAGAGGTAAGATCATAACTCCCTGAGCCTAATTTCAGGAATAATAAGTTAATGCCCAGACTTTTGCTCAGTTTAGCACTTGGCTATGCATAAACGCATCGAGCTCATTTGATTCAACTTGATTTAAATGTTACTCTTGCTTAGGCTTGCCAGACCACAAGATTAGAAGTCCAGGACACACACGAAATTCCTCACCATATTTATATTAATTTATACCTACATACACAGCCAGTGTATTATAGATATAATTATCTCACACTTGTAAGTGAAAAATGTAGAGCAAAAATCATCAATGACCTTTCTGCTATAGGGTCAAGAAAGAAGGGTTATGGGATCACAGACTCTTCCTTCCAAACCCCCCCCCCCTCTGTGCCTCGAGTGGTTGTACAACTGTCTCTCTCTCTCTCTCTCTCTCTCTCTCTCTCTCTCTCTCTCTCTCTCTCTCTCTCTCTCTCTCTCTCTCTCTCTCTCTCTCTCAAGTGATTGTACAACATTTTGAAATTGATGTCAATGTATCTGACAACATTGGTGCCACTATAGGGCAAAAGGTTGCTGCAAAGATCCTTTGGTAATGATAATAGTGTCATCCCACATGTTCTGTATTGACAGTGAAGAGGCATTGTTGTATTTACTTATTCCCCACACCTGACTTAAAGAAAAATTGCTCCTTTATTTGGGTTTCTATAATACCAAAACCTGAAAATTCCTGTGAGCTTAAAATCTTCCCTAGAGGTGAAGCCTACCTTATTGTATGGCCTATACTAGTGATGTAAACTACTTGATTGTGAGGCCAAATCTAAGGACACAGTAATGGAGGGTAAGTGTGAATTGTGGTGAACTGTATTTACTATTTCTGTAATGACTGTGAGCAATGGGGAAGGTAGACGATCTAAACTAAACAATGGCTCTAAGGTTGTGGACCGAATGGTACCTAGGGAAGTTAGTCAAGATTAAGCAAGATAAACTGATTGGACCAGTTGGTAAATCATTTAATGCATTAAATGGCATAAAGGATCTAGTAGGGGCTTCTAGACTCTGTCTACTTATTCAAGATCTATTAAATGAATGTAGGAGAAAACTAACTTTGGACTTAAGGTAGGGTCCTGTGGGCCTCATAGATAAACTCTTATTTAGCACCATGGTATAATTCTGGATAAATATAAGTAAATATACATGATAACATAATTAAAAATAACAATTCAAATAGTTCAGAAACATTGAAAAGAATATGATTTTAATCACACTTAATTTAGTAAGAAGAAGAGTTTAGGTGTTTTGTTTACGTTTAAAGAAACCTGAAGTCATCTTGTAATGGGAGTCGCTCTCTCTCACGTGACCTCAGTCAATAGAGCTTTGGTTTCGATGACGTCATCAAACCGACGCCTTCCATGTCAGCGTCGCCAACGCCTTAACGGGAGGCAAGATGGTTTCCTTTTATAGCAAATATACGTCAATATAATAGCCAGTTTTAAGACCCTGGAAAGTGTTTTGTTGTCATTGTTCGAAGTTTTATAAAGAGAGAACAGATATGTGATAAAAGGGATGTCAAGAATTAACATAAAAATCGACAAAATAAGAAAAATATTGTGAAATTAACGAATTTTACGATTTCGTCAGTAAATTAAATGAAAAAATGTGAGGAAATGAAAGGTAAGCAGATGTACCAACATCATTTCATGAACACACATGAATGTACAGTAGTCATTTCTTTTAAGTGGTGGCTGTCTCAGGGAAAAGAAGACAACTGTCACTGCCACATTCATTTTCTAAGAGATAAATCAAGGATAAGCCTCCTGTGCAGTAGAACATCCACTTCACACACCTACACAGAAACCTCACCAACAGCACATCAAATACCTACAGAGACAGACACTGGCCCATTATGCACCTCCATCTTGCAAGGGCTCTTCTAGTACTTCCTGCACATCTGCTGTGGGTCCTTCAAACCTTTCCTTCAAGTCCCTCAGTGTCACTTCCCAATGTTCTGATCAATACTGTCACCTTCACTCAACCCTTTACCTTTTTCTGAAATTTTCGTCAAATTCATTCTTACCTCTCATATGTTATGCAAACTTCATATCGACAGCTTCAACCTTTTTTCTTTCATCCCATTCAACATCCACACTTAACTTCTCTAAAGTAAAGTGGGTTCAACTCTGCCTCTGTACATTCCAGTCTGGGGTTCATTACAACTTGAGTATCGTAGCAGTCTCTTGCACACATCCGGCTGCTTTTCTGACTTTAACTGTTTCTCCAACTTACCTCCTTTGTCATCTTTCTATCATCCGTTGTACTTACTTTACTTCAATTTAAGGTTTGATTCCCTGATCCTATCACACAGGGGAGCCCTGTGCCCTACAGGACCTACAAGATCTGTCTATCTTATAACATTCCTAAGTAGAGTATCCCACATCGCACTAGTCCTAACTAAATATATAAATAAAATTATTTGATTCCTCGTCCATCTCTTTTTACATACTTTAATTTCTGTCCCCTTGCTCAAAGTTGCTCTAAAATTCCCACTTTGAAAATGCTTTTAATCTCTTTCACCAGTTTCTTCAATTGCTTTTCACTGTCCCCAATCACCACTATCCTTTGCAATCACCAACCAGCCCTCTCTTCATATTCACCATTCATTTCCTTATCCCACAACTGACTCTGTTCCATCATCCTGTGTCTTCTCTCAGAGATCTCCCATCACTCCATCCACAAAGATGTTGAACAAAAGAAATGCAGATAATCCAATAACACACATTTTTCTCATCTCCACTTTCATTTCTACAATATTCCAATAGGCCTACGTAGACACACTTTGTTTCCATCATAAATCTTTCAATTAATCTCAACTTATTTTCTGTTTTGTGAATTTCCAAAGATCTCTATATTAGTTATCTATATATTATTCAATCAACATTTTCTCTATGCATTCCACATACATATTTATTTGCTTTCAAACTTCTCTCTTCTCTGTTTAATGAGAAAGAATCAGTTGAAACTTTCGCTACCCTTTCCTTACCATTCACCTTTCACACTTCTATGTCCAAAATTCTTAATAATTTTCATGACCTTTACTTATGTGTTCATTCCTCTTCGCCCATTCCTGTATTCGTGTCTCTGGGTAAGACATATTTCAATAGAGAAACAAAGACATCTTCAAATATCTTGTTGGACATTTATCTAATAGGCCTAGATCATTTTTGAAACCCTTAATTTAGTACAGATTCATTTCAAAATCTCAATCATGCACTAAATATCGTTTGTATTAGAAATGATGTATTGATACATTTGATTTAATGAAGCAATTAATCTTGGGGCAATTTCTGTTAATGTTAATAAAAGTCTGGCTTTACCTAACGGCTATTGGAAAGCAATTATGATAATAACATTAATTCTTCTTAAATATGCAAAGTAAGTGAGTTTGCAAAAGGTAGCTATTTTCTTCAAAATTTATATATGAAATCTGATTATTGATAGATATTGTTTTCACAGACATTTCCTCCAAGAAGAAGAAAACTCGCTCTTATTCAATGCAAGTTTTGTTAATGCAATGTTGCAAACTCTGGTTAAAAACACTTAGTGTTACTTCAAGTACAATTATTGTTGGGGGAAAATTGCTATAAACTACATGATGTGTAGACGTTATATTTCGTTTATTCATTATTAATTCTAGTATATTAAAGGCTTTTTGTATCTGGTTGTTTTTATTTAACAATCATAAATATTTTATTAACATATAGGATCTTTTTTTAAGTGATTTGAAGCATAAGAAAGAATTTTGTCTAATGTAAAAAAAATCTTGAAAAACGAGATTATTTCATGGACCTAGTGGCTTGAAGATTTGTATATTGATAGAAATAATCTATATTTATAATATATTTAAAATATGGTACACTTAAATCAATAAAAATGCAAAATTCACGAATTGAAACCTAAATGTAGATATATCGAAGTCTACCATGATTCCTGAATTTCATAATAACCTGTTTTCTTAAATAACCCGTTTTCTTTAATAACCAGAAATCGAGAATTTGTTGTCATTCGAAGGAAAAATGGCTTCGTTTTTCTTATGTAATATAATCTAAAGTAAGTTACATTGCTAATTTAATGTTGCTTTAGAATATAATTAGTATAATCAATGTAATCTTGTCATCATATAAAGGGTATTGTTATTGTATAAGGCCATTATATAGGTCTGTGGGTGGCCTCCCCATATCCCATATCCTGTAGGATATTTAATCCATAGAGACGTTTTATCCTTATATTAATAGACAGAGTTTCCCATATAAATTGTGCCTATGGGATAGATTTAACCTCAGGACCCCAAGAACATGAGGTTAAAAGACCCTCTTAAGTCACAGGTTGGTTGATATTATTATAGTTTCGGTCGGGGAAACCTTTCTTAGTCAAAACCAACTTTGGGTTTTTGGTTGGGGAAAACGCTATATAAAGGTAAAACAAACCTTTTCTTCTATATATTATGTTCTTGTATAATAAATCCATTGAAAACTGCACAAATTATCTATATTTTATACTAATGGTATATTTTTCATTTAGATTTTGACATTCTACGGATCGGTTGTATTCGCTCCCGTTCGTTCGTTCGTATGTACATACCAGTTTTGCCAGTACATACGGAGCTTAGGGTTTTTATTTTTCGGCCAGCGAAGCGAGCCCACGGCAGAAGAACCACCTTTATATTTAGGGTAAAAGATTTTGAAGAGAAAATATGTTTTCCTGTAGTAATTAACGTGATTTAACCAAATTTGACCTTCATTTCAATTGCAACCAAACAGAACAACCAGTTAGGCTAACTTTTGTGTCAAATGAAGTTAGCCGATCTGGTTGTTCTGTTTAGTTGCAATTGAAATGAAGGTCAAATTTGGTTAAATGACGTAATTACTACAGGGAAACATACATTTTCTGTTCGAAATGTTTCCCTGACCAAAAATAAACTTTTACCAGCATCAGTAGGGGTCTGCGCCCATGTTACTTTTAGGATGATTGTGGAATTTTTGTGCATTTAGTTTTACTAATTTTATTTTATGTTAAACAGCTATTATACAGAAGTAGGCAAATAAGAATTTTCAATAACTTAGACTGCAAGTTGACAAAATCTCGTCACGAAACAAAAGATTCTCAGAAACCTGATCTCTCGCACTTGGCTTTTTTTTCTCTTTGACTGGTAAAACCTTCTGTCATGACCTGCATTGAACCTGTCTTGGCCTACACATAGGCCAGCCATGAAATGACCTCAAATTGTAAACAAATTAATATTATAGAATATCTCCTTCTCAGTCTAAGGACAAAATCTCAGAGTTAGGTTAGTTAAGGTTTTGGTCAATTTCAAGGATGGTTCCTTCGGGGAGATGCTGGTTTCGGCATACTGTGCTCAGTGCAGTTAGGCGTCGCAGCACTTATGGTCTGTTTATTCCTGGGGCTATTTTACTTAACAAACTCTGATTTTGTTCCTTTTTCTTTCTTCCAATTTTACTCCAAAGTTTTCTTCCATTTTCTATCGTTCAAGATATACCCAATATTCAAGACTAAATCTAAATGGTTTAGTAGATTTTATGGAAATAAATCATAGTTGTATAACACAGTACATTTTTCATTATCATTTATTCAATTGGGATTTATATTGAAAAATAATTCACTTAGTAATTTCAACTTAGACTATAAAATTTTTGTTTATCTTATGTTTCAGACTTTCTCATATCAAAATGAATACTGTATTACCATTGAGCATTGCTTGTAGACAGATGGTAGACAGTACAATAATGTGTTACCTTGAGCAGAGTCAAACATCTCTCTTATTCCTCATAGTTTTATCATTTTCATTCCTTATTAAGCTGTTTTTTATGTGATTATGAATTCAATGCACAGCACATTATGCAGTATTTCATATTATTTTTTCACAAAGTAAATTTCTTTTTTATATTCCTCAGGAAGACGTTGTAATCGCCTTCTGGTAGCAAGCTGATTGTCCTAATCTTTGCTGTGGCAGGAGATAACACCCGTCATATTGTCAGGAGTCTCACCACAAAGGTGACTAAGATAATCGCCATCCAGCCTCATAGCAGCTCATCTTATCGGGTTCCATCATTGCTGTGACTCCAGACCCCCTCGTTTTCTTCGGTGTTAGTAAAGTCAATACTGTATTCAATGGAGATGCAGATGGTTCCTTATTCTGCCATTTATAGAAAGAAGAAATGAAGAGGATCAGATAAATCCAGAAACAATGGAATCCATTGCGTTGAATTCTCTTGTCCAAAGACTGAATCAGACAGGTATTGGCTGAAGGGACATCCACTGAAGGCTCCTCATGTTTCATTGGTGAGTTTGGGAATCAGGGTTTTGGGTACCATATCATACAATGGAAATATAAGTAGGGTTGATATTAAGAACAGTTCCCAATGTGTAACAGGCGTGTCATAGATCTCAGTGGCCTTTGGGTTAGGTTACTTCCATTTTCTATCTTCCCTCTTGACCGTTAGATTTTCTTATTCTCTAGTCTCTGCCTTTCAATTAAAGGTCTGGCTTAATAATTCCTTTATAATAATTGCTATATACAGTGTTGTATGATACTGTACCTATAATCATTATCAACTTCTTGCTGAGCTTTAGAAATAAGACCTCACTATTTTATAATACATTACAGTACTGTATTGAACTGTATTCTAATATCTACTGCTAATCAGATTTGTTCCATAACTGGAATACAAACCTACGCTATTTATTTGGGGGTTTTACTTTTGGCGTAGCTGAAATGATGAGCCGTTAAAATCTAGCGAGGGTTAACTACCCATAACGCTAGTTAGCGGGGGTAGAGAGGCTAGCTTGCTACCGCTCCCACTCACACTCCGGTGATATAGCTCACTTTTGCTTTTGGCTCGGATGGTATACGGTTATTGCCGTTCCTCATCCTTTGCCGTTAATGAATTCTTTTGTGCTTTTTCTTTGTGTTAGTGTGTTTGTATATTGACTTCTGCGACCATGCGCACCTACCCTGGACTTGATGGCCGGCCCTGCGAAACTTATATGTCGGCAGTGGAGACTGATCGCCACACCTTTTGTCCCTTCTGAAGAGGTCAACGGTGTGATAGTAACACAGTGTAGTGAGTGTCGGGAGTGGTCTGGCTCTCAGTGGGAGAGGTTTGGGTGACGACGGAAGAAGTCTATGCGGGATATCTCTCTTTCGAAGGTTCCTTCAAAGGGGGAAAAACCTAACGCGGCTTCTTCAGTCTCGCGACCTTCCTCCGAAAATCCTACTCGTTCGGCCTCTTCCGAGAGACCGTCGAGTAGTAATGTACAGTAGACCCTTTCAATTGCAGCCAACCCCGGTCTTCGAAAGATGGTGTTGCTTCCCCTAGCGAAGCTGCCCCACTTCTCCCCACAGGTGAGGTCTTGTCTATGTTTTTTGTTTTACAGGCATGGTCGTCCTTGGGGCTTCCGGGTCCGCCCTCCAAAGATTCCTTGCTGTAGTACAGCTCATTCTCCGGGGTGCAAGTGTGCAGCTGTTGTTGTCGACTTTGGAGGTAGATCCTCTTGCGCTCATCAACGTCATGGTGTCAGAGGTGTCGTCTGTAGTTTCTGCCACAGCCCCTGCCCCTCCAGACTCTCCAGCTGTTGCTGCCGATTTAGGTTCCCCCATTCCTGATCATCCTTCGAGGGGGAAATTTACTCCTATATCTGTCTCTCCTGCGAGTGTTTCTCTTTCTCAGTGAAGTTCTTTCATAGAGACTCCTCTTTGGAGGACTTCTGCTGCTCATGGCCAGCTTTCTGATCCATGGGCCCCTAGAGGGTGTCTCCGTCGCAGAGCTCACCCGCCGCTTCACCTTAGAGGTTGTCCTTCACCATCAGGGAAAAGACGCCACTTCAGCACTTCAGCCTCGTCTTCGTAGCCGTCCCTCGCAGAGGAGTCTCCACTTCAGTTGTCTCCTGGCCCTCGACCTTCGCTCGTTCCTGGACCTTCTGACAATGCTGCTGCTAGTCCTCGGACTTTGGTCCTGGACTCTTCTATAGATTGTTAACAATCTCCATCGGTGGATGTTCGCCCCTCCAAAGGGCACATCCCTGTTCCTGTGCTTCCTACCAGCTGACCTGCCGACCTACCATCACCATTCCTGTCTCCGGTACAGTCTCCTTAGGCTTACCAAAGTGTGCAGCTGCGTGCCAACGCTCTCCAGCTCGCCAGCGCCCTGCAGTGCACCAGCGCTTACCAACATCTCATCAGCGCCAGCCTGCTCTGTCATGCTTTACTCAGCATGCACGCTCTCCAGCTTGTCAGCGCTCTACAACGCTTTGGTGCGGGCCTTCACCTGCTCGTCCTCAGCACCTTCCAGCACAACCTCGCCACTGAGAGCAATGTTTGCCAGGTCGCCAGCGCTCACCAGCCAACCTACGATCTCCGGCGCAACAGAGCTCGCCTAAACCTCAGCTCGCGCCCGTGCAACTTCGGTCTCAGGCTCGCCTCTGCTGTCTTATACGACAGCTACAGTGCTCTAATGCGCGCCAGAGCTCTCCTGCACGCCAACGATCTCCAGCGTGCCAGTGCTTTCCTGCATGCCAGAACTCTCCTGCACGCCAACGATCTCCTGCGTGCCAGCGCTTTCCTGCATGCGAGAGCTCTCTTGCACGCCAACGATCTCCTGCATGCCAGCGCTTTCCTGCATGCCAGAGCTCTCCTGCGTGCCAACGATCTCCTGTGTGCCAGCACTTTCCTGCATGTCAAAGCTCTCCTGCGTGCCAACGATCTCCTGCATGCCAGCACTTTCCTGCATGCCAGAGCTCTCCTGCGGGCCAACGATCTCCTGCGTGCCAGGGCTTTCCTGCATGCCAGATCTCTCCTGTGCTCGTGCCAGTGCTCTCCTGCGCGGCAGCACTCTCTCGCGCTTGCTTGCCCTCTACCGTGCGCCAGCACTCTCCTGTGCGGGAGAGCGTTGGCCAGTGCTCTCCAGTACCGAAGGTTCCAGCTGCTCTCCAGCAACATCCTGCGCAATCTGTGGGGATTGCACAACACCCTGCGCATTGTCTTAGTGCGCGCCGCTCTCCTACATGCCCTTGCTCTCCTGCATGCCCTTGCTCTCCTGTGCATTCTAAAGAAGCTGCACAGTGCTTTACTGCGTGCCAGCACTCTCCTGCACACTTGTGCTCGCCAATGCACCATCGCTCGCCAACGCGCCAGCGCTCACCTGCGCACTCGCGCACTGACCAGCAACAGGAACATCACATTGACAGTTCAGCATCGCCTCGTTCCCCACCCTGCAAACGCATTTCAGTGCGTCCACCAGGGAAAGGGGAACAGGCCTCTACAGAAGGGTTCAGGATTCCGAAAGTGCCTTCCTCTAAGGCGGACCCACCTACAGCAGAGACTCCTCGTAGGGAACCTTCGGTCCCTTTCCTTTCAGGGGATCTGTCTGACAGTGCGTCAGTCAGTCAGCAGCCTTGGTTCAGTAATATGGTCAGGGCAGTGGTACAGGCATTCAATCCTCTGTCTGGCCGCTCTTCGGAGCATCCTACAGCTCCAGCAAACCCTCTGCAAGGAACCATGACTTCTTCTTCTCCCCTTAAGAGGAAAAGAGGAG
>NC_090749.1:93703638-93826138 GCF_036898095.1 Palaemon carinicauda | reverse complement strand
AACGCTTCTATCATCCGATCATCCCATTTTAATTTTGTACTATTCCTTTTACCCGTCCATTCATTCAAAGGCTTCCCTATACCTGAACAATCTCTAACAAACTTGCGCCCAAACTCAACCAAACCAAGAAAACCTCGCAACTCACGCACAGTCCGGGGACGTGGAAATTCTCGCACCTTATTCACAAACTTGTCACTCTTCCTTATACCAGATTCACCCACTACATGCCCAAGAAATTCCACCTCCCTGGACAACCACGTACACTTCTCAAGCTTAATTTTCACACCAACTTCAATTAATCGCCTCAACACTGCCTCAAGCAACCGCATATGTTCCTCAACAGTCTCGCTCGCAATCAGAATATCATCTATAAAAACAGTCACCTTCTGTCGATCGAAACCAGCCAATACAACATTCATCGCTCTTTGGAAGGCAGCAGGCGCATTAGCAAGACCAAAACTCAACCTTTTAAATTGGTAGTGACAATTTGTACTTGAAAATGCGGTAATGGGCCTGCTCCCCTCTGCTAGAGGCATCTGATAATAGCCCCGCACCAAATCTAATTTAGTAAAAACTTTCATTCCATGCATCTTATAAACACAATCAGACACCACATTCATTGGAAAACGTTCTTTAACAGTCACCTCATTCACCTTCCTATAATCAATACACATACGTAAACTTCCATCAGGCTTTCGTACAGGGACAATAGGGCTATTCCAGGCACTCTCACTCCTTTCTATTACACCCATACGCTCTAATTCCTGACACTGCTCCTCTATCTCCTTGGCAATAGGCGGAGAAAAATGCCTGGGACGCTGATATATGGGGGTATCTTCACTGAGAACTATTTTAAATTCTGGCAGGTCTGACCCCCCACAATCATCGTCTCCGAGACTCATAACTCTCCGCTTATCCCATAACATCTTAAGCAATCGTTCCCTTTCGACCTCACTTATACTCTCATCTAACTTAATTCTTCCTTTCAACGTATCGTAATCCCAATCGTCATCGTTCTTTACCTTACCAGCCATTACCTGTCTCGCTTTAACATATCTTCCATCCTCTACATTGATCAGTGTATACATACATCCCATGCAATCGCCCTCACGTATTCCACGTACTCTTCTTCCTAACACTCGGCAACAACCTTACATACACCTTGGGTTCCTGCATATTCATAACACCATCATATATATACGCACTCGTTTTCACCAAATTACCTGCTTCCATACCTTCCACTACATATTCATCCTTGTCACTATTTGAAATTCCCAGACTGCTCGGCCATACAACTTTTACACTAATAACCTCACCTTTCTTACCCGATAATTTTACACTTTCCCTTGCTACCAATGGCACTCCCTTCCACACCTTCGTACTCACTCTGCCGTCTTCCTTTAAATAAAATTCCCCACAAATATTACCTTTAACCTTTATTTCTATCATATTCACACTTGGATGTACAATCATACCACATTTTTTCAGAAATTTATACCCAAGCAGTACGTCATATTTCTCATTCGCTCCCTCGACCACGTAAAAATTATTATCTTCCATCATCAGCCCCCCAATCATAACATTTTCCCGCAACTTTCCTTGCACAGGCATACGCAAATTACCAATACCTTTTACTTCACCCTTACATCCCTTAAATTCACAAACCTCTTTTACTTTATCATATGCATTTCTAAACATTAAATTGACACCACAACTAGTATCAATCAAACCAACCAACTCTACACCATTAAAAATCATTTTCACACTCATGCAATCATGTGCTCTTTCTCCCATCACATCTTCATGCAATAAACCCTCACGAACATGCATCACATTCACTCCCCACACACACGAGGACTCACCCAGCTGAACCCTCTGATTAATTAGTTTCCCGAACATCCTGGCTGACTTGATCCCTTCTTTCTACAAACCCTAGCTACATGCCCATCTGCACCACATTCAGTACACTTACCCCGCGGCTCCTTGCACATTCTAGCATAATGACCATCCTTACCACAATTACCACAAATTACATTCATACGATTATTACGGCATCCACTCGCTATGTGTCCAGTCATACCACACCGATAACACTTAACCACTTTCTCTTTCTTACAGTCGCTAATACGATGCCCTGTCTCTCCACACCCGAAACATGCTCCTAATGCCCATCTACACTCGTTCTTTTTATGTCCTACCTTCCCACACCTATAACACCTCTCTTCACGGATACCACTACCTAACCTAACTTGCTGCGTACTAGCACTTCTATCTCTCCAAACTTGATTTCCCTGTCTAAACCCGTCATTTCTCGGCATGGGTATTCCTACATTACTCACCCTAACACTTCTATCTATTACACTATCAGCTGCCCTCATTGGCCCTCTCATAACAGCATCTCTAAAACTACCAAATTCTGGCACACTTTCCTCCATTCCAGTTCTTACACTCACAGATTTACTTTCTTTCATACACCTATCCAACTCGTAATCCTCAACTATCTCTAAAATATCATCCCAAGTCAATCTCTCTCTAGTCCACCTCATTTTCTCCTTCCGTTTCAAATTAATAAACTCACACACACTCTCTGGTACTGTACCCAAAAACTTCTTCATTAGTTCCTTATTTTCATTTATTCCTTCGTCCCCATACTTCTTTCTAGCCAATGTTTCTAACCGACATACATACATCGAGATTGCTTCACCCACCTTCATTCGTGCTTCATCAAAATCATTTTTTCGCTTATACTTAACACTACCTTTCATACGTTTTACCTGTTCAATTATCCTCCTCTTTACACTTTCATACTCAACCTCTCCTACACTCATTATCACCCCATACATCGTCAACAAATATCCTGACAAAAATTCTCCCAACTCCCTAGCCCAAACTCTCTTACTATCCCCATACTTAGCCTGACAAAACTTTTCATATTCCCTAAAGAAGTCATATACATCCCTACTGCTATGTTCATTAAACCTTTCACACCTAGGTACCTCTCTCATAAACACTGTCTTACAAACTTCCTCTACTTCATTCTCACTACTATCTTCACTGTCTACTCCCTTCTTGTTGCCTTCTTCATTTGAATACAATGAATCTAGTTCTACACTCAAAGTCCTATCTTTAACTATTCCCTTCTTACCCTTTTTCTTACTTACCACCTTCACCCATTCATGATCATCCTCACTCACACCCTGACCTTTCTTCTTTTCTTTCTTCACATTATCTTTACCTTTCTTCTCCTTCTTCCTATCACCCTTCGTTCCAATCTTACTATGTCTAGGCCCTTTACTTTCAATATCACTATCACTACCTTCCCCATTATCACTTACCCTATCCTCTTCCACCATCAACCCGTTACCAGAAGCAGAAGCCACTCCTCCGACTGCACCTTCACCTATGACAGTTTTCATCATCCCCATTACTTGCCCTATCATAGCTTCCATTCGTTTCTCATTTTCTCGCATCCTCATCTCAACACCCTCTTCCACTCTTTCTACAGTTCCCTGAAGTTCCCTAAGTTTCCTTTGCATCTCCTCATTCTCACTACTTAACCTCGCATTCTCCAGCAACAACCTCTCCTCTCGCTCATTAGACAACCGCAATTCCTCCTTTAAAATATGCAACTGTTCTTCCATTAACTCCATTTCAATACCTTTTAATATTTCAAGTAATTCCTAACCCTATTTACCCTTGTCCAACAGTCCAGTTTCAATCCCACCTTCGACAGTCGTCCCTGTTCGGGCGCCAAATTTATGTGGCGGGATGTAAACAACACAACCCCCCCACACCCTTGATCACTCCTACTTTCTCAATATCCCACAATACAAACTTTCCCCTGACTCTACTTAAAACTGGACTCTTGGACAGAAGGAAAATGAAAACAAAACATAACCTTAACACTATATTCTTAAAAGTAAACGCAATCATAAACCAAAAAAAACACATCACGAATCATAAACAATATTAAATATACAACCGTAACACCATTCAAATAAAAAACCCTAACAACTTAAAATTACCACACCCAAAACCAATATTTGTTTATGAGTGGAACTCTTTATCCACACACACGTGACACACCAAAACCAATATTTGTTTATGTGTGGACGTCGTTGTCCACACAAGGGCCAACAGTCCTTTTATAGCCCAACCCCACAACTCGGTTGCAACGCCACAATATGGCAACACTTGACACTCAGTCAATACAAAAATGTTTTCATTGATTTAGTCCGTGAGCGTAATCATCATCATCATCATCCTCATCGGTATCATCATCATCAACAGCAATCAGAAGTAAATTCGGTCCGGGTCGTCAACAAATAAATCAATCTGAGCAGTCTTAAAACAATCTAATACAGGCCAGGTCGTCAACTAAAGATCGGCATTCAAAAATAACTCTCCAAAGGAAGAATCGCGGCCTGCCAAAAAAATAAAAAACACTTATGAACACTCCTAACTAACAACTATCGCACTATAATCAAAGATAAACAATAAACTTTCTATCATTCATGAACGTGCCTAACAAAAATGAATAAAAACAGTACTTACTCAGAACATAAAAACACTAAACAGCCGGCTTTCGAAGAACAAAAAAAATGCAGAACCGACTCCTTCTATCGTTCGAGATCCAATGCTTTCGCCCAAGACATTCATCACCACCCTATCCTAGCTAAAAAGGTAAACAAACAACCTCAATTATACCAACAATCTTTCCAACTTCAAACAATCATTCGCTAATTACCCTTTTTCTTCAGCGCGCACCGCGGCCACACAAAACACGCACACACAAACGCACATACACACATATTCTCTCGCGCATGCGCGATCTCACAAAACTAAAGCAAATGAAATTCTCTCTCTCTCTCTCTCTCTCTCTCTCTCTCTCTCTCTCTCTCATGACAAAGCTAAAGCAAATAAAATGTCTCGATTTAACAATACTAAAACAACTCTCTCTCTCTCTCTCTCTCTCTCTCTCTCTCTCTCTCTCTCTCTCTCTCTCTCTCTCTCTCTCTCTCTCTCTCTCTCTGTGACAAAACTAAAGCCAATACTGTAAACACACACTCTCTCTCTCTCTCTCTCTCTCTCTCTCTCTCTCTCTCTCTCTCTCTCTCTCTCTCTCTCTCTCTCTCTGACAAAACTTAAATAAACACTCTCTCTCTCTCTCTCTCTCTCTCTCTCTCTCTCTCTCTCTCTCTCTCTTGATTTGGCAAACAAAAAAATAAATTAAAATAAAATTAATCCTCCACATCGGCCTTCGGTGTTGGAGTCTTACCTCCTTTCTCGGAAGGAGTCCAAAGACTCTAAGACTCTTTCAGAGTCCTCTTCTAGGACTTGCCTACAGAGACAGCCGGTCACTCGAGGGATGTCTGCGACCCACCCCGAGAAGAGCTCTCGGGGATGCCGAGAAGAACTGTCGGGGATGGAGGCAGGAGACTTCGCTGCAAGTCCAACTTCGGAAGGAGAGTAAAAAGAGTCAGAACATGCATTCTGGCAGGTTGTGACTCTCATAAGGGTTCTCAATGGGTTTACCAACCCAGAGATACTCCCACGGGAGGCTATGAACACCGTCTTAGACCGTGTCTTTGGCACCTAGAAACCCTCAAAGACCATTGGAGCCTTGCCCTGGTCTCATGGGCTGAAGGGTGTCAGGGCTAAGATCGCCCTACAGCTCTCTGAACATGCCTCCTCCCAACGTTATGGCTCTGCCTAAATGCTTCTCCCACCTCCTTGTGTCCAACAGAGGAGGTATTTTGAGATTCTGGAGGAGTCTCGTCCAGCTCTTTCTCTTCATCTCTCCTTGGAAGAGCTCACCTGGGAGTCTCTGTAGAGAGAGACGCCAGTCGACAGGTCTCCTTCTCGGCATCCGAGATCCTTAACCAGAAGAAGGTCATGAAGTACGCCATAGAGGCTACTTTGTGGTTTGATGTCTGATTAGGGACCTTGAGAATCCTGGTACAAACAGGATTTCTCCAAGGAACATACCAGGAAAGCAATGGAGACTTTCCTGCTCTCAGGCACTCGCACGATCGAGTTTCTCGCCCACCAAGTTTCGAACTTGTGGGCGATTACCCTACTGAAATATAGGGACGCGGTGTCTGAGAGGTTCCATCAACAAGTTCCAAATGCCCAGATTGCTAGGCTCGGATATTCCTCTCTAGAGGGAGCCCATCTATTTGAGCCTAAGGACGTGGAACATACTTCTGAGAGATGGAGGAAGCCCCATCAGGACTCCCTCCTCCATAGGGCTTTGACTTTCAAGCCCTATAAACCACCAGCTCCTCGGCAGTCTCGTCCAGCCGAGACCACGATGAACAAGACAGCAACGAAGACCACTGTGTCTAAGAAGACCTAGGCAATAAGTCTTCCAGGGGAGGAAAATATCCTAGATGGAGCGGCTGAGGCCGCAAACGTTAGTATAGGCACTCTCCCTGCTTTTCCACCTGTAAGGGGATGCCTACAAATTTGTTCAGACAGGTGAAAGCAACTCGCGGCCGAACCCTGGACAATCTCCGTGATTCGTCTAGGGTATCGCGTCCCGTTCATAACATCTCTCCTTCCCCTGACCAGGAATCCAGTGTCTATAGACTCCTTTGGCCTGGGATCAGCAAAAGGGGCTGGCCCTTCGGGCAGAAGTCCAGACCCTTTTGAAGAAGGGTGCTCTCCAGGAGGTCCTCAATGGATCCCCAGGTTTCTTCAGTCGACTCTTTTTTGTGAAAAGGGCTTCTGGAGGCTGGAGACCAGTCATCGACCTCTCAGCTCTGAACAAGTTTGTCAAACAAAATCCGTTCAGCATGGAGACGGCAGGCAGTCAGACTAGTAGTAAGACCACAGGACTTTATGTGCACACTGGACCTAAAGGACGTGTACTTCCATATCCCAACCCATCCGTCTTCAAGGAAGTACTTAAGATTCAGCCTAGACAACAGGAAATTCCAGTTCAAGGTGCTGTGCTTCGGTCTTCCTACAGCACCTCGAGTTTTCACCAAAGTGTTTGCCCTAGTGTCATCTTGGGCACACAGGATTGGCATCCGTCTACGTTATAGGGACGACTAGCTAATCCTAGCAGACTTGGTTTCAACCCTTCTTCAACACCGAGACAAACTTCTGAGACTTTGCCAAGATCAGGGGATCATGGTAAATCTCAAAAAGTCATCTCTGCTTCCAACACAGAGACTGGTATACCTAGGCATGATGATAGACACCAATCTCCACAAAGCCTTTCCATGAGACGATAGAATAGCAAGGTTGAGGAAGGTCGCAAGACCCTCTCTCTGACGAGAAGAACTTCAAGCCCATACGTGGTTACGTCTCCTCGGTCACCTTTCATCAGTGGCCCGTCTAGTTCCCAACGGTCGCCTGAGGATGAGATCTCTCCAGTGGCAACTCAAGTCCAGGTGGAATCAGGCTCTCGATTCCCTGGACATTGGGATCCCCAGGGGATCAGCAGAACAGACGGACCTCGAGTGGTGGGTGGCAAACGAGAACCTACGAAACGGAGTGGATCTTCTCGACCTTCCCCTGGATTTGATGCTGTTCTCGGACGCTTCAAAAAAGGGTGGGGGCTCACGTGCTGCACCACTTGACCTCAGGCTTCTCGTCAGAGTCAGAAGAGTACCTCCACATAAATCTCTTAGACGATGAAGGCCGTCTTTCTGGCCCTTTAACAATTCATTACGGGTCACTCAGTGCTGGTGATTAGCGACAACACCACATTTTTGGCTTACATCAACAAGCAAGGAGGTACTTTTTCGCAGCTCATATCCCATCTAGCATTAGAGATACGAAGATGGGCCGAGATTCACTCGATACCACCATCGGCACGCTTCATTCCAAGCAAGAGGAATGTGCTCGCCTGACCTTATGGGGTTCTCCGACAGTGGACCTCTTTGCAACGGCCCTGAACTGACAAGATGCATTCCACCAATGGTGGGACAACCAACATCGACGTTTACGCCTTTCCCCCATTCTGTCTCATGAGGAAGGTACTCAACAAAGCTAGATCATTGGTCAACCTCTCAATGACCCTCATAGCTCCGCTATGGCATCACGCGGAATGGTTTCCGGACCTTCTGCATCTCCTGAAGGAGCCCCAAGAAAACTCCCTCCACGACAAGATCTACTCAAACAACCACATGCCAACATATTCCACAAAGCCGTAGCTTCGCTACGACTTCACAGCTGGAGACTATCCAGCATCTTCTCTCAGAGAGGATTTTTGCAACAAGTTGCAATCAGGATGTCTGGACACCTGCAAAAGTCATCAGCAGCAGTCTACCAGGCAAAATGGAAGGTCTTCTGTGGTTGGTATCATAGAAGGGTATCTCTCCTTTCGATGCCACTATTCCAGCAATAGTAGAGTTCTTCATGTATTTACGGAGAGAAATGCGCCTGTCAGTCTCAGCGTTAAAAGGCTATCGCTCAGCCTTAAGCCTCGCCTTTACACAGAATGGAATGGGCATTTCTTCATTGGTAGAACTTTCCTTACTCATACAGAGTTATTGACTTCCCTGCCCTCAGTCTGAAGTGAGACCTCCCTCATGGAACGTGGTTCGAGTTCTCAGGTCTCTTAAGAGACCTCCCTATGAACCATTACGCCAGGTAGCAGATCTCCACTTAACTTGGTAGACAGTGTTCCTGCTAGCTTTGGCTTTGGCCAAGCGAGTCAGTGAATTTCATGGTCTCTCATCAACATCGCTAATTCTAGGGGATGGGGAGAGGTAACGTTCAGCTTCGTACCTGAGGTTATTGCTAAGACTCAGAAACCAGGCGTAGTGGATCCTCAATTCGACTCCTTCTAGATTTCGAGTCTTTGTTCTGTAACAGATGACCCTGATCATCTCTTACTCTACCCAGAGGAGTTTGATGCTGTACCGTAAGAGAACAGCCGTAGCCCGTCCTCGTGTGGTGCACTATTTGTCAGCACAGGAAGGACCAAGAGGAGGGTCACCAAGAATAAATCTCAGCATGGATTCGCAAGGTCATAGATCAAGCACTGAATCCAGACCCTCCTCCTTCACGTTGCCCCAGAGCTCATGGTGTCAGGGGCATAGCTACGTCCCTGGCATTCAAGAGGAACTTCTTAGTGACGCAGGTTCTTTAGGCTGGGGTGTGCAGAAGGTTGAAGGCACTGTTACTCGGTTTTAGTCTGCATGAATGAAAAGGTTTGACTAGCTCTTATTCTTTTCTTCATTCTCCCGTCTTGGGGAAAGCAGCATCCTGGGTTCTCTGCACAGCTGACCTCAAACCACAGTAGGTAAACCGTGCTCTCTTGTGTACCTAGTATTAAGCTAATACAGTACTGTTGTGTCCCCATACCCTGGTGAGGTGGTATTGGGAAAGTCTTGGTTACAACATTTTTTCCTACTAAAGACTCGGAATAACTTTACCTGGATGGTCACACTTCTAAATATCTCAACACAAAGCTCGCGTATGCCGCGGACTTTGTATAACAAGGTTTTAGCGAGGCACAGAGACCCCTTATTATGAGTACTAACATACTCAGATAAGGAGCCCCTGGGTTAAAGCCATAACCCAGATTAGCAGGGACATCCACCCTTCCTAATGGGTGAGTCACCCCTAAATAAATAGCATAAGTTTGTATTCCAGTTGCAGACAAATGTCAAATTCGTAGATAATTTGTATTTTTCCTAAGGATACAAACCTTAGCTATTTGTGCAAACTTTTCCGCCAGCCCTATCCCCCTTGAAGTCCTACTTCCAAGCAAAGTGAGCAGTATGGGTAGTTAACTCTTGCTAAATTTTAATTGCTCGTCATTTCAGCTACGCCGAAAGTAATACAGTACCCCTAAATAAATAGCTAAGGTTTGTATCGCTAAGAAAAATACAAAATATCTACGAATTTGTCATATTCATATGTACTGTGCTGACTAACCAGGTTCTGTCTATGACCATTTTCTTTGGTGGTCAAGTATACCTATTCTTTTCCAGCCTTGGGTTAGTTTTAATAGTGTTCTGTACAACATTATCTTTAACCAAGTCAAGCATTGCTCAATATTCTTCATAATTTTATAATTTTTATTCCTTAATACTTGAAGCATATTTCTTCATAGGGTTGTAAAACATATGTTCACCACAATATATTGTATTTTAGGATTAAACTTTTATTTTTTATTGTATTCTTAAAGATAAATTTTCTCTCAGGGAGACCTTGAAATCATCATTGAAGAAGTCGTACATCCTAACCAAGGCAATGCAAGGAGACTGCTGTGGTCATATTGCCAGCGTACACTGTGCTTTCACATCATTGGATTCAAGCCCTTTATAAATTAGCCCAGTCATTGTGTGTTGGTGACAAAGCCCAGCTTTTCCTTCTTCAGTGGGGTAGCCACTTTTATCCATGATTCTAACATCTTCCAACATCAGCATAACATGAGTTTGTTCCTGTGCGGATACAAACTTCCGTGTCATTTAATCTGGGTTTACTCCCAAGTTGTTTTGCTACAACCAGAAAGAAAAATGTATAACTGGCAACCGTGTATGGTTACCAGGCAGTGCCATGGTTGGGTAGTGCACTTATACCTCTGAGATGCCGAGTCACTCTCCTTATAACTGATCTCCCACACTACGATCATGACCCCATGCTGGACTCTTTCTTTCTCCAGGGCTTTTTCTTTCAGTGTGCTTTGTGAGATGAAGGGCTTTTAAGGTACAGTACTATGCTGACTTGCCCTGGTCTTGAAGGTCGCCCTTGAGGAACATAAGGTGGGTCCAGGTTGATCCGCACCCGTCGTACTTGAACTGCCGTGGTAAACCTTGTGAAATTTGATGGCAGTGACCACCCTCCCAGTGGGAGAAGTTCCATGCATGTTGCAAGGAGAGAGCTAAGAAGGATGGGTCCCCTTCCCCGTCTTCTTCTGTTGAGAGCAAGAAGCCTCCTGTGACCCTCTTAACTGAGGGTGACGGCCATTATCTCCATAATTTTCAGTTGTTCCGTAACCGAAATACAAACCACGCTATTTACATAGGGTATTACTTTCGGCGTAGCTGAAATGGCGAGCCATCAGATTTTTAACAAGGGTTAACTACCTCCTCGCTAGTTAGTGAGGGGTTAGGGGAGGGATAGCTAGCTACCCCTCCCCCCTCACACACTGGTGAACTGATTCACTTCGCTTTTGGTCGGGTGATGGGCAGACGTGTCTGCTCTCAACCTCGCTTGGCAGCCATTAATGTTTTGTCTTTACTTAATTACTTACTTTTCTTTTACTTAATATATATAAATATTCTTTGTGTTTATGTATATATTTGGGTACGTATAGAAATATAGTAAGTTTCCTCTTCAGTGTTGTGCTGTGTGTGTGTAGGACAATGACACCGCGTAATTCCAGGCCACCGCAGTTGCACTTGATGGGGAACAGTCTCTCTTGGTCCTTCGGTCGTTCCTTCGGCTCCGATATTCGGCCGCCGTGGGGAATCGTCATCACTGGACTTTCTTCATTCATCTGTTTTCTCCGCTGTTCCTCCTTCCCTGCGGGGAACTTGGACTCTCAGCGAAGGGAACGTGGGAGTTTAGATTGACTACGGTCTCTCTCTCTAATCGAGGTCGTTCACCCTTTTACTACTACTATGTACTATTATGGTAGCTTCTTTCCCTTTCCGGGTTGAGTTACTATTCCGTTTATTTGTCTCAATTATTTTTAATGAAATCTAATTGTATTTATTAATTTTCAGTTTCTGTGAAGAACACTTCCCTTTGGGGTTCAGTTGTTCTTACTTTTTGTGAACATCCTTAAATGAATTACATAATTATAATTCTGTTATAATTCTGTTTTCGTTACAGTTCTCCACCCTCCCCCTTCTCCCGTGAATGTCAGTGGGGGAGGAGGGCGCATACTTGATTTGTAATTCTTATGTTCTATTCCCTCGTAGTTTCTCTTCGGAGTTCCTCCCGGGGGAATTTTTTGTTAACTAATTATTTATTTTATTTTTTCCAGTAACGATCTGGTTTCTTCGTTGCCTAATGTGTTAACAAAGCAGAGCTGCCCTGTTTGTGCCTTGGGAGTCTGCTGTTGCTGCCGCCTCTCTAGGACATCGTCATGGGCGTGTTCCCTTCTCTTAGAAGTTCTCCCGTGACAACTTTCATCTTAGAACGCTCAGGAGGTTCGCCTCCAGGGGTGGGTAACTTCCCTTCCGAGGGAGGTTCCCTTCCCAGGTATGAGTTTTTCCCCTGCAGGGGGGGAACTTCTTTCAACTTAATAATTCCTGGATGGTTTTTCCTGGTCCTCGGACGGTTATGCTCTTGGTACTGAGCGACCGCTCTTGTGACCATGCTCAAGGGGCTGAGCGGTTGCAAGGCCGGACCCTGGAATTTCGTGCGACTATGCTCTTGGGGCTGAGCGGTTGCACCTGCAGCTATGCTCAAGGGGCTGAGCTGCTGCAAGATCAATCTTGTGACCTCTCTCGTTCACGAGGGAGGCCACTCATAAGGACTCCTCTTTGGAGGATTACTCCTTATAGGTCAGCTTGCTGATCCAACGGCCCTAAGGGGCGCCATCATCAGTGTTTTCTCGTCTCTTCTACGAAGTGTTCACGTCTCTCGTTCGCGAGAGAGGCCACTCGTAGAGACTCCTCTTCGGAGGACTGTTCCTGTTCAGACCAGCCGGCTGTTTGGGACCTCTCCACAGTTCGCCTTCTCCTAGACCTGCTGACCTGCCGTCTCCGTTCCTGGCTGCTGACGCTGTGGACACCCACGCACCCTGTTATCCAACGGGCACCGTCCCTTCGGGGCGAAGGGGCTTTCTTACACTGTGAGTAAGTCCCTTAAGTGCCAGGTATCCCCTGCGCACCAACGTTTTCCTGCGCGCAAGCGCTCGCCTACTGTTCCTGCTGTTCCTGATAATTCCATCCAGAGGAATCCTGTTCCAGTCCTGATCGTCCCAGTTCCGGATCGTCCTGTCAGCTGTCCCTTCATCTTAGCGCGCTCGCGCGCTCGTGCTCGCCGATGATCTTCCTACGCCAACGATCTTCTTTTGCGCGCTAGCGCCGACGATTTTCTTACGCGTGCAAGCACCGACGATCTTCCCTTGCGGGCTAGCGCTGACGATCTTCTTACGCGCGCTAGCGCCGACAATCTTCCCTTGCGGGCTAGCGCTGACGATCTTCTTCGCTCACAAGCGCCGACGATCTTCTTGGCCGATGATCTTCTTTCGCGAGCGAGCGCTGATTGCGCGTTAGCACTGACGATATTTTTATGCGCGCAAGCGCCGACGATCTTCGTACACGTGCTAGCGCCGACGATCTTCTTTTGCGCGCTAGCGCTGACGATCTTCTTAAGCGCGCAAGCGCCGACGATCTTCTTACGCGCGAAAGCGCCGACGATCTTCGAGTGCCGACGATCTTCGAGTGCCGACGATCTTCGAGTGCCGACGATCTTCGAGTGCCGACGATCTTCGAGTGCCGACGATCTTCGAGTGCCGACGATCTTCGAGTGCCGACGATCTTCGAGTGCCGACGATCTTCTTACGCGCGCAAGCGCCGACGATCTTCAAGCGCCGACGATCATCTTTCCCGAGCGAGCGCTAACGATCTTCTTACGCGCGCAAGCGCCGACGATCTTCAAGCGCCGTCGATCTTCTTACGCGAGCAAGCGCTGACGATCTTTAAGCTCCGACGATCTTCTTGGTGAACGATCTTCTTTGGCGCGCTAGCGCTGACGATCTTCCTACGCACGTAAGCTCCGACGATCGTCCACGCGCAGGCTCCTATGGTTCCCCGCGCCAACGATCTTCTTACGCGCAAGCGCCGACGATCTTCTTATGCACGTAAGCGCCGACGATCTTTTTTCGCGCGCAAACGCCGACAATCTTCTTGCGCGCACAAGCGCCGACGATCTTCAAGCGGCAACAACCTCGTACTTGCGTGCGCTGACAGCCGCGCACGCGCCCACTTTTTCACGGGCTCTTCAATCTGATTCCTGCTCACCCTATGATGTCTCGCCCGTGCGCCCGCACGAGAATGTTTTCAATGGTCTCGCGAGCGACCCCTGGGGTTTTTCCCATCGCTCGAGCGCCAGCGTCTCTCACGTGCTACCCCTAGGGTTTTCCCATCATGCGAGCACCAGCGCGCTCCCTCTACCAAGGTGAGACCTTCTCCCACCGCACCAATGGGAGAAACCCCACCTCGAGCAGGAGAATCGTCCCGTGTTAAGGAGAGAAGAGCCCTCAGACTTCTTTGTTGGAGTTACGTATCCCTCCTAGCAGGGAATCGAAGGACTCTAAGAGTTCCCCCAAGTAGAACCTTTGGGGACAAGAGTCTTTGCTGCCAGTTCACCAGGAGGAGAGCAGCATGATTCAGAGCACCTCTCTGTGGAAGAGCTTTCCTGGTTTCCTGGGGAGTCTCTCTTGAAAGACTCTCTAGCCGGCAGGTGAAATTCTTGGCAACAGAGATCCTGAGTCAGGAGAAGGTCGCAAAATTTGCCATACAGGCCACTTCGTGGCCGGATGTCTGGCTAGGGTCTCTGGGCATCCTGCTGCGACCCGAGGATCTTTCCAAGGAAAGCACCAGGGGAGACCTGGAGATCTTCTTCCTCTCGGGCACACGTACCATCAGGTTTCTGGCCCACCAAGTTTCGAACTTGTGGACAAACTCGATCTTGAAACGACGTGATGCGGTGGCCGAGAGGTTCCACTGGAAGGTTCCAGCCGTGGATACCTGTAGGCTTAGACACTCTTCCATCTTGGGAAAGAGTCTGTTTGAGCCCAAGGATACGGAACAGGCAGCTGAGAGGTGTAAGAAATCGAACCACGATTCTCTTCTCCAAAGGGCTCTTACATATAAGCCCTACAAACCTCCAGCACCTCAACAACCTCGCCAATCCAAGACGATGAAACCGGTAGCGGCAGCAAAGACGAACGTGTCCAACCAGTAGCCCTTTCCTGTCAAAGACAAGAAGGGCGGAAAGTCCTCCAGGGAAGGCAAGAATCCTAGAGGGAGTGGCCAAGGCCACGAGCACTAGGATTGGCAATCCCCCTGCATGCCGGCAAGTTGCGCATTCAGGTGGCAGCAACTCGAGTCCGATTCCTGGACGATCTCCGTGATCAGTCAGGAATATCGCGTCCCATTCTTAACGTCTCATCCTCCCCTGACAGCGAATCCAGTGGCGTTGAGCTCCTATACCATGGGATGGGTAAAGGGGCTAGCCCTTCGGGCAGAATTCGAGACCATGCTCAAGAAGAATGCTCTCCAGGAGGTCGTCGACGGCTCCCCAGGCTCCTTCAGTTGACCCTTTCTCGTAAAGAAGGCGTCTGGAGGCTGGAGACCCGTCATCGACCTCGCATCTCTGAACAAGTTTGTCAAACAAACTCCGTTCAGCATGGAGACAGCAGACACGGTCAGACTTGCAGTGAGACCGCAAGACTTCATGTGTACACTGGATCTGAAGGACGCGTACTTCCAGATCCCAATCCATCCGTCTTCCAGGAAGCACTTAAGGTTCAGCCTAGACAACAAGATCCACCAGTTCAAGGTGCTATGTTCGGTCTCTCCACAGCACCTCAGGTATTCACCAGAGTGTTAACCCCTGATATCTTCATGGGCACATTGGATCGGCATCTGTCTCCTCCGCTATCTGGACGACTGGCTGATCCTGGCAGACTCGGAGTCGACCCTTCTTCGACACCGAGACAAGCTTCTGGGACTTTGCCAAGATCTAGGGATCATGGTAAATCGCGAGAAGTCTTCTCTGCCTCCATTTCAACGACTGGTATATCTAGGCATGATATTGGACACCCATCTCCACAATGCCTTTCCATCAGACGACAGGATAGCAAGGCTGAGGAGGGTCACAGATCCTTTCCTCAGATGAGAAGAGCTTCCAGCCCAATTGTGGTTCCTCTCCTAGGGCACCTTTCCCCCTCTGCCCGTCTAGTTCCAAACGGCCGCCTCAAGATGAGATCCCTGCAATGGCGGCTCAAGTGCCGGTAGAATCAAGGCCTCGGTTCCCCGGACATTCTGGCCCCTATGGGTCCGGCAGAACGGACGGACCTTCAGTGGTGGGGGACAGAGGGAAACCTTCGAAGGGGAGTGGATCTTCTCGTCCTCCCCTCGGATTTGATGCTGTTTTCATACGCTTCAAAAGAAGGGTGGGGGGCCCACGTTCTGAACCACAGGATCTCAGGCCTCTGGTCAGAATCAGGAAAGTGCCTCCACATAAATCTTCTAGAATGAAGGCCATATATCTGGCACTTCAACAATTCCAACAGATCCTGGCGACTCACTCCGTGGTGGTCGTGAGCGACACCACCACTTTAGTGGATTATATCAATAAGCAGGGAGGTACCTTTTCACAACAGCTATCCCATCTTGCAGTAGAGATACTGAGATGGACCGAAGTCCACTCGGTTCCACTATCGGCTCGCTTCATTATGGGCAAGAGGAATGTGCTCGCTGACAGTCTGAGCAGAGCATTGCAGATAGTGAGTACCGGGTGGTCTTTGGATCCGCTAGTAGCCAACAAAGTCCTGACTTTTTGGGGTTTGCCGACGATGGACCTGTTCGCGACAGATTTGAACTTCAAGCTTCCGCTGTACTGTTCCCCAGTCCCGGACCCCAAGGCACTCTGGCAAGATACCTTCCAACAACGATGGGACAACATCGACGTTTAAGTCTTCCCACCGTTCGGTCTGATGAGAAGGGTGATCAACAAGACCAGACTATCGGTCAACCTGTCAATGACCTTAATAGCTCTGCTATGGCATCATGCAGAGTGGTTCCCAGACCTTCTGCAGCTCCTGACGGAACTCCCGGGAGAACTTCCTCCACGACACGAGCTACTCTAACAACCACACTGCAACATCTTCCACAAAACTGTAGCATCGCTTCGGCTTCATGCCTGGAGACTATCCAGCATCTCCTCACAGAGAGAGGCTTTTCGCAACAAGTTGCGGAAAGGATGTCTCGACACCTGCGAAAGTCATCTGCAGGGGTCTACCTGGCGAAGTAGAGAGTCTTCTGTGGTTGGTGTCGTGGAAGGGGTATCTCTCCTCTCGATGTCACTATTCCAGCAATAGCGGAGTTTCTTGTATATTCGCGGGAAGAAATGCGCCTTTCGGTCTCGGTGGTGAAAGGCTAACGCTCAGCCTTAAGCCTGGCCTTCAAGCTGAAGGGAATGGACATTTCTTCCTCGCTGGAACTTTCACTACTCATACGAAGCTACGAGCTTACCTGACCTCAGTCGGAAGTGAGACCTCCTCCATGGAACGTGGTTCGTATCCTCAGGTCTTTTAAGAGACCTCTGTTCGAACCATTACGTCAGGCTTCTGATCGTCACCTGTCTTGGAAGACGATGTTCCTGCTCGCTCTGGCGTCAGCCAAGCGAATCGGTGAACTTCATGGTCTCTCGCATGACGTCGCCCATTCAAGGGGATGGGGGGAGGTAACATCCGGGTTCGTCCCTGAGTTTGTTGCTAAGACTCAAAATCCTGGAGTTCCGGACCAACGGTTCGACTCCTTCAGGATTTTGAGTCTCCGTTCTGTAACAGATGACCCAGACCATCCCCTACGGTGCCCTGTATGGAGTCTGAGGCTCTATCTTAACAGAACAGCTGCAGTTTGCCCTCGAGTGCAAGCCCTGTTTGTAAGCACACGAAGGACGAAGAGGAGGGTCACGAAGTACACCATCTCAGCTTGGATTCGCAGGGTTATCCACCACTCCCTGAATCCAGACCCTCCTCCGTCATGTCGCCCTAAAGCACACGATGTCAGAGGCATCGCTACGTCCCTGACATTCAAGAGAAACTTCTCAGTGACGCAGGTTCTACAGGCTGGGTCTGGAAGCGTCAAACGACCTTCACAGCCCACTACCTGCAGGACGTGACCCACAGGAGGCTTGATACATTCTCTATCGGCCCTGTGGTGGCTACACAACAGCTGGTCTAACCTCAGGCTCCTTAATGGACAGGTAGCAGAAGGTTGAGGGCATTGTTACCCGGTTTTAGTCTGCATGAATGAAAAAGTATGCCTGGCCCTTACTCTTTTCTTCATCCTCCCCTCTCTTGAGGAAAGCAGCATCCTGGGTTCTCTGCATAGCTGACCTCAAACCACTGCAGGTAAACCATGTTTCCTTGTGTTCCTAGTATTAGAGAATACTGTCGCGTCCCCCATACCCTGACGAGGTGGTATTGGGAACGTCCTAGCCTAGAGCTCCATCTAAAGGACTTCAGGTCGACTTCCTAGGATGAGTCACACTTCATTCCTTCACACACAAGCTTATGTAGGCCGCACGTTCCTTGCGAGGTGCAGGGACTCCTTATCCCGAGTGCTACACACTCGGATTCTGAGTCCCCGGGCAAAGCCAAAGCCAGTAAGGCTGGGACTTACCACCCTACCTAAGGGTTAAGTCACCCAATGTAAATAGCGTGGTTTGTATTTTGGTTACGGAACAAATGACAAATTCGTAGATAATTTGTATTTTTCCTAACCATACAAACCTTAGCTATTTACACTACTTGCCCGCCAGCCCTGTCCCCCGTGAAGTCCTACCTCTAGGCGAAGTGAATCAGTTCACCGGTGTGTGAGGGGGGAGGGGTAGCTAGCTACCCCTCCTCTACCCCCTCACTAACTAGCGAGGGGGTAGTTAACCCTCGTTAAAAATCTAATGGCTCGCCATTTCAGCAACGCCGAAAGTAATACCCAATGTAAATAGCTAGGGTTTGTATGGTTAGGAAAAATACAAATTATCTCCGAATTTGTCAAATTAGTGAAACTCTTGTTAATGTTTGGTTGCCCTTAGTGCATAGCAAACATTAGTCCCTACCTGACACTTATCCTTTGGCTTCAGCTCCAGCACAGCCTGGGGTGGACTCAGTTCCAATATCTTTAGTTCCACGTTATACCAATCTACTCAGATTCCCATCTCCACCCACGAGTGTGCTCAGTGGTGATCGTCACGCTTTTGTTTCAGATTTTCAGAGCCAAGGTGACTTCTCACTTTAGGAGGACTCTCCAGTAAAAGTGCTGAAAGATTTCACCCTACTCTCATCTGAGAATTTCTTCCCATGTGCCGAATGAGAATGACTTATCCCCCTGTATGGAGGCAGCCATCGTGGAAGGTGCTTACTTTTCCCTGGCTCATATGCACCAGTTTGGGTTGCTTTGTACACCAAGGGTCCCGCAACATCACCTTCTTCCACAGAAAGACCCAAAATTTCACCATTATCTTCTTCGGATGTTGATAGGACATCCACAGTTGTGTCCATGACAAATTCCACTGTACAGGTTTGGCTGTTTCATCAGAGTACGAACGTTGGCTTCCCTCTCCCAACGTCCCTTTCAGGAGGCGAAAGTTTTATCAATGTCAACAAACGTCTCAGCTCCTCGTGTCTCAACCACACATATTAGCATACCCTCACTCTATTCTCATAGAATATGCACCATCCTTGTGTGTGAGTGTGCAACTTGATCATGCCACCATCTTATCACATGACCTAATCATGTTTTGACTTGAGCACGTAGCCTTGCGGAAGTGCCTAATGAACGCATGGTACTTTTAACTAGCATTACTCCACTTTTCAGAGACCCTCAAAGGTCTCTTTGTGGTGTTGATGAGCAGCAACTCCAAAGTGGTGACTTACATCTGCTGAGCGATATCCTTGAGCCAAGTCTTTAAACTAAAGGGACTCGATCTCTTTTCCTTGTGGGAGTTATCAGGAGCTTTGAACAGACCTGCCCACCTCAGGAACTCAAACCCCCATCTTGGGATGTGACAAAAATACTGCGATCCCTCAAGGTGACACCTTACGAACCTTTAAATAGGGCCTCAGACCGAGACCTGACCCTGAAGAAAGTTTTCCTCTTGTCCCTGTATAATTCTAATACCTTCAACTCCTACTGATATGTCAATTGTCGTAATTAACATTCGGATGCCACCATTCACTTTAGGACAATTGACTTATTCAATATATGTTACAATCCAAACCTTGGCATAAATCTCTTTTCATAGTTTATTTATGAAAGATCTATTTTAATGTTGGTGTTGTTCTTAAAATACTTAAATTTTTCATTAAATCTTTTGTATTTTATTTATTTCCTCTTCTCACTGGGCTATTTTTCCTTGTTGGAGCCCTTGGATTTATGGCATCCTGCTTTTTCCAAATAGAATAGTAGCTTAGCAACTAGTAATAGTAATAGTGTACCTCATAGGCCTGGTTTAAAGGTCGCTCATGGATGGCAGAGGAAGGGACACTGACATTGCCCTAGCAAGCAGGACAATGCCCTAGAGACTGATCATTTATACAAATGATCAGTGACCAACCCCCCTCGCCACCTGAGCCCCCTCTCCACCCAAGCTAAGACCAGGGAGGGCCAGGCAATGGCTACTAATAACTCTGCAGGTAGACCTATAGGTTTCCGCAAACCCCCCATCCTTAGCTCACTAAGATAGTGAGGTTGTTGCCACTAAAGGAACTAACAAGTTTGAGTGGGAATTGAGCCCCTGTCTGGTGATTTCCAGGCAAGGACGTTACCAATTAGGCCACCACAAGTCCTGCTATTGAATTTAAACTGGTATATGACGTTGGAGACGGATGAATCTTCATATTTATAGTTGAGGTAGAGGGAAAGGCTGATCCCCACAGTTTCTTCTTAATTCTTTTAGTTCTTGAACAGTGCTGGAGTTGGATATGCGATGACGTGACCTTAACAGGTACTCCATCCAAAACTGGTGCTCTTTAATGCAGAAGCTTCCTTTGGGATAACGATCCTATGTCAAACAACCTGCAATTCGTAGCCTAAGGTATACTGTACTGTACTCCTACCTAACCTACTGGTTACACTGCACAGTTAGCCTGGCAACTCAAGAATCTTGACTTACGGTTGGTGGCACAATTCCCATCACATGCAAACTTAGCATTGAGTAATTATCAAATCGTGTATCATCATCATAACAAGACTTGATAATTTGTTGTTATTTTAAGATATTAAGTATTATGAAAACACGTACATTATAACTTAACACAATTTCATACCTTTTACAAGAGAGAGATTAGACTTTCAAATGATGATAAAGGGAGCAACACCTCTCCCCTCTCGAATCATCGTAGTTGTCTCGATTGTAAACACAACTCCTCCTCCTTTGTTTACGCTTACTTTACGCACCTACGTATGCACACTCGATCCTAAACATTCTCTCAATTTTGAGTGGTTGACTTAACATCTTGATGAGATCAAATCCAATTCTTATATCCAGTCTACTAATTGTTAAGCGATTTAATATCAAGTTGAAGAAGAATTTCCACCAGCTAAGTGAGTGAGCAAACTGCATGTCTTGTACTACCATATATCACATTGCAAGGGTTGGAAAAACCTCTCTTTTTTTATCTTTGTTCCAGAATTTGTGGCTAAAACTCAAAATCGGGCCATAAACCACACCAGATTTGACTTTTACCGTCATCTTTTTGTCGATCGAAGATCTCTAATCTGTTTGTGAGCACAGGATGCACCGAAAAGATTTCTAAGAACACAATCTCTTTTCAGTTCCATTATCTCTTATTCTCAAAGTCTATAAATCCTCAGGAGAAGTTCCGCCAGGTCCCCCCCCCCCATAGATCGGTGAATACCTTTTCTATGGGTCCAATTGTTGCAGCACAACAGTTGATCTAGGCCAAGCTCTTACAGGACGCTCAAGCTTTAGTCACGTCATCAGTTATTCTCCGCATTGAAGCGTGTGAACGTGGAATGTTGCCTTTCTTCAATTCCTTCTTCATAAAGTTCCAGTCATCATATTGTCTTCACCGAAGGAACCCTTATGTCAGTCTGATTGTCATATATTTGTAATTTTTTTCTCATTTTTGTGGTTACCTAACAGTGATCAAGTACAACAGTAGGTAGAGACCAGTCCAACGGCTTCCTCCCGCCCGAGGAACTCCCATATAAATGACTCAGAGGTTTGTGTCCGCATAAAATCAAACTACAAATTTTTAAAATTATTTGTGTTTTTCATAGCTATACAAACCTGAGTTATTTATCCAAATGTCTGGCCTCATCCAGCCCACTAGTCTTAACCATAGGCAGAGTGACTCGGCCTCTCAGAGGTATAAGTGCGCTACCTCTTGAGAGGCTGGGTAACCATACATAATTGCCCATATAAATGACTTTGGAAAACTACAAATTATTTGGAAAATTTATAGTAAAGTATTTGTTATCAGTGCTGTTGTTCACAATCTAGAGACTTTCCTTTGAGTGACCCTAAAAGGCTAGTTGCTTGCAAAGTTAATTAGTTTAGAATAGTATACCCTAAGAGGTTAAAGAGAAAATGGAGATAAAGAACAGAGAAATGTATATGCTCTTAATCAGTGGTGTGCATTCTTTTGTGTAGATTTTCTCAAGTAGTTTTAATCAGTGATTTGTTATGGAGTTTTGTCAGAGAAGAAAGACTGAATCTTTCAGATCTTTAGTGTAGATTTTCTCAAGTAGTTTTGATGTTGTGAAATCCAACCAACTTGCTCATGTAGTCATACCTCACGTTAAATGGTTTCAACTTTCTCTTTTTTTTTTTTTTTTTTGGAAAATTGTAGGAAAAATAGATTGAGATGGATAAATATAATCAAAAGAATGGAAAAGTTAGAATAATGAACAACTTATTGCACTTTATAAACTACAATGTGTGGCTTACTTAAAAAAAGAGTTTATAGATAATGTTTTTCAAGAGTTGATTCTTGTTGTGCTGTAACTAACACAAGATATTTGAATGAAAAACTTAATGAAGGGAGTGTACTCAGTACTACAGCACAGTACTTTGAATGTACTCTATTTCATGAAATGAAAGGATGGTCACTCGGAGAAAGTAGAAAGATGAAAAGTTAAGGAGAGAAAACAGTAAAACGTTTGAGTAGAAGGATTGAAAGTGGACCTTTAGAACTGCTTATATCATATTCCTGAAATGACTTGAGATGTCTGAGTATCTTGTCTACCATTTCTTTGAATGGGGATTCCCTCAAAGTCCTGTGCTGTACGTCCTGGTCTATCTGTCCGTTTACTGTCTTCCTGTCTCAACTGTCCATCCTGTAGGTCCAGCTTATAAGTCTAGATATTTAGAAATCTTGGAGTTGGATTTGATGATCTTGCTAAACTATGTCAAGACAATAATGCTGTTATGAAAGTAATAGCTTCTAATGTTAGGTCCAAAAAGTAACTCTTTCAGACACTTCATCAGCGGAAAGAAGCTTGTTCTTATTTGTCAAAGCCTTTTGGTTAAGAAGTTTAACCAGATCACTGAGTTAGAGAAAACTTAGGAGTTTTCTTATGGCCAACCAGTAAAACCTTGTTCCCATTATATTTTACAAAGAAAACACAACTGTATCGTGAAATGTGTTTAAATGGTTTTCATCTTACAGGTTTTGTGAAATGAAGAAGTCCCTCCTTGTATCATCTGCACAGTTCATCCTATGGCATCTGCTTAGTTAGGAAGAAAGACAGCCAGCCAAAATGCTATTGGAACCCTTAGCAAATCCTGCAAGTACCAGGTGAGTTTTCCAATTCTAATCCACTCTGGTAATCTACAAGAGACTTTCAGCCAAGATATTTTGTGATCTAAGAAATAGCAATTTTAAAGACTCAAACTTGTTTGCAAATGTTTTTTTCAGTTGAACAGGTTGATATAAGTCTTGTTTCATAGTTTATGTATGACTGATCTTTGTTCCATAACTGGAATACAAACCACGTTATTTAATAGGGGTATTACTTTCGGCGAAGGTGAAATGACGAGTCATTAAAATTTAGCGAGGGTTAACTACCCATACTACTAGTTAGGGGGTGTAGGGGAGGGTAGCTTGTTACTGCCCCCACCCCCCCATACACACACCTGTGATTGAGCTCACTTTGTTTTCGGCTCGGATGGTGAATGGACGTTGCCGCTCTTCATCCTCGCCGTATGTTGGCAGCCATTAATCTATCTTTTTGCTTTTTCTTTTCTCTAGTGTGTGTTGTGAAGTTGACTTCTGTGACCATGCCCTGGACTCTCCAGCCACCCTTGTGGAACGCTTATGTCGGCGGTGGAAACAGATCCTCACACCCTTTGTCCTATATGCAGAAGTCAACGGTGTGATAGTGTAAATAAGTGTAATGAGTGTAGGGAGTGGCATTATCCTTGCGGAACAGGTTTGGGCGACGGTGAAAGAAGAAATTAGGAAAACCCAAGGCCTCTCCTTCTGTCTCCGGACCCTCCTCTGAAGCTCCTACTCATTCAGCCTCTTACGAGAGACCGTCGAGTAGTAGGGTAGACCAAGTTAATGTCGGCCAACCCCAGTCCTCGAGAGATGGTGTTGCTACCCCTAGCGAAGCAGCCCCACCTCTCCCCACAGGTGAGGCCTTGTCACTAACCCCTTTGTTGCAGATTTGGTCTTCCTTGGGGCTCACGGGTCCACCCTCCGAGGAAGCTTTGCTGCAGTTCATCCGAATGGGTGCTTCTGTTCAGCATTCATTGTTGCCATTAAAGGTAGATCCTCTGGCCCTCGTCCATGTTGTAGTGTCAGAGGTGTCACACTTAATGTCATCCGACTCCTCCCAGCGGCTGGTGCCAACTTAGTTTCCCCCGTTCCTGAACATCCTTTGAGGGGGAAACTAAGTCCAACATCTGTCTCTCCTGCGAGTGTTTCTCCCCCTCATGGAAGTTCACTTCAGAGGACTGCTGCGGCGCACAGTCAGCTTCCTGATCCAACGGCCCTCAGAGGGGGCCTTCGTTGGAAAGCTCCCCCTCCACTCTCTGGTTCGTCTGCTTCGTCGCAGCTGACCATCGATCATCACTGCTCCTGCTGCTAGTCCTGTGACTTCGGTCCTGGACCTCTCTGCGGATCGTTCGCGATCCCCATCGGTGGATGCTCGCCCTTGCAAAGGGCACATCCCAACACCTTACCATCCACCCTTCAGACCTGCCGACCTTCCATCACCATTCCTGTCTCAGGTAAAGCCTCTTGAGGCTCTAACAAAGTGTGCAGCTGCGCGACATCGCCCTTCAACTTGCCAACCTACAGGACACCAGCGTTCACCAGCAACTCGTTATGCACAGCCTGCCCGTCAGCACTCTACAGCGCTTCGATGCCCCTTCACCTGCTCACCCTCATAGACGGCAGCAACATCATGCGCCTACACGCCAATGCTCTCCTGCGCTCCCTGCTCCCACGTTCGCCTGCGCACCCTGCGCTCACAGGCTCAGGGTCGCCCACGCAACAGCGCCCTCCTGCGCGCCCACGATCTCCTGCGGTCTTGCGCTCTCCTACACACCCACGATCTCCTGCGCGTCAACAATCTACTATGCACCCATGATCTCCTGCGCATCAGAAATCTCCTAGGCGCCCATGATCTTCTGCGCATCAGAAATCTCCTAGGCACCCACGATCTCCTGCGCATCAGAAATCTCCTAGGCGCCCACGATCTCCTGCTCGTCAACACGCACCTATGCGCCAGCTCTCTCCTGCGCGCCAGCACTCTCCTGCACGCCATTCCTCTCCACAGGCCAACAGATTCCACAAAGCCGTAGCTTCGCTACGACTTCACGCCTGGAGACTATCCAGCATCTCTCTCAGAGAGGATTTTTGCAACAAGTTGTGACTAGGGTGTAATGGATACCTACGTAAGTCATCAGCAGCAGTCTACCAGGCAAAGTGGAAAGTCTTCTGTGGTTGGTGTCGTAGAAGGGGTATCTCCTCGTGTATTTGCGTGAAGAAATGCGCCTGTCAGGATCGGCAGTAAAAGGCTATCGCTCAGCCTTAAGCCTCGCCTTTAGACTGAAAGGAATGGACATTCCTTCATCGCTAGAACTTTAATTACTCATACGGAGTTATGAACTTACCTGTCCTCAGTCAGAAGTGAGACCTCTCCCATAAAACGTGGTTCGAGTTCTCAGGTCTCTTAAGAGACCTCCCTATGAACTATTACGCCAGGCAACCGATCGCCACCTGACTTGGAAGACGGTGTTGCGGCTAGCTATGGCTTTGGTCAAACGAGTCAGTGAACTTCATGGTCTCTCATACGACATCCCCCATTCAAGGGGATGGGGAGAGGTAACATTCAGCTTCATCCCTAAGTTTATTGCTAAGACTCAGAACCCGGGAGTAGCGGTTCCACGATTCGACTTCTTCCGGATTTCTAGTCTCTGTTCTGTAACAGATGACCCAGACCATATCTTACTAAGCCCAGTGAGGAGTTTGAGGCTATATCTTAAGAGAACAGCCGCAGCCCGTCCCCGTGTGCTTGCACTTTTTGTCAGCACAGGAAGGACCAAGAGGAGGGTCACCAAGAACACCATCTCAGCATGGATTCACAAGGTCATAGACCTAGCATTGAATCCAGACCCTCCTTCACGTCGCCCCAGAGCTCATGATGTCAAGGGCATAGCTACGTCCTTGGCATTCAAGAGAAACTTCTCAGTGAGTCAGGTTCTTCAAGCTGGAATTTGGAATCGTCAGACCACATTCACATCCCACTACCTGCAAGACGTGACCCACAGGAGACTCAATACGTTCTCTATCAGTCCTGTGGTGGCTGCACAACAGCTGGTTTAAAACCTCAAGCTCCTTTTGTTCCGTAACCGAAATACAAACCACACTATTTACATAGGGTATTACTTTCGACGTAGCTGAAATGACGAGCCATAAGATTTTTAATGAGGGTTAACTACCCCCGCGCTAGTTAGCGGGGGTAGGGGAGGGGTAGCTTGCTACCCCTCCCCCCCCACACACTGGTGAATTGTCTCACTTCACTTTTGGCTCGGACGATGTACAGACGTGTCTATCCTCGTCCTCGTTACTGACAGCCTTAATTTGTTTTTTGCTTTTTCTCAGATCTTGTGTGTTTGGAAGTTGGCCTCACCTTTTCATCGCTACTATGCGCAAGTGCCCTGGACTCTCTGGCCGCCCTTTTGGGACCTTCATGTCAGCGGAGGAAACGGATCCTCACATCCTTTGCCCGCAATGCCGAGGCCAACGGTGTGAAAGAGATAATACTTGCAGTGAGTGTAGGGAGTGGTCTGCCTCCCAGTGGGAGAAGTTCGGCCGTCGGCATAAGAAGAAATCCAAGAGAGACCATTCTCCTTCAAGGGTTGCCTTGAAGAAGGAAGGCTCTAAGGACTCCTCTTCCGCCGCCCGAACCTCCTTCGAAGCTCCCACTCTATCGGTCTCTCGTGAGAGATTGTCGAGTGGTAGCGCAGGCCCTAGTGGTGTTTCCCGATCTCGGGGTGCGGGAGAGGGCGTTGCCTCCCATAGCGAGGCAGCTCCCTCTCCTCCTCCGGGGGAGGATATTATGGATTTTATTGAATATGACCAAACTGTGTCTAATAATGATTTGTTTCAGCTTTGGGCTTCCTTGGGGCTAAAGGGCTCGCCCTCCAAGGAAGCCCTGTTTGACCTGATCCATTTGGGGGCAGCGGTCAAACAGTCGCCGGTAATGCCAGGGGTACTCCCTTAGGATATTGTCGACACTGTTTTGGCAGAGGCTTCCGACGGGTCTGGTCAAACCTCTGCTGCTGCTGCCGTTGCGGACGTTGCTGAAGGCTCTCCTTCCCCCTCTGAACATCCTTCGAGGGGAAAGGGGAGTCCCACGGTCTCTCCTGCGGGTGTGTCTCCCCCTCGGGGGAGCGCACTGACAGAGACTCCTCTTCGGTGGACCGACGACTTGGACGCCCTTCCTCGAGGTCGACTTCGCCATAAGGCTCGTCAGCCTCTCCGCCGTAGGGGACTTCCTTTTCCCTATAAGGGAGTTAGGAGGCGCCTCATTGGGTCTTCCTCGCCGTCTCCTTCCCCTGCAGAGGAGCCTCCTCGTCGGGAGAAGACCGTCGCAGTACCGTCCTTAGACCTCTCCGCAGATCGTTCGCGATCTCCTTCGCCTGCCAGACCTTCCGACCTGCCCTCTCCGTTCCTGGCTGCAGATGCGCTGTGGGCGCCTTCTCACCCTGTCATCCTTCAGGCACCGATCCCTTCGGGGAAAAGGGACTCTACCCACGGTGTGGGTAAGTCCCTCGCGCGTCAGGATTCCCCTGCGCGTTCGCGCGCAGTAGCGCACAAGCGCTCTCCGGAGTTGCAGTCTTTGGACTCAACTCGCCATCGCTCTCCTGCTCGTAGGCGATCTCCTGCTCGCCAGCGCTCTCCTGTGAACCAGCGCTCTCCTGTGAACCAGCCATGCGCACCATCGTTCTCCTGAGCGCCCATGATCTCCTGCTCGCCAGCGCGCAGCTGCGCAGCCTGTTACTGATGCGCGCCCAGCGCGCCAACGATCGCCAGATTTGGACTTAGGCAAGGGGTTTACTCCGTCGCCTCACCCACACGCCCCTGCGCGCCCATCTCTACCTGCACAACAGCGCACGCGCACTCCGGTGCGCCCTTCAAGGGCTCCTGCACGACCGCGTGCCTTAGAATCTCCTTCTGGGCTCATCGACGAGCGTTCGCCCTCGCGTTCTTCGCCAGATGACTCTGCGAATACACACAAACACCTTACTGCGCGCCAACGATCTCCTGCGGGCCCGCGCGTACCCTCGCGTACCCTCGCCTGTGCGCAAACGCTCGCCAACACGTCAGCGCTCCCTTCAGTCAGATCGCCCCAGATCTCCGACGCGCCCGCGTGATAAATCGCCTGTGCGCAGTCGTTCGCCTGTGCGCGGTACGCGCCGTCGCTCGCCAACTCGCCATCAGGAGTCTACGCGACACCGCTCGCCGTCAGCGATTTCCTATAATCCAGCGTGCCCCCTCACCTACGCGCCCACGCGCACCTTCACCTGCCCGCCAACGTGTCCCCTCACCAACGCGCCCACTCGCCAGCGCGCCCACTCGCCAGCGCGCCCACTCGCATATTTCTCCGCGCGACAGCGTGCCCGGGCATCGGAAGTCGTCCACACGTGACCCCTCAAATGCTTCATCGCGCAAGCGCCGCCGCGATCCCCATTCTCGCAGGGATCAACAGCGCGTACAACCGACAGGGACGCGGACTTCCAGATCGCCTTCTGGATCACCACCGCGCAAACGCAGGGCTACCAACCAGGACCAGGACCAGGAAGGATCAGCGGAGAGGTCCATGCAACATTCTTCCCTTTCTTCTTTGCAGGCAGGCCCCGTGGTGTCCACTCCGAAGGGTCAGGAGATCCCCTTCCCTCTGGCGGGGATAACTGACACTGCGTCAGTCACCCGTCAGTCTTGGTTTCGTCACATAATGAATGCGGTGGTTCAGGCTGTGAAGCCTACCCTCGCTGATTTGGGACTGAAACCAACGACAGACTCATCCTCGCTGAAGAGAAGGAGAGGAGTGGACTTCGTGGTAACTTCTCCCAGGGAGAAGTTGGCTCCTAAGAGGTCCGGCAGGAAAGCACCATCCACTTCGCGGTCGGTTTCTCCTTCTCCTGTGGACGAGGTCTTTCCGTCCTCAGGAGAATCCAGTGAGGCAAGGGTTTCCCCCACGGCACCAATGGGAGGAACCCTGCCCCATAGGGGAGAAACTTCTCGCGAGGAAGGTACTTTCCAGACCTCTTTGCTGGAGTCCTGTTTTCCTCCTTGGAGGGAGCCCAAGGACTCCAAGACGATTCCTAAATCGTCATCCAGGATTCGACCAGACCCCGGGAGAACATCCACGTGTCTCCCCAAGATGAGCCTTTGGGGACAGGAGACTTAGCTGCCAGTCCGCAGGGAGGAGAACAGCACAAGTCGGAGCACGCCTTCTGGCAGGTCCTGAGCTTGGTGAGGCAACTCAACAAGTTCACAGACCCGGAGACCGCCCCTCGAGAGGGCAAGGATACGGTGCTAGACCAAGTCTACAGCACCCAGAAACCCCCAAAGACCAGCGCAGCTTTGCCTTGGTCCCAAGGGGTGAAAGGGGCCAGAAACAAGGTCGAAGCCCAACTCTCCGAACTCGCCTCCTCCAGTCGTTCTTCTGCCGGGAACAAACTCCTCCCGCCTCCTCTTGTAAATCAAAGGAGGTACTTCGAGATCATAGGGGAGTCCAGTATGGCTCTTCCCCTCCACCATTCGGTGGAAGAGCTCACGAGGGGAACTTCCCTTGAGAAGCTCTCCGCCCGGCAGGTGACATTCTCGGCGTCGGAGATCCTGAGCCAAGAGAAGGTAGCGAAGTGTGCCATGCAGGCCACTTCGTGGCTGGGCATTTGGCTAGGATCTCTGAGCATCTTATTGCGCTCTAAAGATCTGTCCAAGGAGAGCAATAGGAAGGCCCTGGAGACCTTCCTTATCTTGGGCACACGTTCGATCGAGTTCCTGGGTCACCAGGTCACCAACCTGTGGGCCAACTCGATCCTCAAGCGTCGTGACGCAGTGACCGAGAGGTTCCATCCGAAGGTCTCTGCCGTGGATGTCTGCAAGCTCAGGCGCTCTTCCATCCTTGGAAGAGATCTGCTAGAGCCCAAGGACATAGAACGAACAGCTGAGAGGTGGAGGAGATCGAATCAAGACTCACTCCTCCAGAGGGCCCTTACATCTCGGCCCTACAAAGCCTCCAGCTCCTCAACAGCAACAGCAGCCTCGCAAGACACCGAAGCAGGCACCGGCAGCTAAGACAAGGGTGTCTAAACCGCAGCCCTTTCCAACCAAGGACAGAAGGGGCAGTATGTCCTCCAGGGGAGGAAAGAATCCTAGGGGAAGCGGCCGAGGCCGCAAACGCTAGGATCGGCAATCCCCCTGCGTGTCCACCTCTGGGGGGATGCCTAAAAAGTTGCGTGCACAGGTGGCAGCAACTTGGGGCCGATTCTTGGATGGTCTTTGTGATTAGCCAAGGTTATCGCGTCCCATTCACGACATCTCAACCTCCCCTGACAGCGAATCCAGTGTCGTTGAACTCCTACGCCATGGGATCGGAAAGGGGTTAGCCCTTCGGGCAGAAGTCGAGACCATGCTCAAGATGGATGCTCTCCAAGTGGTCGACGACAGCTCCCCAGGCTTCTTCATTCGACTCTTTCTTGTAAAGAAGGCGTCTGGAGGCTGGAGACCCATCATCGATCTCTCAGCCTTGAACAAGTTTGTCAAATAAACTTCGTTCAGCATGGAGACAGCAGACACGGTCAGACTTGCAGTGAGACCACAAGACTTCATGTGCACACTGGATCTAAAGGACGCGTACTCTCAGATCCCAATCCATCCGTCTTCCAGGAAGTACTTAGGATTCAGCCTAGACAACAAGATCTACCAGTTCAAGGTACTGTGTTTCAGTCTCTCTACAGCACCTCAGGTGTTCACCAGAGTGTTCACGCTGATTTCGTCTTGGGCACACAGGAACGGCATCCGTCTCCTCCGATATCTGGACGACTGGCTAATCCTGGCAGACTCGGAGTCGACCCTTCTTCGACACCGAGACAGACTTCGGGGAATTTGCCAAGATCTAGGGTTCATGGTAAATCTCGAGAAGTCCTCTCTGCTTCCGGCCCAACGACTGGTATATCTAGGCATGATATTAGACACCAATCTCCACAAAGCCCTTCCATCAGACGACAGGATAGCAAGGCTGAGGAGGGTCGCAGAACCTTTCCTCAGGCGGGAAGAGCTTCCAGCCCAATCATGGTTACGTCTACTAGGTCACCTAACCTCCCTGGCACGTCTGGTTCTGAACGGCCGCCTCAGGATAAGATCCCTGCAATGGCGGCTAAAGTCCCGGTGGAATCAAGGATCCGATTCCCCGGACTCTCTGGTTCCTATAAGTTCCACGGAACGGACGGACCTTCGGTGGTGGCTGAACGACGAGAATCTACGAAAGGGAGTGGATCTTCTCGTCCTCCCCCCGGATTTGACTCTGTTTTCGGACGCATCTAAAGAAGGGTGGGGGGCCCACGTTCTGAACCAAAGGATCTCAGGCCTTTGGTCAGAATCAGAAAAGTACCTCCACATCAACCTGCTAGAGATGAAGGCCGTATATCTGGCTCTTCAACAGTTTCAACGGACCCTGGCGGGCCACTCCGTGGTTGTGATGAGCGACAACACCATGGTAGTGGCTTATCCCATCTTGCAGTAGAGATTCTGAGGTGGTGCGAAGCCCACTCGATAACACTATCAGCTCGCTTCATTCCTGGCAAGAGGAATATGCTCGCTGACAGTCTGAGCAGAGCTACACAGATAGTGAGTACCAAGTGGTCTTTGGATCCTCAGATAGCCAACAAAGTCCTGACTTTGTGGGGTTCCCCGACAGTAGACCTGTTCGCGACAGCCTTGAATTTCAAGCTGCCCCCGTACTGCTCTCCAGTCCCGGACCCCAAGGCTCTCTGGCAAGATGCCTTTCAACAGAGGTGGAACAACATCGACGTTTACGCCTTTCCACCATTCTGTCTGATGAGAAGGGTGCTCAACAAGACCAGACTATCGGTCAATCTGTCTATGACCCTAATAGCTCAGCTGTGGCATCACGCGGAATGGTTCCCGGACCTTCTGCAGCTCCTGATGGAGCTTCCGAGAGAACTACCCCCACGACACAAGCTACTCAGACAACCACACTGCAACATCTTCCACAAAGCCGTAGCGAACACCTGGAGACTATCCAGCGTCTCCTCACGGAGAGAGGATTTTCGCAACAGGTTGCGGACAGGATGTCTCGACACCTGCGCAAGTCCTCTGCGGGAGTCTATCAGGCGAAGTGGAAAGTCTTCTGTGGTTGGGGTCGTGGGAGGGGTATCTCTCCACTCGATGCTACTATTCCAGCAATAGCAGAGTTCCTTGTGTCATTGCGGAAGGAAATGCGCCTTTCTGTCTCGGCGGTGAAAGGCTATCGCTCAGCCTTAAGCCTAGCCTTCAGGCTGAAAGGAGTGGACATTACGCCAGGCCTCTGATCGCCACCTGACTTGGAAGACGGCTTTCCTACTCGCTTTGGCCTCGGCCAAGCGAGTCAGTGATCTTCATGGTCTCTCATACGACATCGCCCATTCAAGGGGATGGGGGGGAGGTAACGTTCAGGTTCGTCCCTGAGTTTGTTGCCAAGACTCGGAACCCTGGGGTGCCGGACGCACGGTTCGACTCCTTCAGGGTGACGAGTCTACGTTCTGTAACAAGTGACCCAGACCATCTGTAATTATGCCCAGTGAGGAGTCTGAGGCGTTACTTGAAAAGAACAGCTGCAGTCCGTCCTCAAGTGCAAGCTTTGTTTGTAAGCACGGGAAGGACGAAGAGGAGGGTCACCAAGAACACCATCTCGGCCTGGATTCGAAAGGTTATCCACCATGCCTTGAATCCAGACCCTCCTCCGTCATGTCGCCCTAGAGCGCACGATGTCAGGGACATCGCTACGTCCCTGGCTTTCAAGAGAAACTTCACTGTGATGCAGGTACTACAAGCTGGGGTCTGGAAGCATCAAACGACCCTCACAGCCCACTACCTGCAGGACGTGACCCACAGGAGCCTCGATACCTTTTCTATTGGCCATGTGGTGGCTGCACAACAGCTGGTCTAACCTCAGGCTGCTTATTGGACAGGTAGCAGAAGGTTGGAGGCATTGTTACCCGGTTTTAGTCTGTGTGAATGAAAGAGTATGTCTGGCCCTTACTTCTTTCTTCATTCTCCCCTCCCTTGGGGAAAGCAGCATCCTGGTCTCTGCATAGCTGACCTCAACCTCTGCAGGTAAACCATGCTCCCTTGTGCTCCTAGTATTAACATTTAATACAGTTTACGTCCCCCATACCCTGACGGGGTGGTATTGGGAACGTCCTAGCCTAGATTTCCATCTAAACGACTCCAGGTCAACTTCCTAGGATGAGTCACACTTTTTCCTCCACACACAAGCTTATGTAAGCTGCACATTCATTGCAAGCAAAGAACGTGCGAGGTGCAGGGACTCCCTTTCTCGAGTGCTGCTCACTCGGATTTCGAGTCCCCGGGTAAAGCCAAAGCCAGTAAGGCTGGGGATTTTCCGCCCTTCTTGAGGGGTAAGTCACCCTATGAAAATAGCGTGGTTTGTATTTCGGTTACGGAACAAATGACAAATTCGGAGATAATTTGTATTTTTCCTAACCATACAAACCTTAGCTATTTACACATATTTGCCCGCCAGCCCTGTCCCCCAAGACAAGTCCTACCTCTAAGTGAAGTGAGACAACTCACCAGTGTGGGGGGGGGAGGGGTAGCAAGCTACCCCTCCCCTACCCCCACTAACTAGTGCGGAGGTAGTTAACCCTCATTAAAAATCTATTGGCTCGTCATTTCAGCTACGCCGAAAGTAATACCCTATGTAAATAGCTAAGGTTTGTATGGTTAGAAAAAATACAAATTATTTCCGAATTTGTCATATTGGACAAGTAGCAGAAGGTTGAGGGCATTGTTACCCGGTTTTAGTCTGCATGAATGAAAAGGTTTGACTGGCTCTTATTCTTTTCTTTATCCTCCCCTCTCTTGGGGGAAGCAGCATCCTGGGTTCTCTGCACAGCTGACCTCAAACCACTGCAGGTAAACCATGGTCCCTTGTGTACCTAGTATCAAGACTAATAATGTTGCGTCCCATTACCCTGACGAGGTGGTATCGAGAAAGTCGTAGTCACACAGTTTCTCCTTCTAAAGAACATACTCATATAAGGAGCTCCCGGGTAAAGCCAAAAGCCAGATTGGCTGGGACGTCCACCCTACCTAATTTGTGAGTCACCCCTATTAAATAGAGAGGTTTGTATTCCAGTTACGGAACAAATGACAAATTCATAGATGATTTTAATTTTTCCTAACTATACAAACCTTAGCTATTTAAACAAACTTGCCCCCCAGCCCTATCCCCCTTGAAGTCCTACCTCCAAGCAAAGTGAGCTCAATCACTGGTGTGTAAGGGGGCGCGGTTAGCAAGCTACCCTCCCCTACCCCCGTTAACTAGCGGTATGGGTAGTTAACCCTCGTTGAAAATTAATGGCTCGTCATTTCAGCTACGCTGAAAGTAATACCACTACTAAATAGCTAAGGTTTGTATAGTTAGGAAAAATACAAATTATCTACGAATTTGTCATTTTAATGTTGTTACTGGTCTTAATATAATTTATCATGCTTCTTGTTATATATCATTTATAGTATATTGAACACTTCTCTATTTCTATTCTTCGTTTGTTTACTTTCCCGTTGGAGCCCTTGGCTTGTAGCATCCTGCTTTTCCAATTAGGGTTGTAGCCAGGGTAGTAATAATGAAAAAGTGATAAATACGTTAACAATAGTAAATGTTGAAGCTTTTTATTAATAGTCTAGACCATTTTCCAATTAATCCTTAAGCCTTTTTGAAAATCTGTCTGCCATTGTTTATTGTAACTAACCCAAAAGAGTGTTTTATTCATGTATTTATTTTCTTTTACAGGAAATGAATCCTGTTTCTGGATCGTCACCACAAACCATTTTTAAATCAGATTTTTCCCACAATGCTGATGGAAATTTGGTGCCTTAACATCCTCTGTCTGTGGCACCAGGATTCCAGAACATTCCAGCCAGACCACTCCATCTCAGCTAATATTTGGGACACTACACTAGTACTTCCTAGGAACAAGTACATCAACATGATTAACAAACTCTATGCCAAACCAAATTATGCAGTATTCCACTCTGCTACTGCATATACTGTAATGTGCAACCACACTGAGCTCTATGCTTTGGTAAGACACAATGGCACATCTTTAATTACTAAGGCAATGTCGGTAATGCGACATTATTATCCATGGACGCGACATTATTATCCATGGACGAGACACCATTTAACTGATAGAAGTAGGCCAATAGCTATGGAATCTTATTGTAAATATTTTAAGAACTTGTCCGTTGCCGAAGAAGAAGAAATGAGCGAGACAGACACCACAAATTTTCAATTATACATAACAACCTTGATGTTAATGTCTGCTTATTCAAGGCCTGGTGAATTCCCCAAGCAGATCGAAAGCAGGTTCAAAGCTTTGAAGGCATCATATGACACAGCCATGCCTAGTCATATAGATGCAACAACTGTCATCGCCAATCTCAATATCAATGTTAAGAACAGGATGAGCATATTGTTCGAGGCTGCAGGGTATTGGCTAAGTGTAGACAAAGATGGAAATTATAACCAAAAGCTTACCCTTGAGGAGCTGGGGAATCCAGTGAATTTCAAGGAGAGTGGGATATTGGAACACCACTTCCCGATGGCATTGATGGAGCAAGGCAGACTGGTGTACTTAAATTGTGGACTAACAACCACCCAGTGGGCTTTAGATGTGAGCCAAAGGGCCAAAGCCCACACTGCCGGACTGTCATCTGGCTGGGCCTCTGACATTAAGGTCCTTGAAACTATTGCGGATCTTATTACTTCTTATCCTTACACAGGATTAAGGATAACCCAGCATGAGGCCATCCAAACCCAAAAGTTTCCAAGGATGGCAATGCTGGGAGTCTCAGTAAGGAAGAAAATGTTGGATGCTACACAGGCTGCTGAATTAGAAAATTATGTCACATCAAGCTTCACAGCCAATCTTCAACCTCAGGAAATGAATGAATTGGAAGTCTTAACTCTAATTCTTTCAGGATCAAAAGAGGAGACTTACCTGTCTCTGATTCACTTATCCCCGCTAGATATTGCTGAAGACCTTGTAGCAAGATTGACCCCTAATTTAGTAGAAAGAATAAAGAGGAGGCTATATGCCATGCCAAACATGGGGGCCTGAGCCACTGACAAATACGAGGTGGATCAGCCTCAATATGTGGGTGCACTTGCCACGGAGATGAAGAAGTTCCTAGAAACCAGACTAAGTGAGAGAGAGCTTCAAATGAGAAACATAGCTAGAACAACACAATCAGTTCAAGAAGCAAATGAGCTAACCAGAGACATAAACTTATGGGTGGATGAAGTCAGGGAGGGCATGAGCCATATTTTGCCTGCCAATTTCATGGTAAGAATTCCTTCTGCCTACCGGTTTTCGGACCTGCGGGCAACAATGGAAGCCTCATTCAAAAGGATACACCAAGCCATCATCTCTTTTAATCCAACTCCTGCCCCTTGAAGTGAACTTCAAATTATGATAGCCTTTCCAGTTTTCTGTTTATCAATTGCAACTGGATCAATTTAGAAAAAAAAAAAAAAAAAAGAGCTTTGTTGAATGTGTAACAATAGAAACGTGATTGTGTGTTCTGATAATTATAAAGCCGCTAGAGTAACATAACATAACCAAGCTCAAAAGATATCAAACATGGTGCCTAAGAGAGAATCAGTGAAAGGTGCAGTGGGTGTGAGTGTGAGAAAGAAGGAAGTGAAAGGGGCAAAAGGAGAGGAAGAATATTCAAGCGACTCAGACCATGAAAGCATGGCTGGTCCAAATGACTGCGGATGGTGCAAAAAAGGGGTAAGATCAAACCAAGAAGCTATAGAATGTGATTTGTGTGATGTATGGTTCCACATAGGCTGTGGACAACTAGACAGAAGTGAATTTAAGAGAATTAGCGAATCTAAACATGCCCGATGGTTTTGTAGTAGATGCCGGGGGGATTTCAAAAACTTGAAGGCAGAAAACAAGAAACTTAGGAAACAGTATGATGAACTCAGGGATAATTTCATAGGGCTGGAGGATACGGTAGATGAGTTAAAAAAGGAGATCAGGGCTTTAGTGGATAATAATAGGATAGGAACGGGTCAGCTGACAAGAGAGGAAGTTAGGGAGGAAGTTAGGGCAGAGATGATAGAAATAAGGGAAAAGGAGAAAAAGAAAAACTATAGTAATTTTCAACATAAAAGAAAGTACAAAAGTTGATAGTAATGAAAAGCTGAAAGATGATTTTGATATATGTGGGAGTTTGATTAATGTTGAGTTAGGAATGAACGATGTGGAAATTGAAGAAGTGGGTAGGTTAGGCAAACCAAGGGAAGAGAGAGAGGAACAAGGACAAAGACAAAAACCAAGGCCCCTGCTAGTTAAGCTTAAAAGCACCAAGGAAAAATGGGGAGTAATTGCAAGGGGGAAACACCTTAGGAAATCAACAAAAGAGGAGTTGAGACAAGTTTTCATAGCACCTGACCTCACTTTTAGGGAAAGGGAAAAAGAAAGGAAGTTGCTAGAGGAATTGAGAGAAAAAAAAGAAGATGGAGAGCAGGATGGTACATAAACATTTGTAGAATATACAATGTCATTTTGGTATTGTTATCAAGTTTCAGAAGTCAGAATCTGTTAACCCTGGATAGGTATGCTACTCGGACACCCCTTTAAGGGTATACTCGGTCGTGAACGACCCCGACTCCGAAAAAAATTCAGGAAAAATTTAGTTATGCATCAATCTGTATTGTTTGACTTGCTAAAAATACTTCAAAGAATGCTAAAAATTACTAAAAATATAAATGATACCCATCTACAAAATAACTATTTATTGGAAATATATTAAAAATTTAAGTATACAAAAAAAAAGACGACGTAAATATTCACAAAAAATAGAAATATACATATACACATAAATCCCTTTAGGGACACCTTCTTAGATGGCAAAGCAACAGCGTGTAATTGCTGGAAATGAGTTGGACCCATAGAAGTCAAGATCTGAAATGAGAAAAAAAGGGTAAATTTTCTTGGCCAAAATAATTTGTCCAAATTTCATGAATTTTTTTGGGTACCCAAATGAAATAGGAAGAGGCTAATTTTTTTGTAGAATAAACTCATATTATCCTAGAACAGAAATACATAATAAAATGTGCACTAAGATGTAATTTACTGTTATAACAGGGGCGAAATCTAAAGGTCATATTTTGACGGCCTAGTTCACAATGTAAATTTCTGATGAAAATCATTGTATCTCCTATAAAATATGATATTTATGCATTAAATTATACCAAAATATCACGAATTCTATACAGAACAAGAATATATAGAGATATGCCAACTTACCTTTCGGGTATGTCAACAAAATGGCCGCAGACCGCAACAACTCTTACAGCCCAATCTACCACTTGGAATGAAGAATGGGGTTGCAAGCTCCATATTATCATCAACATCTCTTTTTAACTCCATTAGAAGTGTGTTGATGACATCCATGCCGAGGGAATACTGTCTGCTTGTCCATTATTAAAGATAAATTCAAAATAAATAGAAAAAAAATCAAATTTGCAAAAAACCCAAAAAAATCAGAAATTAGCATTTGAGGGAAAATGGACCTCATGGCAATATATGGCATCTAAGCCAAAACCAATGTCATGCAAGTGGTAGACACACCATCCACCCACACTTTCCAACTATAAAGAACCAAATAAGTATCAACACTGTTCGACAATTTATAATTATGTAATAACTTTGCTGTTTGATCACTTACCCCTATAAAGGTATTCAGGGTAGAGGTCGACCCCTGGGGGGGTAAAAAAACGGGGAAGGAGGGAAGTTAGACGAAAATCAGTCCTAAAGCAGACAATGGCATGTAGACTAGTCACCCCTTGTAGGTCGATCACTTCCATATTCGAGACAGCTGATGATTTATGGGGAAAAAACAGGTTTTGAAAATGCTGTAGGGGTCGCAAACGACCCATCATACCTTTCCAGGGTTAAAATCCTTTGTTAGTGTCAAGTTCCTTTACAAATATTTATAAACATTTTCTATTGAAAACCTGCAGGTTTTAATCTTGGATCATATTCAGCCATTAGGAATGTCTTATCGATGTTAAATACCTGTAGTACGTCATATCTTGTGAAAGATTGTGGATTCTTAACTGTGAACCTTTTTTCCCAACAGAATTTGGAAAGATTTAAAACTTACTTTGCCTTGTGGCACCTCTTGTGTTGCATGGGGCAGGGAGGGCAGTGTGGCCGCCCACTTGAAAAGGAGGAGAAGGAAAGAAGAGGAAAAAGAGTTGGTGGGGAGGAGGTATGGGATCCCACACACTTCTTTTTCATTCCCCCCCCCCTCTCTCTGTCATTCTGCCTACCTCATTTCCTTGGTAACTTTGTGAGTTTCTCAGATTCATTCCCTCAGTGTCTCTCTATTTCTTTCTCTCTCTCACCCAAGTCTCTGTTTCAACCATTTTCCTCCAGATGTTCAGTTCTGTAACTTTGGTCTGAAATATGACGATTGCCTCATTAGTTAAATTGGATAGAAGGAATATTTTGTTTAAGAGTAAACCTTAGATAGTTCTTGCCAGTAAGTTTGTTTATTTGTAAAAAGGCTTTTAATGTTCTTGATAAGAGAGAGTGAATAACTGTAGTATTGCATTTGTCAAAAACATTTTCCTGTTACTTCCATTATTTTGATCCAGTTATTTCAGTACATAACTTTTCCAATGAATATTTTTCAGTTTTTATGTGTGGTATTTTTTCTGTTCTTTAAGCAAATGTAGAAATGATTATGCACATTATTTGATGTATATTGTATGAGAAAATATGACTTGAAATGTAGTGCTTAACACTTTCAAGGTTTTGTTTGAAATACTTCTGGTTTCTATTAAAGAATATGTGTTCTGTCTCCTATAACTGGGAAGCAAGATTGTAATTACTACTTATAATCTGACAAATGAAATCTGGTTGACAATATTTACAAGTCTTAATTGGATATATCTTAAAAACTTAATGGTAATATTGTTCTAAATTGTACTGTAAAATTCTTAATTTCTTTGGCTGTTATAGATGTCACTTATTTTCAGTTGAACTGAGATGCAGAATGAAATGTAAAGTATCATTTAAGTAAGAGTCACATGAAATGTAAAACCCACTTTTGTATAATGGTCTTAAAAGACTGTGTACAACATTCTTATGCTACAGTAATTGAATGGAAGTTCTGTTAAATTGTCATTAGGATTACACGTCAGACGCATTGATATTGCGGGTGCGTTTAGATCTCTTGGTTCCAAGGGGGCCGTACAGGGCGGGCCACAGTAGGTAGTGCCGTTTAGACCTCCTGTAGGAAATTCTGGATAGGGGTGTCATGTCTTCTTGTTCTTGTCTTTGCTATGGCACTGGAAGGTGGGTTTCCAGATGTCTGGAAATCTTGGAAGCATTATTGGATGAATATTATGGACCTTGGAAGGATTTATAGGAATTACTCTTTCTGTTCTGTGTATCCCTAAAAAGGCTTTTGTCCTTCGTTTCCTGTTTTAGTTCCAGGAACATTTAAAAGTTCTGGATGTTTTGGGTTTTGTCTCATCTAGTTGTTATGTTGAGAACCTTGTTTTACACATTCTTATTCTAATGTTTTTTGTTGCATCTGAAGAATGTTTGGTTTTGTGTTATCATATTTTTGGGAGATAATTCTTGATGTTATTCACAAAGAATCAAACCCAAAGTCCTTTAACTTTCCACCCAATATGTCTCGAGACAATTAAACCCAAAAGGTTTGAATTGAACAACAGATGGAAATGATAAATAAACAAACTTATTTTTCAAACAGAACACAATGTTTGAGTTAAGTTTTGAGACAGATTAAGTGTTTTGTGAAAGCTCCGTCAGTTTTGAATAAGGTCTCTCAAGAAAAGTGTGGAGAGAGAAAGAGAGAAGGAACAAAATAAAAAGCTGATTTTATTTCTGTAAATTCTGTCATTTGAATAAGGACAGCACCGGTGTGTAGAGAGAGAGAGAGGAAGGGCGTCTAAGCAACAAGCTTAGAAACAAAGATCATTGAGACCTTGTTCAATTCCTCGGATTGATTAACGACATACGAGATGCCGTGCAACTCGCCTCCTCTCTTTGCCAAGGCTAGAGCCAGTAAGAACTCTTTCTTAAGTGTCCCACATCTGTTCAGTCCTACCGAGATTTGTTGAGATATCAGAAAGGCAACTTTCATAAGTGCAAAATTGGTTTTAAAGTAACAAAATATTAACAGCTGATTGACATGAAAATATATCTCAGAAAATAAAAAGCAGTTTCTATTGTGGTATAGAGAGCTGGCTCACTGTTTGAGTCCAGCCATAGAAAATGGTATTTACCTCCAGATACTATGTAAAAGGTATTTCCACAAGAATCGTTCTTTTAATGAATTTGTGATGATGCTGTTTGACTTCATCGGTTCTAGTGTGTGGCCTTCAGCAGAAGTTTCAGCGCACAAGTTGAATTCCTTTCATTACATGCGATAAGTTGTGACTTATGTCAAGGTCTTTTTCCTTTTTCCACTGTTGGGATCAAGTTGAGATTCTTATTACAGTATTCTATCGCAGCTGAACGGACTGCTTGAGTGGGGTCATAGAATTCTGTTGACTTTGTCTCTAGAAATAAAAAAGTGAGTGCTGGAACAATGCAAAGTTGGAGATGTTACACAGCTGTGTGGGAGGAGGCCAGATGGAATTAAGAGAGCAGAGGACCTTTCAGAACCGAGGGGGTGTTCAAATTGTTGCTTCAAAGAGCCCAATGTACCGAGTTCTGTAAGAAAAGAAGCAAGCAAGTATCATGTCCTGCTAACCCATTTGAGCAAATTGTAACCTGCTTCAATGTTCAGTCAGTTGATAATCTTTAAGTAATGCTCTGATGGACAACATTAAATGCATATGGAGTTTCCAACAGTTTCTACAGTAAAGACTTAGCCCTTGATGACTCTGGTTCACTGTTTGACTTTGGCCAGTGATACAAGTCTTTATCCCGATACATTAGTGCAAAAGATATTTAAACAAGAACCATTCTTTTACTAAATGATGGCATTGAATGATCTAACCAGTTCCAATGCGGCATTTTGCATAAATTTTATAATTCTAGCCAAATGCATTTCATCATAAGTGATAAACAGCGGCCCTGTCAAGGTCCTTCCCTCTTTCCCCACAGTTGTTATTATTTTGAAGCTGTTATTAAAAATGAGAACAAAAACAGAGTGTGAGAAATTGAGCAGTTCCACAATAATTCTAAAAAGGCGTTTTTTTGCGAAGGAATCTTCTTTAGAATAAAATATCCCATTTTGAAAAAGAAAAAGTATTTCCATTTGATAAAATGGTGATAAATTTATTTAAGCCAAATGATACACTACTTACAGTACTGTACAATATAGTATCAATATCTACAAGGTTCAATCTTTTAAATTGTCACAAACTACGGGCAGTTAACTAAAGTTTTGTGTTCAGGATGTCAATGGAACACAGCTATTGTGTTCTTCAAAGAAGGTTTTGAAAATTACCTGAAAAATTTTAATGTAACCAATAGAAGTTGCCTAAATGATCTTTCTCCTGATTTCTGTGATTGGTCTTAATTGAAGACTCACTGTGAGGAATTCTCTCTATATGTTTTTTTTTCTGAATTTATATGTTTTTCTTGACAGATAAACTTCCTTTCCTCAAGAGGTCCAAAGGTCTGTCTTTTCCTTAACCTCTGCCTTTCTTTTCCTTAATCTTGTTTTGCTTTGAATCTTGGCTATAAAAGATTATAAAATCCAATAACCTTTGAATTTAGAAAATAGTAAAACTCCTAAATTTTGTCCCTTTCATTCTTGTATCCAATAAGTCAGGATTAGATGAAAGCCTCTTTCATGCCTCAAGATTGAAGTTTTATCTTGATTGCAGCTTTCTCTAAAATCATGATGAACACTGTGAAAATAGTCCGTACAAGAATCTCGTTCAACTTTTCAAACTAAAAGAAAGCATTAGCTATCTTCTATTGTGATTTAATTTAGGAGTTATTTGAGAGAACTTGATTAAAAAGTTCTTCCCTTGGAATTCTAAAATCCTTTCGAAGAGACTCCTCTTCTGTCGTCACTGAGAAAGAAAGTACGATACATTAAGCTCTTGTCTTTGTGTGACAATCTGATATGTGAATCTCTCTCTCTCTCTCTCTCTCTCTCTCTCTCTCTCTCTCTCTCTCTCTCTCTCTCTCTCTCTCTCTCTCTCTCCAAAGAAAGAAGCACAAAGACTGTACAGTATTCCAGTTTCCAGCACAACACTGGTATGTTGCAAGTGTTGACGTAGACTTCGGTGTTTGAACAAGTCAGTATGTGAATGAAGTTAGTGAACACTTGAATTGTTACCTGAACATTGTCTTCAAGAATCTTAGAATCAAATGAGATGATGACCTTCCTATTTCCATCTACATTTTAGATTTATAGATCTGTACAATGTACCTCTGAAGTTGAAGAAAACTGCTGAATGTTGTTATGAGATATTTGGTTATTGGAACAAACCAAAATGTCTCTTAGTTAACAAACTTCTTATTGATTAGATACTTTACTTTTATGAAGAAATTGCAAGAATTGGAAAAGGGTCTTGAAAATACTTATAGGAACCAATCAGTCAACCAATATTCACAGAAACATACTGCCAATTGAAAAGTGTCTACTGTAAACAGGATGGCAAAGGATTATTGCGTTTTATAAAAAGGACATACATTTTGATGGATGCCATACTTGGTTCATTTATGTGTGTATGATGACATCTTTTCATATTACACTGCTTTCCTGCATTTTGTAATTCTAAATGAGTTTGGAAATTGCATTTGCAATTGTGCTCTGTATTCAAGTTCATGTTCTTCCCTTTACCTTTCTTTAGCAATTGTTTCTTAGGCTGCATTTCCAAGCCTCCTCAGGTCTCTTGAAAGCTTTTGAACGTTGTATTTTGAGAGGAGGTTGCTTTGCCTATGTCTTATGTATTAAAAAAAATCCTCCTTAGATTCGTCATCATTTTCTCTTCTTTAATACAGGTTTTAAGTTTAAGAAATCTGGTATAGTCTTTTGAGTCTGGCTTTTGTCAGCCAATCTCATGAGAGCTTTCTTGTTGAAAGTCAAGTCTTTGATGATGGAAATATTTCTTTCATTTGGGAGAAATCATTTGTGTCCAACCTGGCTAGATACAAAAGAATAATATTTGTAGCCACTAAATGGAGGTTCAAAACTGCATGAATTTGAATTTTATTCTGATAATCATTGGTGGTCTTCTGCCTTCCTTGATGCTGGTTTGAAATGGAATCAGGCAAAGGTTATTAGTCTTCTTTATTGACTGTTTTAATCTGAAGATTGTTTGGGATCTTTTGTCTTCTGTCAAATAACTGAAGATAATTAGAAAGGTTTCCTGTTTGAATATTGTTATTAATATTGTAAAGTAATTTTACCTCCTGACAGCCAAGTCTAATTCCTACTTTCTCTAGACTCTAGTGGAACTTTTGTTCTTCGATGAGAGATGAAAAATCTCATTGGAAGTCCAGCTGTAGAAAGATCAGAAGGAAATTTTGAATTTGAAATATTGAGGACGTTATCTATGAATGCTGTTTGTCTCCCTTTGTTCTTTGAAAGGAATTGCCTTTCTTGTTGGTAATTTCTGAAAGGATTCTATTGGCAGACAGCCATTTCTGATGATAAGTTTATTGTCCTCTTCCTTTACTCCTTGTTTCTTAGTAAATGAATTTTTTGTTTGGTTTTGTGCTGTTTTGAATTATTGCCAAAGAAGGATCCTTTGAAAGGAAGCCTTGAAGGTGGAAGAAGTGTCTTTGTACATCTTGTTGATCATGAAGTTAAAATCTTCTGAATTGTCTCATAATTCCGTCCCTTGAATGTTGGTTAACATCTGTCTCCTTAGTTATGCATACGGTTTTCAGATATTTCTGAGGGTCATCGGTTCCTTTATTATGCATCTGGTACTTTCAAGAATACCAGATGAACCACAGTCTTGGGTTACAAGAAAAAAAAAGAGAAAGAGGAGGAGACATTTGTGCTTCAGTTTAAAAGTCATTTTAGTCAGTGGAAAGCTGTGTTTTAAGTCTAAGGTACCAGGAGATCTTTAGTTGCTTTGAGGTAAACTCAAGTCGTGTTGATTCAACATTTCAGAATTTGAGGTAACTTCAATCATAGAGATTTGAGGTATTTATCAATGTAGATCATCTTTGCCAGGCAAAGTGTTGAGAATTTTGGAGTCTCAACTGACTCAGTTCACTGCTGGCATCATACAGTGGTTTTTGCTTTGCAGTTGTGTTTTAGAGTTACTGCAATTTTTCTCCTAATAGTTAATTTTATTCACCTATGGCTCTGAGAAAGTATTGTCCTCGTGCAATCTCAGCCTCATATTCTATGGTTTTCCTCACTAAAACTTGGATATCCTTTTCTCTCTTCTCTATGTTCCTCCTCCTCCAACTTCTTCCCAATTGAGAAATCAAAGTTTTTCAATGCAGACGCTCTTTGTCCCATGTGGGATTCCTTTAAGTATCCTTCAATGCAATAATGTGAAGATGATTTTCAACCAAGTTCACATCTTGGACAAGTTTGGCATTTAGCCCTTTCTTTGCATGAGAGATACTCTTATGAAAATGCTTGAAGTGATTCTCTTTTGTTCTTAGAGACATTCTTTGTATGTTGTTCATAAGGGCTTCTTGACTAGTCAGTCTCTTCTGCTTTTGTTGCACAAATCAGGCCTAATTGGATATTGGCAACTCAATGATCATGTCCTTTGTACAGTTCCCTTATGGATTTTGGACTTATCCATCATGAAGGAATAGATTTTGTTCGGCAAAATTTCAGAAGAGAAGCAACTGAAGAGCATTGACATGTGGTAATGTCAAGAGCAACTACTTAAAAGGAATTGGTTGGAATCCATCCTTGGTTTTGTGATGAAACATTTGAGATGCTACTATTGGTGTCTATACTCAGATGAAATTACTGTACATTCTGGTATCTTGTAGGTGAATTAAACTGCAATACTGTACTGTACATTTCTTCTTTGAAACATTGACTCACAAACATGTCATTGTCTGTACAGAGGTGACCAAATTCTCTGTACGTACAGCATTCCACTGTACAAGACTCAAAGGCATTCAAGATGCTAATCTAACAGTTGCAAGCCTACAGTGCCCCACATTCAAACGACAGTGTTTTCCTTGCATAGCTCTGACAAGCGCTTGGAGATACCATGGTTCTTCTATTCAGGATTTGTTACAAGTCTAGTGTAAGAGGTTGGCATAGGATTCGGTCGACTGCAGACTGTGGTTCCCTTTGGAAAGTTGTCTTGGCTCAAGAGATGGAAGCGTGTGACCCATGAAGTCTTGTGTGTCTTTGTCTGCACAATTTGGTGTTTATGGTTTCCGTGCAATTTTTAATGGAAATTAGACAGAAATGTTTTTGCAATTATTGCAAATGCAAGAAATGCCCTAAGGTCTTTTGATGCCATTTTATTGAAGTGACTTTGACTTGCATTTGACTTTGAATATTTTAAGAAATAACTTTGTGTATCTTATCTCTTCTGAATATATTGTGGCATTTTGGCAACCAAAGAAATTAGGAGACTAAAAAGTTAACTTTTAAAATGTAATCAATTTTATTAGAGAGTTTATTATAAGATTGTTCAGCCAGAGAGATTTAAGGTTAGAATGTAAGTAGTAAAATTATTCATGTGAATCTGTTTATGAAAATAAATTGATAAAAAAAGAAAGATGAAAAGAGAAAATGAAAACATTCAAGGACCTAGTGACACCTTTTGTTCAAGAACAGAAACTGCTTCAATCATTCGTTACTAGGTGGGACTTGGGGAGGGCCTTGGTTGGGTTTTCATTTTCTCTTTTTATCCAAAAGAAAATCTTGCAAAGTTTTGGAGACTATGCTTTTGTGTTCCTTTGGGAAACGAGAAGGATTTCAAACATTTCCTTATCCATTCAAAGTCGCTTTTATTTTCTCATACAAATATACATCAAATCTTGTGCTTGTGTTTCTGTCACCATCATTTCTAGATCTTCGATCAAACTACAGAAAGAAAATTACAGGTTAAAACTGATGAATATTTATTAGGAAACTTCTGTACCAAAATAAGTGGTTCTTAATTATATAAGTAACTGGTTTATGGTTCTTGCAAAAGCAAAACTCATTTCACCCACTTTCACTTGAGAGGAACATGACTAAGCCCTTTTAGATGGACACTTTAAACTTACTGAAAAGAATCCTTCAAGGGTCACTCTCTCAAACACCATGTTCCAACTGGCCAATTCAACCGCCTAACGAGGCAACAATACTAAGGGTTGTTACATTTAAGACTTAAAGTTACAGAACTGAATATCTGGATGAAACTGGTTGGAACAGAAGCTTGGGTGAGAGAGAAAGAGCGGGAGACACTGAGGGAATGAATCTGAGAAACTCACTAAGTCATCAAGGAAAGGAGGTAGGGGATGGGGGAGAGAGAGAAAGGGGGGGGGGGGGAAGGGGAAGAAAAAGAAGTGTGTGGGATCCCATACCTCCTCCCCACCAACTCTTCTTCCTCTTCTTTCTTTCTCCTCCTTTTCAGGTGGGCGTTCACACTGCACTGCCCCATGCAACCGAAGAGGTGCTATTTGGCTTTAATTTTAGTAATGTATTTAGGTTTTAAATAAAATTATGTATACTTCAATTAATTTTTATTGTATCCTCTTCTATTAAATATTGTCAATTCATTAAATAGAGTTTCCCTTACAAATACAATGCCTTTCATGTTTACAAGCAAATGTTCAGTTTACTGTAATTCTGTCTACACTATATCAAGAACATTTATTTATTCACGGCTACCATGATGATGTTCATCTTCCTTATTTTGTTCACATTGATTTAGCACCACACCAACTTACATGAAGGTAGTACCAATACATGACCTTGTATTCCTAACCTTTCTGGAGTATTACCTTAACTCTTCATTACATAATACCATTATCAACTGGTATAATGTTTGAAAGTGGCCAATATATTGGCTTTCGTAATTTCAACTCTATTCTTAAGATATAAAGTATTACAAATGTGACTGAATATTATACCTTGACAGTTAGTCTGAGAGGTGTGGAAGACCCATTAGCAATGAAATAACCTACGAAACACTGAATCCATATAATGGGGAACAAAGTAACTGGTGCTGCATAAATTGACAGATGTATGACAAGATACGTTAAGACAAAAGTCTCTCCAGCGATGAATTTAGTTGGTAAGGTAGTGTTAAGGCCTAGGAGTACACTTAACATAAGAGTTGCAACCAAGGAAAAAACAGTGAGGCTCTACTACAAAGCGGAGATTTGCAATTCCCTGAAAGAAAGGTGTAAAACAGGACAGTGACTTTTCAGTTCTCTGGTTAATTAAAGATTACTTCATTAGGTTGCAGAGAAGGTGAGTCACAACAGATTAATCTGGCCATTATTAGAGATACTTGGGAAAGCAGATGGCTACAAGCCCAAGAGACCAGACCCAGAATGAAAGCAGCACAACCCACAAAAAGTGAAGAATAAAGAAAAATAAATAGATATTAAAATTATCTTGAGATTTGTAAGAAACTGACAACTGCTGTTCTATGGAGCTATAACTTGACCAGAGAAAACCAACAGAAGAAAAAAGTTACACAAATCAGATCCCAAAGGACAACAGAAGACCAAAGTGCAACAGAAAATTATGCTAAAAAGGGTTATGTTGTGCAAATCAGGTAAAAAGGTTTATGAGAAACTTATTTCTTACTCATTAAAAGTAATGCAGAAAGGAAGGCAATGTCACATTAGATTAAGAATGGATTCTTGGTAGAGAAACAATCTATTCCAGCTCAAATAATGAATATATTCTCATTGCAAGGGATCCCACGTGCAACTCTTGTGACATATCCTTTCCATAACTGCTTCTTTGAAAGAAGCAATTTCTGAGAAGAAACCAGGAAAAGTAACAACCGAAATATGAGTTATAAACACTACAATACCTTGGGTACGAATACTGACGGGAGCAGCCACCTTCATCAAAAAGGGGCACAACAATCAAATTAGTTGGGACCTTCAAATAACAAGAGAAAAACACCAAAATCCTTAAACCCTTTTTGCCCGATGAATTTTCAATGTACCAAGGTGTGTAGTATGGCGATCTAACGTCTGGAAAATCTCATTGGAACTCAGAATCTTGGAAAAGTCTACCACATTACAGAGAAGCTGAAAACAACAATGAACCAATTGCATCTTATTATGATGATGTTGCAATTTGTAATGGATTTGCAGAAGTAAGGATTTCAAATTCTCAAAATCTGAACTAGATAAAAATTCTTAGGAAATGGTAAAGATACTGAAGTTGAAATGGCATCAAATTTACGAATGACTCAATCATTTAACGATTTACAGAAACCAATTAGAATACAGAGAAGACGTACTTCTAAATCTCCACCAAACTATAGAGGAATCTTTTAAAAAGCACAAATGAAACAAGTGTATAAATCATGGAAAAGTCTATAAAATGAAAACTTCTGAAGGCAATAAAGGAATATGGCGTCATCATAACAAAACAGAAGGACCTTGCAACCTAAACACTTGGTCACCATCAAAACAACAGGTGTTATGCACAAGTGTCAAACAACAAAGAACTCAAACATAAAACCTTAAATATTCTTTAATTAAAATCATCTGTTGACAATAGACTGTTTAAACAAATACTTTTGTTTTGCAATGAAACAAGGAAGAAATAATTGGCCTTAAACACATACTGGAACCACAAATAAAAGTATTTTATGGATTAAAAGCAACAGATTTTAGTCCTTAACGATTACACATTGGCTCAATGCAAAATCTATAACCATCATTGAACACAACTAAAAGTCTGACAAAGGAAGGCACCAACGTAAGGGACCTCAAAGGACTCGAACAGATTCAAATGAATGCATTCAACTACCAGGTCATTCCTTTAGGCTAAAAGACAAGAGTCATCTCAAGAAGTGACATCCTCATATTGTCAGAAAATGGCAGAGAGAAAAACCATTGTTCAAGGTGTAAAGAGACAAAGTTTAAAGGACGCAAAATACAATGTAGAAAAAGCATCACTCGCCCATGCTTAGGAATCAAATGAAATATTAAATAAAAAATACTAACTATAATCGATCCTGACATAGTGTACACCACAACTTTGTCCATTTGCATTGGAGACCAATGTAAGGCAAATGCAGTTACACTTCAGTGCAACAAATCCATCAGTTTAGTCAAAACCAGTTAAGATTGCAATATGCAAACAGAAAACAAGAACCAATTGTGTAGTTTTTTCCTCACCTTGCAAACTCCTAAAGGACAACCATATAATTAGTTCACGTTTTTTAATATACAGTATAATCTCACGACTAACTGCCTCTAGATACAATTATTCATAAATTCTTTCCCCAAAATAAGATTAAATGTTAAAACCATGGTTTATCTAGACCTTCATTTTGCCATTTGACAATTTTTCATGAAACTCTTCAATGAAACAACTGAAAAACACACTTGGACCCAGAGAAAAATGAATCCCCTACAATAATAACAAAAGAACAAAACTACAAATGACCTCAACTTTTCAACCGCCTATAAAAGTGTACGGTAATAACAGTCTGCCTTGGAACAGTTATCCAACTAAAAATACAATTAAAAGAAATGCTTTTTGCTGCCAAAGAAAGAGAGGTCTGATATAAATACAGACCTACAAGGAACTCAGATACAAAGTACAGGACAGAAAAAAAGAGCTATCATTTCAAGTCGAACCACATTAGAAATATAGAGGACATAGAAACATTTACACTCACAATGATGACAAAGATTCGTCCAACAGGTTGAAAGTGTAACTATACAAAAGGTTCACATCAAGAATGCGATTGGAAGAGCAGACAACAGAAATTTTCCATAAATGTGTTGACCCAAGACATAAATTTCATTAACAAAGTTGATTTAAAAATGTCACAGAACAGAATAGGCCGATATCAGTCAGTGAGAAGGAGGTCCACAGACTACAGTATATAGTAATGAAGGCCAAAGGTGAACCACAGAGTAGAATATAATAGAAGAGAACGTCGTCAATATGACAAATTCGTTGGTAATTTGTATTATTCCTAACTATACGAACCTTAGTTATTTAATATGGGTTATTACTTTCAACGTAGCTGAAATGATGAGCCATTAGAATTTTAACGGGAGTTTACTACCCCACCGCTAGTTAGCAAGGGGTAGGGAGCGTAGCTTGCTACCCCCCCCCCCCCACACACACCTGTGCTTGAGCTCACTTTGCTTAGAGGTAGGACTTCAAGGGGGATAGGGCTGGCGGGCAAGTTTGATTAAATAGCTAAGGTTTGTATAGTTAGGAAAAATACAAATTATCTACGAATTTGTCATTTGTTCCGTAACTGACATACAAACCATGCTATTTAATATGGACGACTCACCCATTAGGAAGGGTGAAAAGGCTTTGCCCGGGGACTCAGTATCTGAGTGTGTCAGCACTCAACAATAAGGAGTCCCTGCACCTCGCTAGAACCTTGCTACGCAAGGGCTTACATAAGCTGTTAAGCTGTGTGTGAAGGTATGAAGTGTGACTCGTCCTAGGAAGTTAACCTGTAGTCCTTTAGATGGAAACTTTAGGCTAGGACTCTCCCAATACCACCTCGTCAGGGTGTAGGGATGTGACAGTATTAGCTTAATTCTAGGAACACAAGGAAACATAGTTTACCTGCAGTGGTTCGAGGTCAGCTGTGCAGAGAACCCCGGATGCTGCTTTCCCCAAGAGAGGGGAGGATGAAGAAAAGAATAAGGGCCAGACATACCTTTTCATTCATGCAGACTAAGACCGGGTAACAATGCCCTCAACCTTCTGCTACTTGTCCACTAAGGACCCTGAGGTTTTAAACCAGCTGTTGTGCAGCCACCACAGGGCCGATAGGAAACGTATCGAGCCTCCTGTGGGTCATGTCTTGCAGGTAGTGGGCTGTGAAGGTTGTCTGACGCTTCCACACCCCTGCTTGTAGCACCTGGGTCACTGAAAAGCTTTTCTTGGAGGACAGGGACGTAGCTACGCCCGACGTCATGTGCTCTAGGGCGACGTGACGGAGGAGAGTCTGGATTCAGGGACAGATGGATCACCCTACGAATCCACGCCAAGATGGTATTCTTGGTAACCCTCCTCTTAGTCCTCCCAGTGCTCACAAACAATGCCTGCACCTGGGGACGAAATGCAGCCGTTCTTTTGAGATATAACCTCAGACAACTTACTGGACACAGTAGGAGATGGTCTGGGTCATGTGTTACAGAACAAAGACTCGAAATCTGGAAGGAGTCGAACCGAGGGTCCGGCACTCCCGGATTCCGAGTCTTGGCAATAAACTCAGGGACGAATCTGAACGTTACCTCCCCCCATCCCCTTGAATGGGCGATGTCCTAAGAGAAACCATGAAGTTCACTGACTCGCTTGGCCGAGGCCAAAGCTAGTAGGAACACATGTCTTCCAAGTTAGGTGGCGATCTGAAGCCTGACGTAATGGTTTGTGGGGAGGTCTCTAAAGAGACCTGAGAACTCGAACCACGTTCCATGGAGGAGGTCTCACTTCCGACTGAGGGCAGGTAAATTCATAACTTCGTATGAGTAGGGAAAGTTCCAGCGAGGAAGAAATGTCCACTCCTTTGAGCCTGAAGACTAGACTTAAGGCTGAGCGATAGCCTTTCACCGCCGAGACTGAAAGGCGCATTTCTTCCCGCAAATACACGAAGAACTCCGCTATTGCTGGAATAGTGGCATCAAGTGGAGAGATACCCCTTCCACGACACCAACCACAGAAGACTCTCCACTTTGCCTGGTAGACAGATGCGGATGACCTTCGCAAGTGTCCAGACATCCTGAGCGCAACTTGTGAAAATCCTCTCTCAGTGAGGAGATGATGGAATAGTCTCCAGGCGTGAAGTCGTACCGAAGCTACGGCTTTGTGGAAGATGTTGGCGTGTGGTTGTTTGAGTAGCTCGTGTCGTGGAGGGAGTTCTCTCGGAAGTTCCGTTAGGAGTTGCAGAAGGTCTGGAAACCATTCCGCGTGATGCCATAGCGGAGCTATGAGGGTCATCGAAAGATTGACTGATATTCTGGTCTTGTTGAGCACCCTCCTCATCAGACAGAATGGGGGAAAGGCGTACACATCGATGTTGTCCCACCGTTGTTGGAAGGCATCTTGCTAAAGCGCCTTGGGATCCGGGACTGGGGAGCAGTACAGCGGAAGCTGGAAGTTCAGCGCTGTAGCGAACAGATCCACAGTCGGGGAACCCCACAAAGTCAGGCCTTTGTTGGCTACTAGATGATCCAAAGACCACTTGCTACTCACTATCTGAGACGCTCTGCTCAGACTTTCGCGAGCACATTCCTCTTGCCTGGAATGAAGCGAGCCGATAGTGGAATCTTGTGGGCTTCGGTCCATCTCAGTATCTCTACTGCGAGATGGGATAGCTGCTTCGTAAAGGTACCTCCTTGCTTGTTGTTGTAAGCCACAACTGTGGTATTATCGCTCATCACCACCACAGTGACCCGCCAGATATTGTTGGAACTGTTGAAGGGCCAGGAATACGGCCTTCATTTCTAGCAGATTTATATGGAGGCACTTTTCTGATTCTGACCACAGGCCTGAGGTCCTGTGTTGCAGAACGTGGCCCCCCCCCCCCCTTTCTTTGAGGCATCCGAAAACAGCATCAAATCCGGGGGGGGGGGGACGAGAAGATCCACTCTTCGTAGGTTCTCGTCTGTCACCCACCACTGAAGGTCCGTCTGTTCCGCAAAACCCATAGGGATCATGACGTCCGGGGAATCGTAACCCTGATTCCACCGAGACTTTGAGTCGCCATTGCAGAAATCTCATTCTGAGGCAACCATTTGGAACTAGACGGGCCAAGGATGAGAGGTGACCGAGGCGACGTAACCAAGATTGGGCTGGAAGTTCTTCTCGTCTGAGGAAAGGACTTGCGACCACTCTCAGCCTTGCTATCCTGTCGTCTGATGAGAAGGCTTTGTGGAGATTGGTGTCTATGATCATGCCTAGATATACCAGTCTTTGAGTGGGAAGCAGAGAGGACTTCTCGAGATTTACCATGATCCCTAGATCTTGGCAAAGTCCCAGAAGTTTGTCTCGGTGTCGAAGGAGGGCTGACTCCGAGTCTGCTAGGATCAGCCAGTCTTCCAGATAACGGAGGAGACGGATGCCGATCCTGTGTGCCCACGACGATATTAGGGTGAACACTCTGGTGAAAACCTGTGGTGCTGTAATCTGACCGTGTCTGCGGTCTCCATGCTGAACGGAGTTTGCTTGACAATCCTGTTCAGAGCTGAGAGGTTGATGACTGGTCTCCAGCCTCCAGACGTATCGACTGAAGCCTGGGGACCCGTCGAGGACCTCTTGGAGAGCGCCCTTCTTCAACATGGTCTGGACTTCTGCCCGAAGGGCTTGCCCCCTTGCCGATCCCATGGCAAGGGAGCTCAACGATACTGGATCCACCGTCAGGGGAGGTAGAGATGTTGTGAACGGGATGCGATATCCTTGACTGATTACGGAAATCGTTCAGGAATCGACCCCGAGTTACTGCCACCTGTTCGCGAAACTATGTAGGCATCCCACCACTGGTGGACATGCAGGAGCACTGCCAATCCTAGCGTTTGCGGCCTCGGCAGCTCCCTCTGGAGGAATTTTTGCCTTTCTTGTCTTTGACAGAAAAGGGCTTAGACACCGTAGTCTTCGCTGCAGCTGCCGGTTTCGTGGTCTTGGTAGGACGTGGTTGCTGGGGTGCTGGAGGTTTATAGGGCTTCGATGTTAGAGCCCTATGTAGGAGAGAGTCCTGGTTGGACTTCCTCCACCTCTCAGCCGCCTCACGTCCTTAGGCTCGAACAAGTTCTTCCCCATAACGGAAGAATGTCTGAGCCTGCTGATCTTGGTACTGGGGACCTTTTGATGGAATCTCTCGGACACCGCATCTCGACGTTTCAAGATGGAATTAGCCCACAATTTCGAGACTTGGTGGGCTAGAAACTCGATGGTACGAGTGCTTGAAAGAAGGAAGGTCTCCAAGGCTTTCCTGGTACTCTCTTTGGACAAGTCTTCTGAACGTAACAGGATTCCTAGGGACCCTAGCCAGATGTCCAACCACAAAGTTGCCTGCATGGCACACTTTGCTACCTTCTCCTGGCTAAGGATCTCCGTTGCCGAGAACGAGACCTGCCGGTTGGACACTCTCTAGAGTGACTCCCCTGGTAAGCTCTTCCAAAGAGTGATGTAGGGGAAGAGCTAAACAAGTCTCCTCAACGATGTCTAAGTACCTCCTCAGTTGGACACGAGGTGGTGGGAGGAGTTTGTTGTCGGCGCTGGATCAGCTGGAAGAGGCAAGCTCGGAGAGCTGGGCTTCGACCTTGTCTCTGGCACTCTTAACCCCTGAGACCAGGGCAAAGCCACACTGGCCTTTGAGGGTTTTTGAGTCCCAAAAACTTGGTCCAAGACTGTGTCTTTGCCCTCACGAGGGGGAATCTCTGGATCCGCAAACCCATTGAGATTCCTCATCAGGGTCAGAACCTGCCAGAACGCATGCACTGACTCCTGCAGCTCCCCTCCTGAAGGGCTAGCAGCGAAGTCTCCTGTCCCCAAAGGCTCTTCTTCGGGGGGACTCGTAGACGTTCTCAGAGTGCTTGGCTGGCTCCGGTCTAAGCCTTGAAGATGACTTCGGCATAGTCTTGGAGTCCTTCGACTCCCTCCTGGGAGAGATGCAGGACTCCAACAACGATGGTGGGAGGCTCTTCTCCACCCCTACCCAAGAAGACTTTCCAGCGCGAGGTGGGGTTTCCCTCATTAGTGCGATGAGGGAACGCCTCACTTTGCGTGACTCCCCTGAGGACGGAAAATCTTCGTCCGAAGGGGGAGGGAGTGAAAGTCTGGGGGGGGGGGTGAGGAGGCCTTCCTCAAGGACTTACGAGGAGTCAGCTTCGCCCTCGGAGAGGTTACCACGTTCAACACTCCTCTCTTCCTCTTTAGGGGAGTAGAAGCTGCCAATGACTTGTGGCCCAGCTCAGAGAGAACAGGCTCAAAAGCCTGTATGACCGCCCTGACCAGGGACCCTAACCAAGGCTGCTGACTGACAGCTGCGCTGTCAGAAACTCCCTCTGGAGGGAAGGGGATCGACAAATCCCTAGGAGTTACCAAAGGGGGGTTTGCCTGAAAAGATGAAGAAGAGAAGTCCCTGGACCTATTCGGAATCTTCCCCCCCCCCCCCAGCGAGAGCGCTGTTCTGCGCTTGTGGGGGGGAAACGCGACGAAGAAAGACCCGGCCGCTCGTTGTCCTTGAGCCTCGTGTGTGGGGGGTTGAGGATCGCGCTGGCAAATGCCCTGGGTCGCGCGCGAGGGCGAGCTAAAGGATGCATAAGCACTCGCGCGCGCGAAGGTGACTGTTCGCGCGCGCAGGGTCCAGCCAAAAAGCCCGTGCGGGCGATATCGTTAGGCGCGCGCAGAAGACACATCTCTTGCGCGCGCGCATGGGAGCGCACATCCGGCTGTGGCAATGGGCGTGGGCGCGCATACGAAACTGCTCGCAAGGGCGCGCTGGCGAGGAATGGCGCACAGGCGGGGACCAATGACGCGTTGGTGAGCGCTGGCGAGCAGGGGAAGAAGTTAGCTTCCCCACTGCAACCAGATTAGAAGACCGTGGGCGCGCAGGAAAGCAGGAGATCGCCGGCACGTAGGCTAGGGCTGGCGCGCAGGAGAACGAAGGCGCGCAGCAGGATGAGGGCACGCAGTAGCGCGCTGGTGATCTCAAGAGCGCTGGCGCGCTTTAACAGGAGCTTCTTCTGCCAATGAGCGCAGGTGAGCGCTGGCGCGCTTTAACAGGAGCTTCTTCTGCCGATGAGCGCAGGTGAGCGCTGGCGCGCTTTAACAGGAGCTTCTTCTGCCGATGAGCGCAGGTGAGCGCTGGCGCGCTTTAACAGTAGCTTCTTCTGCCGATGAGCGCTTGCGCGCAGGTGAGCACTGGCCCGCAAGAGAGCGTTGGCGTGCAGGAGATACCTGGCGCGTAAGGGACGTATGCACTAACTTGCGCATACGCCCTTGATGCCCCGAAGGGACCGTTGCCCGTTTTACAACAGGATGCGTTGGCGCCCACAGCGCGTCAGCAGGTCTGATGGGTGGAAGGTCGGCGTGTCCTTTGTAAGGATGACCTTCCACCGAAGGAGATCGCGAACGATCTGCAGAGAGGTCCAGGGTTGTAGTTGGGAGAGTCGGAGAACGATGGCGAGGTTCCTCTGCGGTGGACTGCGGTGACGATGAACCGAAGAGGTGCCTCCTAACACCCTTGTGAGGTGAAGGAAGGCCTCTACGGCGAAGAGGAAGGCGGGCTTTACGCCTTATATGCCCTCTGTGGGCCGTGGGGTCAGTAGGCTGACCATCAGCAGTCTTCCGAAGAGGAGTCTCTGTGAGTGAACTCCCCTGAGGGGGAGAATCACCGGCAGGAGAGACTGTTGGACTTAATTCCTCCCTTGAAGGATGTACAGAGGGAGGAACTAAGCGTTCAGCTACAGCAGGATCATCACGAGCAGAGGTTTGAGATAACTCATCGGAAGCCTCTGCCACGACAATGTCGACGATAGACAGAGGATCAACCTCTGCTAAAGTCGGCGATTGTTTGACAGCGGCCCCCAACCGGATCATGTCAAACAAGGCTTCCTTGGAGGGCGAACCCTCAAGCCCCAAGGAAGCCCAAAGCCGAAACAAATCATCATCAGTTACAGGAATATTTAAATCCTCCCCCAGAGGGGGAGGATGAGGAGCTGCCTCGCTATAGGAGGCAACTCCCTCTCCCAAACACCGAGATCGGGCAACAGAACTATGACCTACGCTACCACTCAACAGTTTCTCGGAAGAAACCGATCGAGTGGGAGCTTCGGAAGAGGTTTGGGCCACGGAAGAAGAGCCCTTGGGATTTTCTCCTTTCAAAGAAACCTTCGAAGGAGAAATATCCCACCTGGACTTCTTCTTCCGGCGCTGAGAAAACCTCTCCCACTGGGAGGTAGACCACTCCCTACACACTTTATTTCTATCACACCACTGGCCCCTACGATAAGGACAAAGGGTGTGAGGGTCCGTATCGACCGCCGACATATACGTGCCACAAGGGCGGTCGGGTAATCCAGGACACTTTCGCATAGCAGAGGCCAACTTCACGCACACCTGTCAAAGGAAAAGCAAAAAGCATTAAATGGCTGTCAAAGAAGGCGAGGGTGAAAGCGGACGCGTCCGACTACCATCCGAGAGCAAAGTGAGCTCAAGCACAGGTGTTTGTGAGGGGGGGTAGCAAGCTACCCTCCCTACCCGCCGCTAACTAGTGGTGGGGTAGTAAACCCTCGTTAAAAATCTAATGGCTCGTCATTTTAGCTACGCCGAAATTAATAACCCATAGTAAATAGCGTGGTTTGTATGTCAGTTACGGAACAAACAAAATTTGAAAAATGTCAATTTTCCTACAATCCTCATGAAAAAGATTTATAGGAAAACAAAGAGAAGAAAGTTTTATGGCTCAACAGAGAAGGAAACAGTTAACACAAAATAACTAACAATTTCTTTCCTTCAAAAGAACACCAGACAAAATGGTTCCCTCCTGAGTCTACTAAATATCAAGTTATCAAAACTACTCCCAGGAACTTTAAACTCCCTTAAAAAATCTAAAGAACTCCTGCTATACCTAAAACTAACTTAATCACGGAGTTTTAAAACATAGCCTCTATTTCACAATATTCACATACATTGAACTACAAGTTTCAAAATTGAATTGTAACTGGAATATTCAAGAGAAAATCCTTGAAAACTAAATTCACTTCTCTTACAGAGGAAATTCTATTTTACAATTTTTCCTGATGTTATCCATGAATCTAGTTGGAAGAGTTCTTGCACCAAATCACCAAGACAACAAAGATTCTTCCCAATGACCCAAAAGATAAGGTTATACAGTCTTTAAACTTACAGAGTCTATATTTCTATCCCTAACCTAACAATCAAAGAAAATATACACACAGAACAACATCTCATTTCACAAGTTAAAACTAAAAATATAAACCCCATCTGGCAAACCTTCAAAAAATAAAGTACAAATTGACAATAATTCTCAGAATGTTCAAATGTTACAAACGAATCTTGGATGTTGGTATTGAAAAGATTTGACTTTCAAGCTAACCTGAAGTCTTCAATATATGACTGACACATCCACTTCTAAGTTCAGCTTACGTGAATGTTTGATAACATAATGGCTTGCGTTTGATAACATGGCAAATGAAGTTCTTAATGGCTTGTGATTCGCATATGATTATTGACAACCAGAAATGAAAGAAAGACCATTAATGAGGATTAATATTTCTAAAAGGGTATTATGAATACAAATTAGTAATAAGGGGGATACACAAGAGTGTAATGTGTTTGAAAGGTTTTATGGCCTCAAACAAACCGCAGGATGAGAGCCTGTCTTATGGTATGGGGTGTAAGTACTGTATTTAGGCAAAGGGTAATCTAAGATGGAGCTTTCGGTGCATGCTAGTGTTGGATACATAAGTGTGATATCTCGCACAATCCTTCAGTTGGACAATGTGTACATCAAACATAATGTAAAATATGTAAACCTATATAGGAATCATAAATGAAATTGTAAGTTAACATGTAAATCCTTTACACAATGCGGAGTCTTGAAACTTCCGTTTCAAAATGTTGCAAGTTGAATACTTTGCAATCAAACCTTAGACAGAATTTTCATTAGACAATTCGGTGCATCAGTCTGAAGTTTTAGGTCCCCTGGATAAGTAGTTTGCAGACACCAACAGTGAAAAAGATACATTAATTTGTGGACCTAAAGAGTAAGCAAAGAGGAAGACTCATAAAACAGCCTCTAGTGATTGTACAGATAATTAAATGAGCTCAAATGTTTGAATTAAATTAGGGAAGAAGATGTTTGTAGTACTACAAAGAAGCAGGAAAGTTCTGTACCAATATAACTAAACTATTCAGTAGCGTATTATTTTTTGTGGATATCTAATTGACATTCTTTGCAGATATGATATTTTCATAATAAAATACATTTTTGAATATACTTACCCTCTGGTTATATAAGAATGGCTAAAGTCTCCTGACGCCCCGCCAGAAATTTCAACATCTCGCGCTATGGGGGATTAATTTTATTTTAATTTATTTTTTTGTTTGCCAAATCGAGAGAGAGAGAGAGAGAGAGAGAGAGAGATTGAGAGAGAGAGAGAGAGAGAGAGAGAGAGAGAGAGAGAGAGAGAGAGAGAGAGAGAGTGTTTATTTACTCAAGTTTTGTCAAATCGCAAGAGAAAGTGTTTATTTGTTTTAGTTTTGTCAAAGAGAGAGAGAGAGAGAGAGAGAGAGAGAGAGAGAGAGAGAGAGAGAGAGAGAGAGATTTCATTTGCTTTAGTTTTGCTAGATCGCGCGTGCGCGAAAGAGTATGTGTGTTTGTGTGTGCGTGTGTGTTTGTGTGTCCGCGGTGCTTGCCGAAGAACAAGGGTAGTTAGCGAATGATTGTTTGTAGTGGGAAAGACTGTCAGTATATTTGAGGTTGTTTGTTTACATTTTTAGCTAGGATAGGGCGGTAATGAATGTCTTGGGTGAAAGCATTGGATATTTGACTGTAGCAGGAGTCGGTTATGGTTTTTTGTTCATTGACAGCCGGCTTTGAAGTGATTTTTCTTTATATCGGAGTAAGTACTGTTTTATTTATTTTTGTTAGGTGCGATCATGAATGATAGAAAGTTTATTATTTATCTTTGATTATAGTGCGATAGTTTAGTTAGTTAGGAGTTTTCGTAAGCGTTTTTTCTTTTTTATTGCAGGCCGTAATTCCTCCTTTGGACTCCTTAACATTCTTTGGAGTTAAATTTGGGCCTTGAAGGTGTTACTTGCCTGCCTACCTGCTTTGTATGAATAGATTGATGACGACCTGGACCGAACAATGAACTTAGACTGCGGACATTTATATAAATAGAGAATTTTGAGCGTTGACGACCCGGCTGTGAAATAGATTGTTCCTTAATGATGATGATGATGACCACCACCGCTTACGTGATTCGACAGTCGAATTGACTGCTCGTTATTGTTTGCCAGAAGTTGTGGCAACTGGTTACAAAGACAGGTGCCAGTGTGTAGAGTCTATGGACGACGGTGGCCACACACGTATATTAAATATTTAAGAGGTTTCTCGTATGTTTTAGTGTTAAGTGTTGATTATTTTGCTGGGTTATAGAATGTGATTGGTGTTTTAGTGGGTAAGTGTTTTCGGTACTGTGCGTGGACTGACGGTGTTGAGTATATGTAAAGGATATTATTTTTTTCGATTGTTGGCGAGTTCTCGGTACCCTCACGCACCGATATATATACAGCAAATTTTGTGTATTGTTATTTTTGTCTGTTGAATTTAATGTGTTTTTTTTGGTTGCGGTGAATATAGTTTTTAAGGTTATGTTTTGTTTGTTTTTCCCTTCGTGCAATAGTCCAGTTTGAAGTAAAGTAAGGGGAAAGTTTGTGTTGTGGGATATTTTGGAAGTTAGTGTGATCAAAGGTGTGGGGGTTTGTTATCGTTTACATCCCGCCACAACAAGACGGAGGAGACCTTTGAGTTTGGATGAGACATATGATACAGTAATGATGATAGAATAACAGAAGGTTTTTATACAAGAATTTCAGAGAAGAAATGAAGAAATCAAAGCAGATTGAGATGAGGACCAAAGTGTAGGCAGTGAAGTTAAAAGAAGAGCTGGAAGAGATGAGACAGAACATCTCAGGAAAAAATGAGTAGCAGCACTTGTTTTTAGGTCATTCAATCCAAAGAATTATATTGATGAAATATCCTTGAGTAAGGAAAATGGGAAGAAATTATCACTCAACAGGAGGGATGGGTCAAACATAACATTAAAAGAAGAAATGCAAAGATAGATGGAACATTTTTGTAATATCATGAATAAGATATAAGAGGATAATCTGATAGATATATACCAGTTAACAATTCTTTTGCCCTGTGGTAGGAGTGTAAGAATATTACTAGTAGAAAGGAATAAAAGGACACCTGCTGTCTTGTAGTCTTGCTTTTTAGCAAAAGATGAGGCCCACTGCCAATAACTGTGGTTAAGGACTGCAAGATCATGCGATCGTAACAACCCTCTGCTAGGTGGAGCTGGAACAGACACTGATGCTGGTGAGCACACTAGTGACAGGGGGGTTATTTTACTAAATAGTAAAAGTGTATAACTCCCAGACTCCTTTTGATAGGAGTATGTTAGGAGTATGTTAAGAGGAACATAGTTCAGTTCAATCTTCTTACCAGTCTGAGCATCAAAATCCCAGGTTGCATCCCGAAATATACCGGGCCTTGTGATGGTTGCAGAGAGGACTTCTCATGATTTACCAAAGCCTCCAGATCATAGCAAAATTCAAAGAGTTTGCCTTAATGAAAGAAAAGGATCTCCATCGAGTCTGTGAGAATCAGCCAATCGTCTAGGTAACGAAGTAGACAACTGCTGTGAGACTAAGTTGCCACTATGGGGAAGATCCTTGTGAATACCTGGGAGGATGAGGACACACTAAAGCACAGCACCTTGAATTGGTACATCTGGTTGTTCAGGGTGAATCTTAGGTACTTCCTTAAAAACGGATGGATAAGGATCTGAAAATATGCGTCTTTCAAATCCAGTCTTATAATGAAGTTCCTTGGTCTGACGGCCTGCGTAACCATTTCTGTGGTCTCATCTTGAACGGAGTTTGCTGGACAAACTCGTTCAAGCTCGAGAGATTGACGACTGGTTTCCTGCCTCCAGATATCTTTCCTACAAGAAAGGGTCGACTGTAGAAGCCAGGGGACCTGTCTAGGACCTCTTGGAAAGCATTCTTCTCTAGCATGGTCTGAACTTTGGCATGAAAGGCCTGTTCATTCAAGGATTCCTTCCCATAGGAACTCGACATCACTCGGAGGATGGACCAAGGTTCGGCCCCATGAAACATCCACCTTAGCCATTTACTCTGTAGCCATCCCCCCATCAGTGGAATGGTCAGAGGATTAGCCCCTTAGCGGGAAAGGTCACATCTACCTCGTGACCCTCTATTCTGAAAGGGGTGTTTGGGGCCCAGCTTCTAAGAGGCAGCCTGCTTTGGGATATTTGACTTTCCCTTGTGCCCCTGTCATCTTGTAAGAGACGATCTCTGTGGCGGTGGTGCTGAGGAGTATGGACGTGATGTCATTGCCTGAAGGAAGAGGAGGTCTTGGTTCACCTTCCTTCACTGCTCTGCAACTAACTCGAAGTCCTCAACGTTAAATAGGAATGACCATTCATTAGGTTATTGCAAAACTTAGGAGCTTTTCTCCTTGGCATGTGCTTCTAGAATTTTGAGATGACGGCATCACACCTTCTCAAAACCCACACAACTCACTGAGAACATTGTGGGTTAGGAACTCCACCATTCTGGTGCCTAAGAGAATGAAGGAGCAAATCACTTCTCTCTTCTGCTCGGTGAAGTCTTCATTCTTGAAGAGGTATGCCATTGATCCCAACCAGTAGTTCAACCACGAAGAGCACTTCTCAACCCGCTCCATACTTGCAGCGTCCGTCACTGTGAAGGGTCACAGACAGAGATGGGAGTCTTTCGAGGGTCAAAGTCTGCCTTAAGGCAAAAATTGCTGGATCCAGAGTAGAGGCAATGGATTGTCATCTACAATCTCACAGTATTTCCTCTGTCATATATACAGCTGAGGAAGTAAACGAGACAAGCGTACCAACTTGAGGGACTGGGAAACTCATGCTACTTGGGCATAGGCCCTACTTTTGGCTTCCTTAAACTCCCTAGAGCAAGGCAAAGCTACCTTAGTCTTGCTGAGGTATCATAAAAGAGTTAAAGAACAGTACCCTTTCCCTCGTGGGAACATCATCTGGATCTCCCAAGGAGTTGATCTTCCTTATGCAGTATAAGACCTGCAGAAAGACGGTCCGAGTCATTCTGTTCCAAGAGAGATATCATTGGACAAGCAGACACCAGCAGCAAGCCATCAGAATGTTCCAAGACATCGTCAAAGGAATCTTCAACCCCCGAGCTCACATCCACAAAAACCCGGATGGGTCAAAGTAATCAACTATGAATCTAGAAGGACTTTAGACCTAGGAGATAAGCCACAGTCCCCTGGTCTTGAAGAGGCCAATCTGGGATCAGTAATGCCTTCCTGAAAATCTGGGATCTCAGATATCGTGCTATTCTTCAGAATGGTCTACGTGTCCCATCTCTCTCACCGCTGAGTGGTAAAGGTCGCGAGGAGCAAAGACGACACCTTCCTCCTAGCCTCCTTACGTTGTATCACCTTCGGTAGTATGGGAGGAGGAACTATTACTTCAACAGTTAGAGTGAGAGGTTCGAGTTGATCCAAGTCTATTTCTAGCCCCTGCTAGTCCTAGGGTGATGAGAATCATCTGGGGGTGGATTTGAAAGGATAATACCCAGTCTCTCCCACTCAGGGTCAATGCCAGTGTTGCAGGCCTTCGAGTCCTGTGTGAGCAGGGAGGCTGGTCTACCACTCGCTAATTAGCAGTGGGTGGTTATACCTTGCTAAAAAGTCTTTTGGCTGGTTTCAGCTTTTGCTAAGATACATATTCACTGTAAAGAGCAAAGGGGTTTGTATTAGGTGTTGGAACAAATCATGAATTAATTGGCTTTTACATTAATAGCTTTATACATTTCACCCAGCTAAGTCAACCTTTCTCCAAAGTTTGGGAGCCAAAGATTGTGTGTATATAAGAACATATCAATTCCTGCTTATTTAGTTACAGACTGCATCTTAAATCATTACAGTATACCACTGAAATATAAAGAAACAATTTTGTTGATCATAGGTACAGAGTACAGTAAAGTATTTGCTAAATAATATGAACATACAGAGGAAAATTATAGGTTTTAATATCAATATAATTGTGTATTCAATTTTGCTTGACCTCATCAGAGATTAAAAATTTCAAACGTAAAGTGAAAAATTGTCTGTTTTCAAAATCCATCTTCAAAAGGATCAGGTTACTTATGTAAACAAAACCAAAATTACGTTAATTTGTTGGAGTAAACATAGTGATAACTAATCACCTAAATTGTTTGCCAATGTGGAGTAAACAGTGTAGCCATGTCCCCTACATTATTACAAAGGAATCATAATAGAATCTATCTTTCACCCAACTGCCCCTGTGACTTCAGAGCTCCATGGCTTATGCTCTTCTTCTTCTTCTTTGAATATTCATTTAATAACTGCCAATGTTTAAGATTTAGAAGTAAATATCTCAAATTCTAAATACTTTCTGTCTTGAGACATGTCAAATTCATAGATAATTTGTATTTTTCCTAACTATACAAACCTTAGCTATTTAATAGGGGTATTACTTTCGGCGTAGCTGAAATGACAAGCCATTGAAATTAAACGAGGGTTTACTACCCACACCGCTAGTTACCGGGGTCTACCCCCCCCCCCTCACACACACCTGTGCTTGAACTCACTTTGCTTGGAGGTAGGACTTCAAGGGGGATAGGGCTGGTGGCCAAGTTTGGTTAAATAGCTAAGATTTGTAGTTAGGAAAAATACAAATTATCTACGAATTTGTCATTTGTTTCGTAACTGGAATACAAACCACGCTATTTAATAGGGGTGACTCACCCATTAGGAAGAGTGGACGTCCCAGCCAGTACTGGCTTTTGGCTTTGCCAGGGAGCTCGTTATTTGAGTGTATAAGCACCTAAGAAATAAGGAGTCCCTACACCTCGCTAGAACCTTGCTACGCAAGGACTGCAGCCTACGCAAGCTGTGTGTGAAGGTATGAAGAAGTGTGACTCGTCCTAGGAAGTTGTTCTGAAGTTCTTTAGATGGAAACTTGTAGACTAGGACTTTCCCAATACCACCTCGTCAGGGTATGGGGACGTAACAGTATTAACTTAATACTAGGAACACAAGGGAGCATGGTTTACCTGCAGTGGTTTGAGTTCAGCTATGCAGAGAACCCAGGATGCTGCTTTCCCCAAGAGAGGGGAGGATGAAGAAAAGAATAAGGGCAAGTCAAACCTTTTCATTCATGCAGACTAAAACTGGGTAACAATGCCCTCAACCTTCTGCTACTTGTCCAATAAGGAGCTTGAGGTTTTAAACCAGCTGGTGTGCAGCCACCACAGGGCCGATAGAGAAAGTATGGAGCCTTCTGTGGGTCACGTCTTGCAGGCAGTGGGCTGTGAACATTGTTTGGCGCTTCCACATCCCCGCTTGAAGGACCTGCTTCACAGAGAAATTTCTTTTAAAGGCCAGGGATGTAGCTATGCCCCTGATATCATGTGCTCTAGGGCGACGTGACGGGGGAGGATCTGGATTCAAGGCCAGATGAATGACCCTACGAATCCATGCAGAGATGGTGTTCTTGGTGACCCTCCTCTTAGTCCTCCCTGTACTTACGAATAATGCTGGCATATGAGGACGGACTGCAGCTGTTCTTTTGAGGTATAGCCTCAAACTCCTTACTGGGCATAGTAAGAGATGGTCTGGGTCATCTGTTACAGAGCGGAGACTATAAATCCGGAAGGAGTCGAATCGAGGATCCGCATCTCCAGGATTCTAAGTCTTAGCAATAAACTCAGGGACGAAGCTGAACGTTACCTCCCACCATCCCCTTGAATGGGCGATGTCAACGAGAGAACATGAAGTTCGCTAACACGCTTGGCCAAAGCCAAAGCTAGTAGGAACACCGTCTTCCAGGTTAGGTGGCGATCTGATGCCTGGTGTAATGGTTCATAAGGAGGTCTCTTAAGAGACCTGAGAACTCGAACCACGTTCCATGGAGGAGGTCTCACTTCCGACTGAGGGCAGGTAAGTTCATAACTACATATGAGTAGAGACAGTTCTAGCGATGAAGAAATGTCCATTCCTTTCAGCCAGAAAGCTAGACTTAAGGCTGAGCGATAGCCTTTCACTGCTGAGACTGAAAGGCGCATTTCTTCCTGCAAATACACGAGGAACTCTGCTATTGTTGGAATAGTAGCATCGAGTGGAGAGATATCCCTTAACACCAACCACAGAAGACTTTCCACTTTGCCTGGTAGACTGCTGCGGATGACTTTCGCAGATGTCCAGACATCCTGACAGCAGCTTGCTGTGAAAATCCTCTCTCAGAGAGATGCTGGATAGTCTCCAGGCGTGAGCTTTATAAAAGATGTTGGCATGTGGTTGCTTGAGCAGATTGTGCTGTGGAGGGAGTTCTCTTGGTAGCTCCGTTAGGAGTTGCAGAAGGTCCGGGAACCATTCCGCGTGATGCGATAGCGGAGCTATGAGGGTCATTGAAAGATTGACCAATGTTCTGGTCTTGTTGAGCACCCTCCTCATCAGACAGAACGGGGGAAAGGCGTAAACGTCGATGTTGTCCCATCGTTGTTGGAAAGCATCTTGCCAGAGAGCCTTGTGGTCTGGGACTGGGGAGCAGTACAGCGGGAGCTTGAAGTTCAGGGCTGTTGCGAACAGATCCACAGTCGGAGAACCCCACAAAGTCAGGACTTTGTTGGCTACTAGATGATCCAAAGACCACTCGGTACTCATTATCTGAGATGCTCTGCTCAGATTGTCGGCGAGCACATTCCTTTTGCCTGGAATGAAGCGTGCCGATAGTAGTATCAAGTGGATTTCGACCCATCTTATTATCTCTACTGCTAGATGGGATAGCTGCTGCGAAAAAGTACCTCCTTGTTTGTTGATGTAAGCCACTACTGTGGTGTTGTCGCTCATCACTACCACAGAGTGACCCACCAGGTATTGTTGGAACTGTTGAAGGGCCAGGAAGACGGCCTTCATCTCAAGGAGATTTATATGGAGATACTTTTCTGACTCTGACCACGACCTGAGGTCGTGTGGTGCAGTACGTGGGCCCCACACCCTTTCTTTGAAGCGTCTGCAAACAGCATCAAATCCGCGGGGAGGACGAGAAGGTCCACTCCTTTTCGTAGGTTCTCGCCTGCCACCCACCACTGGAGGTTCGTCCGTTCCGCAGGTCCCATAGGGATCAGGACGTCCGGGGAATCGTAACCTTGATACCACCGGGACTTGAGTCAACACTGGAGGGATCTCATCCTGAGGCGACCGTTGGGAACTAGATGAGCCAAGGATGAGAGGGGACCGAGGAGACGTAACCACGCTTGGGCTGGAAGTTCTTCTCGTCTGAGGAAAGGGCTTGCGACCTTCCTCAGCCTTGCTATCCTGTCGTCTGATGGGAAGGCTTTGTGGAGATTGGTGTCTATAACCATGCCTGGATATACCAGTCTTTGAGTGGGAAGCAGTGAGGACTTCTCGAGATTTACCAGGATCCCTAGATCCTGGCAAAGTCTCAGAAGTTTGTCCCGGTGTTGAAGAAGGGATGACACCGAATCTGCTAGGATTAACCAGTCATCCAGATAACAAATGAGACGGATGCCAATCCTGTGTGCCCACGAAGATATTAGGGTGAACACTCTGGTGAAAACCTGTGGTGCTGTGGAACGACCGAAGCACAGCACCTTGAACTGGTACTCTTTGCTGTCTAGGCTGAATCTTAAGTACTTCCTTGAAGACGGATGGACTGGGATCTGGAAGTACGCATCTTTTAGGTCCAGTGTACACATGAAGTCTTGCGGTCTCACTGCTAGTCTGACCGTGTCCGCCGTCTCCATGCTGAACGGAGTTTGTTTGCCAAACTTGTTTAGAGCCGAGAGGTCGATGACTGGTCTCCAGCCTCCAGACGCTTTCTTTGCAAGAAAGAGTCGACTGAAGAAGCCTGTAGACCCATCGAGGACCTTTTGATGAGCGCCCTTCTTCAAAAGGGTCTGCCCGAAGGGCTTGCCCCTGTGCCGATCCCATGGCAAGGGAGCTCAATGACACTGGATTCGTCGTCAGGGGAGGTAGAGATGTTGTGAACAGGACACGATATCCCTGACTGATTACGGAAATCGTCCAGGAATCAGCCCCGAGTTGCTGCCACCTGTCTGAGAAACTTTGTAGGCATCCCCTCACTGGTGGACATGCCAATCCTAGCGTTTGCGGCCTCGGCTGCTCCCTCTAGGATTCTTACCTCCCCTGCAGGACTTTTTGCCTTTCCTATCCTTGACAGGAAAGGGCTTAGACACCACTGTCTTTGCTGCTGTCATTGATTTTGCGGTCTTGGTCGGACAGGACTGCTGGGGTGCTGGAGGCTTATAGGGCTTAGATGTCAAAGCCCTATGAAGGAGGGAGTCTTGGTGAGACTTCCTCCACCTCCCAGCAGGCTGTTCGACATCCTTAGACTCAAACAGGATCGTTCCTTCTAAAGAAGAATGCCTGAGCCTATCGATCTCGGTGCTAGGGACCTTCTGATGGAATTTCTCAGCCACCGCATCCCGACATTTCAGGATGGTGTTTGCCAACAAGTTCGAGACTTGGTGGGCCAGAAACTCGATCGTGCGAGTGCCTGAGAGAAGGAACGTCTCCATAGCTTTCCTGGTACGTTCCTTGGAGAAATCCTCAGAGCGTATCAGGATACCTAAGGTCCCTAACTAGATGTCAATGTGGCTTGTATATCACACTTCGCAACCTTCTCCTGGTTAATGATCTCGGTTGCCGAGAACAAGACCTGCCAGTTGGAGAGTCTCTCAAGAGGGACTCCCCTGGTAAGCTTTTCCAACGAATGGTGGAGAGAAAGAGCTACACAAAGCTCCTCCAAGATCTCAAAGTACCTCCTCTGCTGTACGTGAGGAGGGGGGAAAAGCTTGTTGCCGGCACTGGAACGGTAGGAGGAGGACAACTCGGAGAGCTGTACAGCAATCTTGTCCCTGGTACTGTCAACCCCGAGACCAGGGCAGAGCCGCAGTGGTCTTAGATGGTTTCTGAGTACCGTATACGAGGTCCAAGACCGTGTCCTTGCCCTATCGAGGAGGGATCTATGAGTCGGAAAACCCATTGAGAGCCCTCATTAGAGTCAGAATTGGCCAAAACGCATGCTCTGACTCTTTCTGATCTCCTCCTGACGTTGGACTTGCAGTGAAGTCTCCTGTCCCCAAAGGATCTCCTTGGGGAGAGTCGCAGAAGTTCTCCGAGTGGCTAGTTGGCTTCGTCCTTGGTCTTGTAGAGGAATTTGGTAGAGCCTTCGAGTCCTTTGACTCCTTCCTGAGAAGGATGTAAGACTCCAACATAGAAGATGGCAAGTTCTTTCCAGCCCCCACTTGGGAAGACTTCTCAGCCCGAGGAGGGGTTTCCCTCATTGGTGCGATGGGGGAAAATCTCACCTCACATGATTCCCCTGAGGACGGGAAGTACTCGTCCGACAGGGAAGGAGAGAAAGTCTGGGGGATGAAGGAACCTGCCTCGAAGGCTTGCGTGGAGTCAACTTAGCCCTTGGAGAAGTTACCGCGTCCGGAACTCCTCTTTTTCTCTTCAAAGGGGTAGAGAAAGCCAAGGATCTGTACCCTAATTCAGAGAAAACAGCCTTGAACGCCTGTGCAACGGCTCTGATTAGTGCACTGAACCAAGGTTGTTGACTAACAGACACGCTGTCAGACACCCTCTGGAGGGACAGGGATAGACGGATCCTTGGGAGGAGTTCCCATAGGTGGGTTCGCCTGAAAAGGAATAGGGATCCTGGACCCCTCTGGATGTTTCCCTTCCGCCGCAATACGCGCTATTATGCGTTTGCGGGGAGGGGAATGAGGCGATGGTGACCTTGCCTTGCGTTGTCCAGCAGCCTTGCGAGCGGGAGGATATTGACGCTCGCACGATGGAGAATACCAGGGGTCGCCCGCGGGAGACTGCTGGTGTGCGTGTGGGCGGGCAGGCGACTGCGAGGGTGCACAGGAGACTGATGGCGCGCAGGAGCGCGCACGGGAGACTGTGGGCGCACAGGCGAGCGCGCGGGAGACTGATGGTGCGCGGGAGAATACTCACGCGCCCGTGGGCACGCAGGATCAGGGCATTGAACGTGCGGGCACGCAGGCGAGAGTTCGCGTGCCCCTGAAGAAGCCGTAGGGCGAGCGCGCGCAGGAGAGATACCAATGGAGTGCGGGCGCGCGCAGGAGAAATACCCCTGGAGCACGGGCGCACGCAGGAGAGATACCCCTGGAGCGTGGGCGCGCAGTTGATGCCTGTGCTGCTCGTGGGCGTGCATCTTGTGGGCGCGTAACTGCAGGAGAGGATGGGCGAGGGCGAGCGCGCGCGTATCCTCGTGGACGCAACCAGGAGACTGCGCGTGTCGGCACGATGGCGAGCTGGAGAAAGCTGACGCGTAGGTGAGTGCTGGCACGTTGGCGCGTGGGAGAAGTCAGTATAGACTTCCCAACAAAGCCCAGATCCGAAGATCGTGGGCACGCTGCGCGCGGGAGAGCGCTGGCGCGCAGGAGAGCGCTGGCGCGCAGGAGATCACTGGTGTGCAGGAGAACGCTAGCGGGCAGGAGTGCGCTGGCGTGTAGGAGAGCGCTGGCAAGCAGGAGGTTGCTGGCGCGCGGGAGGTTGATGGCGTGCAGGAGCGCGCTGACGCGTAGGTGAGGGATGGCGCGTAGCTGGGCGTGGGCGCGCTTGCTCAGGCAAAGCCTGGCGCGCAGGAGAACGTGGGCGCATATGCTCTACTTTGCTGGCATAACGCGTGAGGGAAGTATGCGCACGTTAGCGCGTACGCCCTTGATGCCCTGTATTAGGGTTAGAAGATGATGCCTGACGAGCGTGGAGGTCAGGTTTCGTCGCCCCGTAGCGCGCATCAACACTCAGGAATGGTGACAGCAGGTCGGCAGGTCTGACGGGTGGAAGGTCGACGCGTCCTTTGAAAGGACGACCTTCCACCGAAGGGGATCGCGAATGATCCACTGAGAGGTCCAGGACCAAAGCAGGAACAGTCGGTGATTGCTGATGAGGCTCCTCTGCGGGGGACTACAACGAAGATGTAGAACCAAAGAGGCGCCTACTCACCGCAGGTGAAGGAAGGCCTCTCTGGATAAGAGGAAAGCGAGCCTTGCGACGAATACACCCTCGGGGGGCCGTGGGATCATCAAACTGACCTTCTGCAGTCCTCCGACGAGGAGTCTCTGTAAGTGAACTCTCCCAAGGGGAAGAAACACTAGCAGGAGAGACTGTTGGACTTAGTTTCTCCCTCGTTGGTTGAACAGGAACGGGAGAAACTAAGCCTTCAGCTACTGTGGGGTTTGCAGAGGCAGAGGTAGTAGGAGATACCGCATTGGATACCTCTGACACCACAACGTCGACAATCGACAGAGGATCAACCTCTGCCGGAGGCGGCGATTGCTTGACAGTGGCCCCCAATCGGATGTAGTCAAGTAAGACTTCCTTGGAGGGCGAACCCTCAAGCCCCAAGGAAGACAAAAGCTGGAAAAGAGGGATTAGTGACAAATCCTCCCCCGGGGGGAGAGGTGGAGCTGCCTCGCTAGGGGAGGCAACGCCATCTCTCGAACCCCGAGCTTGGAAAACAGTACAACGGTCTAAGCTACCACTCGACGGTCTCTCGAAAGATACCGACCGAGTGGGAGCTTCGGAGGAGGTTTGAGCAACGGATGAAGAGGCCTTGGGTTTTTCTCCTTTCAAAGAATCCTTCGAAGGAGAAATATCCCGTTTGGACTTCTTCTACCGTCGCCGTGAAAACCTCTCCCACTGGGAGGTAGACCACTCCCTGCACTTACTACACTTATTATCACTGTCACACCGTTGACCTCTACAGGAAGGGCAAAGGGTGTGAGGGTCTGTCTCAACCGCCGACATGAATGTTCCACAGGGGCGGTCGGGTAATCCAGGGCAGGTGCGCATAATAGCAGAGGCCAACTTCAAACACAAAACTGTCAAAAAGAGAAAGCAAAAAAAGCATTAATGGCTGCCAATGAACGGCGAGGATGACAGTGGACACGTCCGACTACCATACGAGCCGAGAGCAAAGTGAGTTCAAGCACAGGTGTGTGGGGGGGGGGGTAGCAAGCTACCCTCCCCTACCCCCGCTAACTAGCGGTGTGAGTAGTAAACCCTCGTTAAATTTTCATGGCTTGTCATTTCAGCTACGCCGAAAGTAATACCCCTATTAAATAGCTAAGGTTTGTATTCCAGTTACGGAACAACTGTCCATTTAATATTACTGAAGTGTGAAAGGAACTAAAGTGTCAATTGAATAAGGACATTTCTTTTAAAATAATTTATTCAATTAAAAAATTCACGTGAAAAATACAATATCTCAAATTCATAATTATTTGTTTTAAGTAAAGAATAATACAACATACACTTAAGTTACATAAATGTAAGCAATAAAAAAATAGAAGAAATATTCAAAGTTAATTTACAACTTTACAAACACAAGAACATTCCCTTTTCTTTATAGTCTAATTGACAAAAATATTCATTTAGGAAGAACTTCAAAGTAAGGTAACATTTTGTACTTAGGAAGTCTGAACTTTCTCTTAGAATTCAAATTGAAGAGGAACCTTTCTATCAGCAAAGACACCATCAGGTAAGAAAGCTAGTGTCAAAGTTTGACAGATTCTCATTGCACAAGAAGAGAATGCAAGATAATCACAGTGCGTTTTGCACTGCTAGCTTTGGCAAAGGTAGGAAGAAAAAACTGGAGAGAGATACAGCCCAAAAAGGGGCTCTCAGCAGCAGAGGGACACATACATATTTGTTCTCTGATATCCTGTGTTTGCAATAAATTCTTTCCTTGAGGTTTGTCTCTTTACTGATACATTAACTTATTGGTCTTTCTTTGACTTATGTTTGGATTTAAGATACAAATATGAGGAGGAGGAGGAAAAAAGGTTATTAAATTTTTCAAGATACAAACAATATGCAGGATTGGGGAATGAAGCAAATGGTACAGGTGGTCAACTGCATGCACGACAGGAGAGAATCACCATAGCAAATGGTGAGTTCTTTCTTAGAGGTTATTCATAAGACAGTGGTCCCGACTGCTATCTTTGAAGAGGTAGGGTGAAGTGGCAAATTCCACAAGAAGCAGATGAGGAAGGCTATTGAAAGAAGAGAGTGAACAATTACTGCTTCTGCTCGTGAGATTGTAACATCTCGTGTCCTTGAAATTGGCAATGATCGTGAACTTATATAAACTCTAGGTCAAACCAGTAATCATCATGTTTGTGGGAATGATAGTACATGTGGAGAGAGACTAAGAGGTGTCTGCAAGGAAAAGGTGCTCACTGCTTATGAAAACTGATCTGAAGAGTCAACCTTCATAGGAGAGCTCCTTATGGTAGCTCATTGTCGCCTGCTAGTTCGGGAGTGTGAAGAGAAGGTCACCAAATTGCTGGCAAGCATCCTGGCAGGAGAGGAATTAGAGCAAGGGTATGTATCTTGACCAATAGACCTTGTGTCTAATTTCTCATGAGATTTGGCACTGGTAGCAGGAGCGTGTCCCCTTGTACTTTGTATTGTACCTCAACGCCTTCCCAATGGAAGGGTGTTGCTATAACATTGTTCCTCCAACAAAACCATGCAGAGGAACCAGACTGAGATTGTGGAGAATCAGACTTATCAGTCATCCTGTGCTTCTGTAACTTCTTCCTTGGCAGCGCCACATCAGAAGATTCTGTTGTCATCTCAGGAACCCTTCAACGGGGACCCGATATGGCAGCAGGTATTGACATTACCGGCATGCACTGATTTTCTCTCCCAAAAGAGAGAGAGAGAGAGAGAGAGAGAGAGAGAGAGAGAGAGAGAGAGAGAGAGAGAGAGAGAGACGGCAACTCATCGATTGGCCTTCCTTGACCTCTTTGAAGATGAAAGATAGAACTTGAAGTTCATCTTCTGCAGTCAGAGATTGACAGACACTGAAGGTCACGTACACATGAGGGATAGGACAGCATCAGACATGCAACCCAACAGGAACAGGTATACAGTATTTTATAAAGGCAGTTAGCACAGATACATTAACACAATTACGCTACCTGGTGTATAGTGGAGGCCTACTCGCCAACTACTACCGCTACTACTACCTAAAGACATAATCATATGAAAGGTCAAAGGTTTGTATGAAGTGTAGCAATAAACCAATAATAGAAGTTGAAATACAAAACAAAGTCAGTATAATAATAATAAACCATTTGAGTTACATTTAACTAAGTACAAAAATCCTTGAAGAAAGCTGCACTACAGTAATTATGTCCCTCCTCCACCACATACTGCGAAAGAGATCAGTAGACAAATGCAAATAAAACACTTTTGTTTTCTGTTGTTTAAGTATTTCCTCTAACCATTTAATCTCCACAAATACAGTTAAGGTTCCTAACTGTCAAATGTTCCTAAGCAACAAAGGATGTGAATAATTAGGGAGTCAGAGGTACAGTACAACGAGGAGGTGCATAACCAGCTAACATGAGATGACCCATCAGAGTGCAATAGCACAAGCAGCTGAACATCACCAGGGAGAGACAGATCTCCTTTAATCGGACATGTTTCTCTTGCTTGATCAAAATTACATTAAACTTGTTTGCAAATGTCCAATAAAGAGACATTTGTAATGGAACTGTCTCAATTCCAGTTGATTGACCTAACAAGAGAGAGCACAACTAGAGTCTAGCAAACATGGAAATTTAATCACTTTGTACCAGCTTTCTCTTCTTTTCAAAAGAACACGACATCCCACTTTCTTACAAATTTTCTCCAGCACAAATCTTCCTCCTATGCTTTGAAAAAAAGTGTTCTCCAGGCAAATGTCATATCACACACACTGAACTTGAATGGCTTCACCCTTTGTCTTAATACCTTAATTGACTCTACTTTATATTAGTGATGCAATGGACCTCAACTTGGGCTCTACGGTTGCACCTCTATACTCCACTAGCCTTGTATACGAGGGATCTTTTCAAGATGGTCACTGTTCCCTTGATGGCAGCAATCTGCTCCTCATTTATGCTTGGGCAACTTGGTATCCCCTGAAGGTATTGTCTCAGGCTTTTCTTCATAAGTCCTGCTGCCCCCACCACCACAGGTATTACTTCTATTTCTTTCAGTTCACAAGCCTTTTTCAGATCGTTCTTCAGTTCTTGATATTCTGTTATTCTCTGCCTCTCAGCTCTGTTGAGGCCGAAGTCACTGGGTACTGACACATCTATAATCTTTGCTTTTTATTCTTCTTTATTTCAGATCAAAATATCAGATCTTATAGCACCTCCTTCTATATATCTTCCTGTCGGGATTATCTCATCATAAAAGATGGTAATGTATCTGTTGGTGGTAACTGGATCTGGTTCATGCTCCCATATCTTATCTTTTACTTCAATTTTGTATTCTTTACATATTTTCCAGTGTATATATTAACAGATCTTACTGTGATGAGCTGTGTAGTGACCATCTGCGAATTAGAGTCTGGCAGGCTGAAACCAGATAACCAACACTCTTAACTGCTGCATGACAAAACCTACACTGGTCGTTTCCTGATATGCCCACCATTTTCTTGAAGCTGTTTGTTAGGAGTCCTTGGTCTTGTGTTCCTATCATCATCCTTTCTCCATCAAAACCCATGATGAATTTTATGATGCTTTGAGAGATGACTTTTCTGAGAAAATGCTTTGTCACAGACACTGCACTTGAATGGTTTCTCCCCAGTGTGAATTCTAAAATGTTTTGTAAGGGAGCATTTGGAATGAAATGCTTTGTCACAAACATTACACTTGAATGGTTTCTCCCCAGTGTGAATTCTAAAATGTCTTGCAAGACAATATTTATCCCTAAATGTTTTGTCACAGACACAGCACTTGAATGGTTTCTCCCCGGGGTGAATTCTAAAATGTCTTGTAAGGTCACTTTTCGAATGAAATGCTTTGTCACAGGCATTACACTTGAATGGTTTCTTCTCGGGGTGAATTCTAAAATGTATTGCAAGACGACTTTTTGTAGGAAATGCTTTGAAACAAACACTGCACTTAAATGACTTTATCCTATTGTGAGTTCCATAATGTACTTTAATAACAATTTTATTAGAAAATGTTTTGTCACTTTCTCTGCATCTGAACAGGTCTTCAGTGTGAATTGGCATTTGAATGTCGGGGTTAACTACTCCACCATATTGCTTTTCAGAATTTCCACCCACAAACGACTTCTCTCTCATACCAACATCAATTTGAGTTTTGGAATCACTTTCCTGACAAAGAGGTTTTTCACAGCCTCTGTTTTCCATCTGCTCCTCTTTCTGTGAACATTCTTTCCCCCTTCCTCTTCCCTCTCCTTTGTCCTCTTTCCTACTGGATCCCAAATGTATGTCACTTTCCTCTTTTACACTTGTCTTTACACTCTTCTCCTCCTCTTTATTGACTTCCCTTTTGCTGATTTGTGAATGATCCTCACTCACTGATGCATCAGAGTCGAAACAGTATTTCATGTCACCTTCATTTGACTCAAATATTTCTGGCTCTGCTTTGAATTCTATTTCTGGCTCTGCTTTGAATTCTATTTCTGGCTCTGCTTCGAATTCTGGCTCTGCTTTGAATTCTATTTCTGGCTCTGCTTTGAATTCTATTTTTGGCTCTGCTTTGAATTCTATTTCTGGCTCTGCTTTGAATTCTATTTCTGGCTCTGCTTCGAATTCTGGCTCTGCTTTGAATTCTATTTCTGGCTCTGCTTTGAATTCTATTTCTGGCTCTGCTTCACATTCTGGTTCTGCTTTGAATTCCATGTCTGGGTCCATGAAAAGAGAGTCATCATCAAAGAGTCCACAACTGTTGACCAAATCATCATTTTCTATCTTGACTGCAGAGTGTGAAAAGGAATCTTCCATTTTGCTTTTTATTGGAAATTCTATTGATTCAGAGTTCTTAATCCCCTCCCTATCACTGGATGACATCCTCTTCAATATTATCATAAACAGCAGACAAATATAAAGTTAACAACAAACTTCCTATTCTCTACATGAAAGTCTTACAGCATGAACTAACACAGACCCTTCTTCCTTTTTTCCAGTCCTGTATCTCTTGTAGATATCTTCAGTAGTTTACATAATCTTCGTCACAATAGATGGATGATTATTTCCTTTGTGATGAAAAATCTGAAATAGTAAGAGAACATTTATCATTGGAAAAGGAGAAAAAGGAAAATATTTGTTGGAGTTTTCTGAAATGATAAGACAATATTCAACCGAAAATTAGTTTTTTCTTAAGTAATTTGTATTTTTCCTATCCATACAAACCGAGTCCTATAATTTGGGCGACTCACCGATTACAAGGTTGAAAGTTAATTGGAACCAAAACTGGAAGGTTCTGTAACTTCCCTGGAAGTGTTCCAGGCTTGATCTGTGGAGAAGCAAAGAGAGGTCACTATTGCCCCCCAAGTGTTTATCATAGGAGAAAGTGATAGGCCCTGGGTCATACATGAATTATATCCTCCCATGTAAAGAGAAACCGTACCCACTGGAGGGGTGTCAGTAAGAATCACAAACCAAGTATAAGAATAATGGGTTGGTAGTGTTGCGAGGTAGCTGTTAGGTACGAACAGAGCTTAAATACAATTGGTTGAGAGAAAAAAAGCAATAGCATTACAGTATATGAACGTATATGAAACACCTGCATTACATGGCTTCCCCCTAAAAAAGACATACATGTGTGTAATAGACGGCAGGATAAGCGTCTCGATTCGTCTGAGTGGGTTCTTATTGGTTCAGTGTTAAAACGCGGATGGATGTGACATAGGTTTATTCCATAAAACTCCACCTGACAAACAAACAATCAATAATATACAAATTGTCAGATAGATACACATATACACACTTTAGTGACTAGAATATTACAACATAGCATAGCATAGTTATCACAATTATCCTCAGCAATATTATATTAGGTTTAAAGATATATCTTCTGCAAAGCACTCGACACAGACTATTAGGGATTTTAACAATGGCAATGTTCTATTTAACAATGGCAATTAAACAGATCAATAATAATAATAGATTAAATGCTGGACATTATAGAAATCCAATCGGAATGCATATTTTTCACAATACACCTCAAAGCACACACTCGTACTGACCTGTAAAGAATATTTGGGAAATATTCCACAATATATCACCGTAGTACGGCGTAGGCTAACAAAGCCTGACAACCTGGGGGCACCAGGCAGAGACGCCCTCGAGACGGTGTTGGCCCGAGCTACGTGTTAACGCTGGGAGGACCAAAGACCGAATCACAAGATTTGTCTTTCCAAATTCTCGCCAATAACCATGCTTGGTTAATGTAAACAAAAACCTGTTAACGAGGTGTACTCCGCAGTTAATCAATTAGTCTTAACTATAGTTACTTAGCATTTCCCACCAACTGAGATTTAACAAGGTTTACTGCCATTGACTTCTTAAAACACCTAACAAGCTAAATAAGACGAAGAAGATACATAGATGAACACAAACACATTATATTTGTTCCTGTCACATACTCCCCCCTTTCGAGAAAATGTCGTCCCGATATTTGTAAAGGAGTATGTACCTAAATACATGGACACATGGTTAAGTAATTGGTAACATATTAAAATTAGCTGTACAAATCAGAGTTCATAATAGTGTTTAATCAGACTAGGGCTCCTCCAAAATAGCACAGACGAGCTTGCTCAGCATGTTGACCCTGTTGGCAACTCTCGAAGGATACACAGAATGAGACATCTCATATGCCTCGGGATGCAACCACCGTGGAGCCCGGCGCTGTCGAGTTGACCGACGAGGGGGAGGAATAGGTTCTTCAGAACCTAGAGCAGCAGCTTCCTCGGGCTCCTCTTGGGAAGAAGCCTCTGAACTCTCTGGATCAGCAGCTGTCATAACTGGTTCTTCAAATACCTGAATTTCTTCCTCACTCTCTTCCAGAGCAGACCGAATATCTGGCATGATGTCAGGAACAGGAACTGGGGGCTCCATAACTGGCTCTTCTGGTTGAGGTGGACTACTTCGAGGCATTGGAATGGGACGCTTTCTTGGAGTAGGGATGGGCTCGGGTCGGAGGCGAGGGTGAACCCGCATGCCAGACTCTGAATCATCAGAATCATCTGATGAGTCAGTGTCTGGCGACCTGCCCTAGAAAGGCAAACTGTAGGTGGGTCATCTTGCAGGAGATACGCAGATTTTGGGCGATTAATGAAGACTCAGTCTTCTGTACCACGAATGGTGAAAAGAAAGCCTTCAGTGTGCGATGGATAACGAGGAAAGAGTCCGTGTAAAGGGGCGTCAGCGGTGGCTTGCTAGTGTCAGTGGGCAAAAAGACATGTGTTGTAGTGTTCAAATCTTCTGGTATGTGTTGCTTTTCTGGGGGCTTGTACCTCTGGCGGCAGGATTAAATTTTCCCACAACGGGACATAGGCACTGGAGATAGTCAGAGGAGGTTGCAGACGGAAAAAAATTCATCAGGGACGACGAATCGGTTGCCATTTTTCCTTTTTTCTTTATAGACTGCAGATTTCTTAGCTCTGAAATTATCTGTTATTTTGCGCAAGTTAGCAAGAAGAGGAGCTTTTAGTACTTGTTGGAGAATTGGTAATGTTACCCCACTATGTAAATATGTTTGTGGTAGATCAAGTCCAACTGATTACCGCCCAATTTCCATAAGTACCATATTATCTAAAGTTTTTGAACATCTTAATAGGTTTGCTGAATGTAATTATTTGTTCCCTAGTTTGCAATTTGGTTTTCGTAAAGGTCTTGGAGCATGTGATGCCCTTCTTATACTCTCAAATGCTGTACAAAAATCCTTTGATAGTGGTCAGGAAGTTTGTATGATAGGCCTTGATATTAGTGCTGCCTTTGACCATGTTAATCATGAGGCCCTTGTTGCCAGACTCAAACAGTTGAGATTGGGTGGGTCATTTCTTAGCATCATTATTGAACTTTTAAGTAATAGATCGCAAGGAGTTGTTGTTGATGGGCACTATAGTAAGGATGGAAATGAGATATCTGGTGTTGCTCAGGGTAGTGTTCTTGGCCCATTACTTTTCATACTACTGTATATACACATATGTGGTTTGGCCTAGAAAAGAAGCTTATTACATATGCAGATGATGCTACTCTCTCTGCATCAATTCCATCTCCTTAATGTAGATCTGTGGTTGCTAAATCCCTTAATAGAGATCTAGCTAAAATTAGTACATGGTGCAAATTATGTGGTATGGAATTGAATCCAAACAAAACTCAAAGTATGATTGTAAGTAGGTCAAGGACAGTGGCTCCTCAACATCTGCATCTCAGCATTGATAATGTTCCTTTAACTTTCTATGGCTCTTTTGAAAAATTAGGTGTGATTCTCGACAGCAAATTTACATTTGAGAAACACACTGGGTGTCTTTTTCAATTGCACAAAAAACTGGCTTATTGAGAAAGTCTTTTAAGATATTTGGTGATCAATCTCTTTTGAAGAAGTGTTTTAATTCTTTCATTCGAGTATTGTTCTCCCGTCCGGCGTTTGGCTGCTGATTCTCATCTTGATTTGTTGGACAGGAACTTACAGTCTATTAAGAGGACCGTCTGCTATGGTGTTTAACATAACTTTAAAAAAACGAAAATTGTTTTAGAGTTTCTATATATGCAGAAACATGTCGTACATGCTCTCCAGAAGTTTCAGCCAATTATTTCAACAAATAATGAAGATACAGAGGTCCTTAAATGATGACATCATCCTTACTACGTCTTCTGCATGCCTAAGTTTGACAGAATCGTCTTTGCATGTTTATTTTTACATATAAAGAGCAATTTTTTTTCACTTATGTTTCAAAATCTTGTACATCTGGCAGAGATGGAATGCATTGGTAGAAGGTAGGCGAACGCAATATACGATCTACAAAAAGACCAACCAGAGTTTCCAAAGATGTATAGAAGTTATGATGCATGTGTGTATGTTTACTTGCAGTTCGATGTACATTGTGTTTTCACTACGTCCTCGTGAACTTTATAGCAAGGCCAATGTTACCTAAGGTCAAAGAAACAACAAAAAGTAAGCATAGAGCAACAATAAAGAACCAAGAAAAGAAGGAAACACGAAAAAGAGTACAAAGCTGGAACATTCTAACTAAAACAATGAGAGACCACTGGCAACACCCTTACACCAAGAGTATTAGTAAACTTAAGGTTTAAATACCGCGTTTAGGTGAAGAAAATTCCGAAAAATTTTCATTAAAAGAAGAGAAAATCAAAATACTGTCACACACAATTATTCGGGTTATAAAACGGATTTTGAGCGAAGCGAAAAATCTATTTTTGGGCGAGATAGCCATGTCGTCCAGATGGAAGTTCCTTAAAGTAGCTTCCTAAGGGATATATGTACTACAGTGATATTCCCAGAGAATTTTACCTTTAGGTATCCAGAATTCTAACTCCTGGCGCGAATATCCTTAAAATTTCCCCAAAGGATATCGCATAATATCAGCGGACGTATTCTTGACACGCCTCCATAGCAATCTGCACCCCAAACAGCGTTTTGGCTTCGAGGAGGATGTGGCCAAAGGGAGCCGTCCAAAGGCTCTCCCCGCTCTCGTAATACTATTTGGAATACAACAGCGCCATTCCCACGATGGCGGACATTCCTTGTAGCATTGAGCGTGGTGTTACAGATACAGTACCACGGGAGGGATACTGTGAAGATCTTTTCTTTTAGAAGAGATGGGTGGGTCCATCAGGACGACATGGCCATCTCCTTAGGGCCCCTCCCTCCACGGGAACCCCTTGCTCTAGGCCCGCCGCGTTGGCGGAACTGTCCTCTACCTCTGAAACTCCCTCTTTGTTATCCACGAAAGGAACCGGAGGATTCGTAGGCAGGGTTGTATGCAGGTGAGGGCATCCAAGAGGGGTTGGGCTGTGTACCAGGGGGAGCAGCGAGGTAGACTACCTGCTGAGGAGGCGCCTGTTGTCGAGAAGTCGAGACCGCGGAAGGCTGTGGGGACGAGGTACCCCGGGCCGCCTTGTAAGGACTAAACCTCTGCTTCTTCTTGAAGAACGTGTGCCTCTGGGGTTCGAACCTCTTTTTGGCTGAGAGACCCCACCTTACCTGCAAATTCTGGTTTGCCCTCGCTGCGTCCTGAAGAACCTTATCCACCTCGGTCTGAGGGAAGAGGGTCTTACCCCAGCAGGAGGACGCTATCAGTCTGTTCGGCTCATGCCTGATGGTGGCCTCCGACAGAACGAACTTCCTGCAACTAACCCGAGCTGACCAGAAGTCATGGAGGTCTATTTGGTAGGATAGCAGCTCGTTCTTTGTGGCGACTCTGAACAGCGTTTCCTCTGGGTAAAGAGATGCTAGGGACTCCATGGAGGTGATGGATTGGAGGGACCTAGCAAGTCTAGTACGGGTCTCGAACTCAGTTTTGAGAAGACTCTCTATTAATCTGGGAAGCTTCTCAGAGAAAAGAGTGGAGGCACAGTCCGGGTCTAGTTTCCCCACCGTGAAGGTAGAAGCCGCAGCATCCCAGGCTGCCGAGGTCCCCGGAATAAGCAAAGAGGTGGGGTCCGTCTCCTTGAGAGCCGGCATGGAAGAGCCTTCCTTGATGGCCTGTATAGTCAGCTCTGTGACTTTGTCTATGAGCGGCAAAGAGATGGAGGCCGCTGTCGTAAAAATAGTGTAGGAACCTTTGTGTGGGGTGAGCTTGGAGTTAATACACCCCCACTCTGATAGTGTTCTGGCCCAGATAGCCTGGGCCTGCTCTTTTGGAAATATGACCGTTTCCTTCGGTACCTTGTCCATACGGACCAATGCATGTTCCTTTAACCGTACAAAACCATTGAACGGGAATGCTAGGCCCAGGGGATAGAACTCCAGGTCCTCTAGAGGGCGGGTGCCCATGCCCTCCAGAGTTAGGGAACCATTTACGAATGGAGCATGCAAGGCAAACCGCCAAGGATTGTTTTTATCAAAGGGCGGCAGCTTCGATGCGTCTGGAGCAGAAGGGGGAGGAAACTGAGTTCCGGCGCGGATCAGAGTAGCCATCATATCCTTAATCTCTGTTATTGCACCAGAGTGATGTTGAACTTGATCCCTGACCAATCCTTTGATCAGTTGGATGGGGAGGAGATCAGCCCAGGGTACCTGAAAGTCACCCGTTGGTTTTTTCTTGGATTTGGTAGACTTAGACTTCTTAGGAGTAGTGGTTTTACGAGGAGCAATATGAATATCAGGAGCTGTCGAGGGTCCGGGGACCGGTGACGTTGATACTGGCAAAGCTGAAGTCTTATAAGTTCGAAGTGGCTTCACCTTGGGTCGTACGGAGGCAGAGGGATCCCGAGGAGAAGCCTTAGAGTTATCAAAACCTAGAAAGGAAGAGGTAGGAGAGGGAGTAGGAGAGAAAAGGGTTTCCACCAACTCGGTACCACTTACCTGCTCGTCCCTGGGTTCTACGTCTATATCCAGACCCGCCATGTCCATCGGTACGAGGGGTTCGTCCTCCACGGAAATGGTAGCCCTGACTTCTTCAATTAAAGGGGCAGCAAGGTCAGGGGAGACTGCAGCAGTAGTCGAGCCTGGGAAGAGGCGGGAGGCCATGTCCCCATTGAGGAGATAGGGTGCGCCAGACGGGGCATTCCGGCCAAAGCCCGACACCCACGGACGAAGAGTAGCCCTTGCTGAACGAAGAGAGACATCATCGGCCTGTAAGATTTGCAGTGATTAGTGATGGAGGAGGGGGTTAGCCCTCCAAAATATACTGTGTATATCATATTCATGTCTATATTAGTGTCTGCCAACGAGAAATAAGGAACAAAGGGAAAACCCACTTACAATCATCATTCAGCAGAACTGACGACAGCTCGTAACAGAGCGAGCACAAATCCGGGAACCAAACTGGGTATTGGGCCTGTCCCGGTTCTTGGATAAAGGGAATGGAGCAGTGAGCATGAGACCGGCAGAGGTCATGCCCAACGGGGTCGCTGAACGAGGCAGGGCATCCTTCAGCAGTACAACGGGCCTTCTGTAAAAGAAAGGAGACATGAGTCTGGTGTTTCTTGAGACTCTGATAAGGGGATAAAAAACCTATTATTTTAGAGTTCCGGCACTCACTGAATTCCCTAGGCACCCAAATTGCATTGACCAAACAACTGAATATTAACTTTAAGTTGATACCGCCCCATACCATTGTTGGCACTTTAATATTCAATTGTCTGTATATTTGTAATGCACCTAATGTCTGTTAATGACATAAGGATAATTAACTTAAAGCAATCCGCCGACCTCCAAGGGTCGGGGAAGCAGTGACATGCCCTTAAAATAAATATAAACACCAGCCTTAGCTAAAGGCAAGGCAAATATAAGTGTGAAGTGTATGGGCGACCTCCGGTGAAGCCGGAGCCCCGGTGAGGCCGGAGCGTAATGAAATGTCCTGAATAAAGGAGCCTTAGCTAAAGGCAAGGCAAATATAAGTGTGAAGTGTATGGGCGACCTCCGGTGACGCCGGAGGATAATGAGATGCCCTGAATAATTCAATTGTGGCTAATAATTCAATTGTGAAAGATAAAAAGCTAAGCCGCAGCTAAAGTCTAAAGCTTAGATTATATTAAAGCGTATTTACGATCTCCGGTGAGGCCGGAGGGAGAAGAAAGGTCCTGAATAATTATTGTGAATAACAAACACAGTTGTAATAACAAAGGCTATTGTGAATATGGCCGTGGCCTGAGACCAGAGTAAGGGCCACCGGAGGGTCGTATCTAAACAATATGAAGCCCGTCCCATGTAGTAAACAATATAAATATAACAATAGAACGAAAGTTATTGAGAATCCCTCATGGCGGAGTATAACTCAAGGCGGAGTGGAAAACGTTCATAACTACTCCCGAGCCGTAACGGGGAGAGGACGAAACACGGACCAAAATAACGCTATTAATTGAAAAGTCACGAAAAATAAATAACTCGTAAGTTATCATCCACCCAGAGGGGGAGAGGTGAGGGAGGGAGAACCCGTTGAACGCACAAAACGGAAAACGGGAAATCCGCTCCCCCACCGGAGCTAAGAAAGAAAACGAGAGAAAGGGGTAACTCGTGACTGCGAACAGAAAACGGGACCCCAAGCTCTCGCTCTCTTAAACACAAAAAAACAGGACTAAAAAACACACAACACTATTATAAACGTATAAAATAAACCTGTACATCCATAAAACACTACGAACGAAGAATAGCAACTGCTAAAACTTAAAATAAATAGCACAGTCGAGTGACGAACGCCTCGGAGGGGCGGGTACTAAACAAATACAAAGCTAAAACGCTATCTCGTTCGTAGGCTGGACTTATTAGCAAAAAGTACCATGAGCATAAAAACACAAAAAAAAAAAAAATAAATAAAAACGGTTCTAAAGGCATAAGGCCAGGGACTTAACCAAGAACCTAAGTGACAGAGTACTAAACGGGCAGACAAAGATGAATTCCCAAACAAGTGAACAAACAATGGCCGCCATGAAAGGCCAGACGGGAATAATAAAACAGACTAAACTGGATATAAAACAAAAGCCCGGTACAATAAAAGACTGTCAAAACAAACTATGGTACTTAACATTGGAATGTGTGAAGATGGAGCTTCGGACATGACAAAATAAATCCACGATTGATAAAAAATACCGAGAGCACAACAAAACAATTCAACACTTTCGATTCCAAAAAGAAGGATGTTGTTCAGATGGCGCTCGCTTCGTGGCGTGGGTGGTGTGGCGATGGGGGTTTAGCTAGGGCCTTTGTATCGGCCCATCCCTTTGACGAAGGAATTAACTAAATGGAAGACAACCTGTGAATAGTGGATTTCACGCGCCTTTGCTTTATACACGACACCCAAAAGGTGCTCGCGCGAGGGTTGTAACCTCAGCATTCCATGCTTTTATCTTTCTCTGGTATAATTGGAAGGTTTTATCAGAAAAGATATACAAGAAGGACTTTTCACCGGGCGCCACAGGTCGACCCAGAAAACGGATTTTTCCTTCGTTAAAATCCGTTTTTTGGGCTCAAGCCATGTCGTCGTGATAGAAGCATACCTGAGCATTAGTGTATCTGTGGATTTTTAATCAGTGCCTTAACCTTATAGCAACCTTTTCTATGGTCATGGGGACCACATGAGACAAGGGACATTACCGTTATTCGTCACCATCACTAATCATAACCAATGTTAGTGCTTCCTGCCTCCTACAGGGAAGAGTCATTCTAGACAGTAGAAAAGGGATCTTGAGGTTAACATACATAGTATGACTAAACATAAGTACACACTGAATATACAAATAGTCTCATAGTTGTATATTTGCTAAAATAACATCAGTGTCTCTTATATCCATTATTTGATGCATACAAATATATGAGGGATACTTGCTTTGGTACATACAATTGTCAGGCGAAGGTGGACGCACTACATTCTAATAGACATTTATTACTAATAAATGACTAAAAGATGTTCAGTTAAACGAATGTAGTATGACAATTGGATTATACCTGTAACAAGTACAGAGACTATATTTCCTTCTTGAAGGAAGAAATGATGAGTGCCACTCTCAGACTGAAGAAAATTATAAAACAATTTCTCTTCATAATTCCTGTACTGGTTACATCTATCTGCACTGTGTACTTCGTACACCGGCACTAGTGCTATCTGTATTGAACAGAGCCAGTGTTATCATGGTAACACTTAATTAAAAGAAGTCACACCTAAGAAGGGTGACCTCTTCTCCCTTTAATTGACAGTCCCAGTCAATTAGCTGTTCATCGCGGAATTAGACGGCAGGTTAAATATTCTACCTGGCGTCACCACATATTGCTTCAGAACATGGATTTGTCTAGCATAGTGTATGTAGAACACTCTGGATGATTCTCATCCGTTACATGTGCGAGGACATGTGAGGTCCCAAACCAAAAACTGTTTACTACAGTAATTAGGGGGCTGGTTTTAATACACTACCTGCCACCACTACGAAGTGTTTCAGTTCATGCACTTGTTTTGGATAGTTTGTAAAACACTCTGGAAGATTTTCATCCAGTGTATGAACGAAGGCACTCAAAGTCCATATACTGAAAGAAGTTCAGTGATGAAGCAATCTCTCTCGGATCATGACCTGCGGGAGTACTGTCTGCATCCGCTCTACGAATAAAGTAGGTGAGCTTCGCCCTTAGTTGTTTTATGGATAAATTTGATCCAGAAGTTTCTCCTTTAAAGAGCTGTCCTCCCCTGAAGTCTGAAGTTCTACGAAGATAGACCTTTAGACACTCTACAGACATAGAGAGACATCTTCCTTCAGAGGGCAGATTCTCCAGGGACCCCACCTCTTAGTGGGTAGCTCGTTTTTAGCGAGAAAGGATGGATCAGGAAATAGATTCAGTTCTCCCACTTCCGTGAACTGAATGTGACCCTCATCTCTGGATAGGGCCACTATTTCACTAACTCTAGTCCCAGAGGCGATAGCGAACAGAAAAATAACCTTTTGGGTTAGATCCTTAAGAGAACAATCTTCATTGTTCACAGATGAGGCATAATGTAAGACCTTGTCCAAAGACCAAGAGATGGTCTTTGGTGGTACCGCGGGCTTAAGCCTAGCACATGCCTTTGGAATCTTATTAAAGATTTCATTCACCAGATCCACTTGAAAGGCATATAGGAGAGGCCTAGTCAAGGCTGACGTGCACGTATTTATCGTATTGGCCGCCAGACCTTGGCTATGAAGGTGGACAAAGAAGGACGGACAGAAGTTCATTGAAATTTCTTTCGGTCCTTTTGCTTTGACAAACGCAACCCACTTTTTCCAGGAAGATTCATATTGTCTTCTAGTTGACTTGGCCTTGTATTCTTCTAAGAATTGTATATTGCCTTTTGAGATCCCAAACCTTTTTCTAACCGCTAGAGCGAGAAAATCATGAAATGAAGGGTTTGGGTTCTCTGTGATAAAACGAAGGCAGTTAATTTCTGAATCTTCGGAAATATACCTAGGGTCAGAGCTAGGACCAGCCTCATCTAGTCTATCAGCCCCACTAGAGGATCCTCGTATGGGGCTATATAGCGAGGTAGTTTCTTGAAGAGGCTCGTGATGAAGAGGTCGAATTGCAGTTCCGGGACTTGTTCCCATATGGGAGGGAATATGTCTGCGCCCATGGACCATTCCAACTCTATCGGTTTGTATCAAAATAGAGTATCCCCCGTCACATAGTGGATCAGTTGTAAATGAACTGCTGGTAGGTGCCGTCCCTTTAAGAGTGGGATGGATAACTTCACCAAGACTGAATGAGACGTTCGAATGTGACGTCTTATTATCGCTTCGGTGTCCCAGATCAGTCGTAGGGAGCCTGATCTCTGTGGAGAAGCTTCCCCACCCATGAAAGGACCAGCAGAGTCTTGGGACTTTCGTGCTCTAATTTCTGTTAGAGAAGCGATTAAAGAGGGACCGATCTCAGTCTTTTTTTATCTCTTCAAGCATTTGATGCGTGTTTTCTCCAAGCTCTTAACGCATCTTTCCGGTGTGTCCTTAGCACCAGGTCTGTCACTATAACGAACTGGGGAAAGTTTAGCGCTTTTTCCTGTTGGCGTTTTGGTATCCTGACTGAATACCTGAGTCTCTTGACAGACCTCACGAGCTCCTTTTATATTTCCAAAGGAGAGGAGAGTTGATGTGACTGAGGGCTTCGATGGTTTTTTAAACATCGAAACCCCTGAGCTGGAGAAAGTCGAGACTTCTAGAAGCCTATCTTGCATCCGTGATGTCCCAGAAACCGGGTCATCTCTTTGAATGCAGATTGGCCGGACACTTCGGGTGCTGCCCACTCCAGCCTCTTGATCAGGTATATTAATACCTGAACTATTTCTAGGCTTGACTTTGACGAGACTAAGTTTGAAGATACTTAGGACTGTGAGTCTGACACGTATCTTTCCTAGGATGAATGTTACTCTTTGTATCATGAATTCTAGATAGGAGGAAGGGGGGTGGTTGACTGGAAGGTTCCGAAGGACACCTTTCAGGTCTGACAAGACTACGAACACCCCTAATTGGAACAAGGTCCATATGTTCAGAAGGATTAACATACAGAACTTGCTGTTTTATATGAACTTGTTGAGTGGCGACAAGTTCAGAATGACTCATTGATATCTCGAGTCCTTCTCGTGAACACAAAACAGCCTTCCCTGGAACTCGATGAGCTATAGTTTTCTTACCACCTGTATGCTCTATAGCTCTCAGGTATACTCCTCCAGGATGGTTTTGAACTGTAGGAGAAGGTAAGGAAATGATGGTAGGGACATTTCTGTTTCCCATCAATGGCTCATCTTGAATAGGCTTTGGACCGAAGGATCGAAGGTCCTGCGATCCTGAAGGAAAGTTCCTCCTAGCCGAAGCGTCTTTATGCTTCGAGTAGTCAGTAGGCTTAGACTTTTGACCATCTGCCTGTAGCACCGTGGTCACTGGAATAGTGGGATGTTGTTGAGCAGCCCCAATATTTCCAGCATTTTCGATCTTCTTTTTAGGTTGGGGACCCACAACCACAGAAGATTTTCTCTTTGAAGGAATACCCCATTTTTGGAGAAGACTTATGTTCTCCATGGTGGCGTTCTTAATTACTTCCTTAATGACCTCATGTGGGAAGAGGTTTTTACCCCAGATTTTGGAAGATATTAGCTTCCTTGTTTCGTGTTTCACTGTTGCATCAGCGAACACAAACTCTCTACATGCTCTCCTGGCCTTCATAAAGGCGTAAAGGTCCTTCACCAAGATAGCCATATGCATTTTGGCTATGACCATGAGAATGTCTGGGGTACTTTCGTAGGTTGAACACAACTCTATGTAGTTTTGTAGAGAAAGGGATGTCGCAAGTCTCTTCTTTGACTCATGTTCATTACACAAGAACAACTTAGACAATTTAGGGAGACATACCTTGAATTGTCGACTTGCGATGTCCTTGTCTAATTTTCCTAATGAAAATGTCAAATGGACTTCCTTCCAATCCTTTTCCTGTCCGGGAAAAGCTGGTGACAAAGGCTTGCACTCATCGAGTGTGGGACATGGCTCACCCGCCTCTACCACTTTGGCAACAGAAGTAAATGCCTTTCCCATAAAGGGGAATGAGAGTGAAGTAGGAGCAAGAAAGGAAGGGTGTCTGTTATTCAGTGAGAATACCTTCGACTCTGAATAACCCGCCTTTCTCAGATTACCTGAAAGGATAGTCTGTGCCTTATCATGGTCGAGAATCAAGACCTCCTTTGGTTCCGCTCCTTTTCTTGACTTTGGTTCGTACTTCAGTCGAACCCAACAATTAGGGAAAGCATCAAAGCTTGGCCAAAATTGAATTTTGTCCAAAGGAACAACATCTATTTTCTCTGAGATGTAGAGATTGCCATTTGAAATCGGCATCTGCTCCGCAAACCTCCAGGGATTGGTTATGGAGCATGTTGGTAGGTTTTGATTCAAGGGTCGTTTGACTGACCCCTGGGAAGCGACAAGAGAAGCTTTACGAGGCTCTATCTTGCGTTTTACTTCCTGCTTTTCGTTTTGTTTACGAAAGCTCTCTATTTGATTCCTCAGCTGGATACATAATTGTACCACATTATCCCATAGAGGGGTAGAAGACGAAGATGTCGACATCGATGGCTCTATAGCCGGCATAGGCAGAGGAAATTCCGACACAACATTTTCCTCTTCTACCCTTGGGCACTTCTTGCCCTTAATCCCAAAGGTTTTCTGGCCGTCAGGGGATGTAGTTGGCTCCTGAGGCACTACTGTTTCCTCACTTGCTTCCGGAAATAGTAGCTTACGCATCCTATCATTAGGTAGGAAAGGTCCCGAAGAGATCTTTTGAAAGCCTCTCACCCAGTTGCGTAATTTATATTGAGCTGTATCTCTAATCTCCATAGACTTGGGATTTTCAAAACCTTCGGAAATTAATGTCCGACATATATTGCAAACCTGTGGGTTCCAATAATGTAGGGATCCGGAAATAATATTGCAAGGGGCATTAAACCTGCAAGTATTATGACAATAAAAATACTTACTCTTGGCCTTGCAGGGGACTGCAGCACAAGGTATCTGGTGTTCCTCCTGTAAAGAAAGGAAAACCAAATGAGTATACAATGGATTATCTCCTTGACAATCAACATGCAAATGTCCTTTACAATAGAGTAGCTTAGGATAGTAAGCTATAAAGGGATAGTAGGAGATACATACTTGTGTACCCCTGTGAGCAAATGCTGTTGCCTCCCCCAGTATTAACTATATGGAGATTTCTCTATAGAGTAACTCCAAGTAGAAGGACTCTTACCCCTAGGGGTAGAGAAGTATCAAATCACTGTCCCAAAATAATGTTAATACTGTGGGGTCAGGATGACTGATTCTCGATCAGAATATTGAAGAAAACTATTAATTCAATATATGAACGGTACCAGCAGAATGCTCGTACAAGGGTACCCAAGGTATGTCAGAAAATACTACTGTATCATGGTACTGTAGTTTTCTAATTGCAGTAAGTCTATATTGCATTTTACTGGCTACTGTACATCATGTATTGTAGTCTAGTCATTATGCTGCCTTCATAGTACCATATGACAGTATGGTCCATCTAGCATGAAGCCAGCTGGACTAGGAAAATAAAGACATATTTGTATATCCCACTCAGCCTATTTGCTGTAGTCTTCCTACTATATTAAAATATAGTTTCCTGAACAGGGAGACTCAAGGAAAAAGGCTCCACCCTTTAAGGGTTAGGAATGTATTACTCCTGCCTTGAAGTGTTTAATATTGTAGGGTAATCCTAATATTGATTTCTAATCAGGATATTGAAGAAATCATATTCATTCAATATAGGATTGGGCTCAGCAAATGCCTGTGTTGGATATCCAAAATATATTAGAAATAACTACTAGTATAAACTATATAGTAGTTTTCTATCTGCAGTATATTCTATAATGCAGATATACTGGCTACCTGTATAAAATATACAGTAGTTCAGCCGGCATGTAGCCGGCATAGCTAGGTCTTGCCGACATACCCGGCATGCTAGCTAGAGAGAGAGAGATAGCATGGAAAAAAGGCTACTCCTTACTGTGAATGTATACAGTAATTAAGGATGTAAAAGTCTAATTTGACTGCCTTTTTCCAGAGAGGTTCTAATAGAAGGGGAGAATGTACCATTCAGGCTTCCATGCAGCTACAGTACTATTGCCGACAAGGTACCGCCGATACACTGCCGGCCGGCAAATCCAGCAGTACCAGTACAGTCGGCGTGCTGCCAACTGAGTCAGCACTATCTGTGCCGGCCTGGCCGGCAGTACCCCGGCAACAGGACCTGTAGCAGCAGTCCAAGGGAGGACTGAAGAACCTTGGGAACAGAAAGGACTTCCCTCTCACGGCCATCATGGTCGCCGGAAGCCAAGATGGCTGCCGGCTAGGCCGGCAATTGCCGACAGATGATGTGGTTGGCGGCAGTATGCTCTGCTGTCAGCCAAAGACATGGCTCGAGAGGACAGAGGGGTAGGGAACAGGGTCCTGTAACGAGTGTGAAAGGAACTGGCAAAAATTGTCAATCCTACCACCTGTAAAAGAAACTCTGTTTTGGTATCGGCAGAATCCCAGGGAACAGGAGAGACTCAGTTCTCCAACCCAGAGATTGCCGACACAGTTAAGGGGATGGCGGCACTGCCGCCTCCTCTTAACAAAAAAGAAACAGAATTCCAGTGCCACGTATCCTAGGCAAAAGAATTTTACTCTTCAGCCCAGAATACTGTGGCATAGGACTAGTCTTTTAGTCGCAAGGAGAAGATGGTATCCTACCATAACTTCAAGTGCGGCTAATGAGGGCTAACCTCCATTGCCGGCCACCAAGCCGGCAGGGGAATGATGGTATCCTACAACCCATTCGCCCTGCCGGCAGGTCGCCGACATAAGACTAAATACTCTTAGATTCTGACTAAATCCCAAAACCCGATGGTATACCACAACCAACGGTTAAGGGAAGAGGCAGGACAAACCCTAAGTTAGCCATGTCTGAATAAAATTCAAGGCACGGCTATTAGGGTTGTAGCCTGAGTCTACACTCAGAGGGAAAGAGATTACCCTTAAGTCTCCGAAGAGACGTGTAATGTTTCATAACATTATAGGGGGTATCAGTCTCCACTAAATGAAAACAAAACACGAGGGTAACCGGGGAAAGTCTGAACGTATAGTAAAACGTCTAGGTAAGGTTACCTAGGCTATACGAGATCTCGGTTACCTAAATCACCGAAACTCTAACTATACGATCGACAGAGAAAAGGGGGAAACAAAAATTATGCACATTATCGAAACTTTACAAGAGTAATTGCCTAAATAGCTAAATAATTAAAATAATTAAATAAAGCTATTAAAAACTGGAAGTCGTTCTGCTATCTAAATAACACATGCCTAACGAACGACGGCGCCATGGCGCCTCCAGTAACTGGCCTAGCTCTTAAACACAATAAAATACTCTAATTTCATAACGAAACAGGAGCTAAAATATACTCATAGTAAAGACCCGATACTCAACTTTCCAGAGGCGGCATAAGATGGAGAAAGCATAATAATAATCCTGTAAAACGATCGAAAAGTTAGATCACCAGGAAATATCACCGAGCGAGATCGCTACAAAAAAAGAAATGTCCGCCGTCGTGGGAATGGCGCTGTTGTATTCCCAATAGTACTACGAGAGCAGGGAGAGCCTTTGGACGGCTCCCTTTTGCCACATCCTCCTCGAACCCAAAACGCTGTTTGGGGTGCAGATTGCTATGGAGGCGCGTCAAGAATGCGTCCGCTGATATTATGCGATATCCTTTGGAGAAATTTTAAGGATATTCGCGCCAGGAGTTAGAATTCTGGATACCTAAAGGTACAATTCTCTGGGAATATCACTGTAGTACATATATCCCTTAGGAAGCTACTTTAAGGAACTTCCATCACCCGACATGGCTTGAGCCCAAAAATGCTCTGGTATACTTCTATCAGGACGACATGGCCTCAGCCCAAAAAACGGATTTTGAACGAAGCGAAAAATCTATTTTTGGGTGAGATAGCCATGTCGTCCTGATGAACCCGCCCTTCCCTTTTCATAAAAAGGGCTAAAGGACCCCTCCCTATAATGCAGTATCTGTAGCACCTTGTGTATCGCTTCAAGGAATGCAGATGGCGACTTCGGCGGCGCTATGTACACACTCGAAGCGAGATAGGAGAGGTGCCTTGTTAGCGGCTCTCCTTTCATTCTCGTTTTTCGTTTTCTTGCCACTTTGACCCCTCGAAGTGTTAATTCTATTCGGGGTGTAGATTGCTATGTGGCGTGTCAAGAATACGTCCTCCGATATTATGCGATATCCCTGGTTAAGTTTATTTAGGGATATTCACTCCGGGAGTTAGAATTCTGGATACCTTAAGGCAAATTCTCTGAGAATATCACCGTAGTCAAATATACCCTAGGAAGCTACCCTAAAGGAACTTCCATCAGGACGACATGGCTATCTCACCCAAAAATAGATGTTTTGCTTTGCTCAAAATCCGTTTTATAAATCAATACCTGATAAGAGGCAGAAAACGTGATGGGAACTCAACTGTCATTGATAAGACTGATCACACAATAGATTTCATATTATATGTAACCCACAACTACAGTCTAAAAGACGAGTCAGTCATCTGGTAACATCGGCAGATAAAACTAAGTTCCTCGATAGTGGGTTCTGCAATTGGCAGGATTCTTAGTATTTCGAAATCTGAAAGACTGAGCTCTAAAACCTGATCCCTGCTGGGTGCAGGGTGCCATTACTCTGTAAAAACAAAGTAAGGGGCTCATGAAACAAAGCATAAAGAACTCACAATATTTACATAGAATCTAAAAAACAATTAAACAAATAAAAATAAACTACAGTATAATTTGTATTTTACCTAGCTAAACATTTTATTACAGTGTTTGCTAAAACGTCACCCCATAAAGGAGGCTAACATTCAAATCTCCACGTTAAAGAAATGGTTGAGGGAGCTGTTGAATCACCCCTACTAAATTATCATACAAAATGTTATCATTCGAGGCAAGTGAATAGAGCAAATTGTATATTTTCTCCCTATATTTATTTGAACAACCACTGCCGGCAGAGGTTTACAAGGTCAAATATATTTGGGGAACATCTCGACGAACGTATATAAGACTTTCGCCATGGCTCCCTGCTCATTGATCATATGGTGTCCTATAGCTAACATACTCTCGAGGACAAGGAGTATTAGCCTTAATATCTCCAATTATTCGGATGTCTCGTGGGAGCCTATTTTATGGTCATGGGGCCGCATATTTAAAGGCTCTATAGCCTACAGTAGGCATTTATCTAGGTTCTACTAGTTTGAAACCATCTGTAACTATTCTTGTGTCAGGACGATTTGTTGGCTGCACAATATGTAGCAATTCTCTTAGATATTTTGGATGACAAGTTCTGATAACTTGGTGGGTTATGGTGCATAATTTATATTTAATTCTCGTTTTAATAGGCAGTTAATGTAGATCAATTAGTATAAGGGAGATCTTTCCTCTAGGTGGGAAACCTTTATTCAGTCTTGCTCCTCGGTATATTATGTTTTGTAATTTTTTGAGTTGCACTTTTGGTAGATTGTAGGAGATGGAGTTACAGTAGTCAAATCTAGCAATCACACAGTTTATCACAAGTTTCTTTACGGAACATTCACCTAGGTACTTTTTTATAAAAGCAATATTTCTTCGATGATAACCAGCAGTTTTTACTACATTATTTATTTGGGTATTGAGAGACAAGATGCAGTCAAGGAATACACATAGATCACGAACTTTACTGGATATCGGCAATGAGTCATTATTTATGTTTATTTGAATATCACCCTCGCTTCTCAGTGTTTCTCTTTCCCACCATCATAAAATGACAAATTCGGAGATAATTTGTATTTTTCCTAACCATACAAACCTTGGCTATTTACATGGGGTATTACTTTCGGCGCAGCTGAAATGACGAGCCATTAGATTTTTAACGAGGGTTTACTACCCCCTCGCTAGTTAGTGAGGGGGTAGGGGAGGGGTAGCTAGCTACCCCTCCCCCCTCACACACCGGTGAACTGATTCACTTTGCTTAGAGGTAGGACTTCACGGGGGACAGGGCTGGCAGGCAAGTATGTGTAAATAGCTAAGGTTTGTTTGGTTAGGAAAAATACAAATTATCTCCGAATTTGTCATATGTTCCGTAACCGAAATACAAACCACGCTATTTACATGGGGTGACTCAACCATTAGGTAGGGTGGTAAGTCCCAGCCTTACTGGCTTTGGCTTTGCCCTGGGACTCAGGATCCAAGTGTGTAGCACTCGAGATAAGGGGTCCCTGCACCTCGCAAGTTCCTTGCTCCGCAAGCAACGTGCGGCCTACATAAGCTAGTATGTGAAGGAAAGAAGTGTGACTTGTCCTAGGAAGTTGACCTGAAGTCCTTTAGATGGAAATCTAGGCTATGACGTTCCCAATACCACCTTGTCAGGGTATGGGGGATGCGACAGTATTATATTAATACTCGGAACACAAGGAAGCATGGTTTACCTGCAGTGGTTTGAGGTCAGCTGTGCAGAGAACCCAGGATGCTGCTTTCCCCAAGAGAGGGGAGAATGAAGAAAAGAGTAAGGACCCGACATACTTTTTCATTCATGCAGATTAAAACCGGGTAACAATGCCCTCAACCTTCTGCTACTTGTCCATTAGGGAGCCTGAGGTTAGACCAGCTGTTGTGCAGCCACCACAGGGCCGATAGAGAACGCATCGAGCCTCCTGAGGGTCACGTCCTGCAGGTAGTGGGCTGTGAAGGTCGTTTGATGCTTCCAGACCCCAGCTTGTAGAACCTGTGTCACTGAGAAATTTCTCTTGAATGCCAGGGACGTAGCGATGCCTCTGACATCATGTGCTCTCGGGCGACGTGATGGAGGAGGGTCTGGATTCAGGGAATGGTGGATAACCCTGCGAATCCAAGCTGAGATGGTGTTCTTAGTGACCCTCCTCTTCGTCCTCGCTGTGCTCACAAACAGGGCATGTACTCGAGGACGAACTGCAGCTGTTCTCTTCAGATAGAGCCTCAGACTCCTTACTGGGCACAGTGGGATATGGTCTGGGTCATCTGTTACAGAACGGAGACTCGAAATCCTGAAGGCGTCGAACCGTGGGTCCGGAACTCCAGAATTCTGAGTCTTAGCAACAAACTCAGGGACGAAACCGAACATTACCTCCCCCCAATCCCCTTGAATGGGCGACGTCGTACGAGAGACCATGAAGTTCACTGACTCGCTTGGCCGAGGCCAAAGCAAGCAGGAATACCGTCTTCCAAGTCAGGTGACGATCAGAAGCCTGGCGTAATGGTTCGAACAGAGGTCTCTTAAGAGACCTAAGGACACGAACCACATTCCATGGAGGGGGTCTCACTTCCGACTGAGGGCAGGTAAGCTCGTAGCTTCGTATGAGTAGGGAAAGTTCCAGCGAGGAGGAAATGTCCATTCCTTTTTAGCCTGAAGGCCAGGCTTAAGGCTGAGCGATAGCCTTTCACCGCCGAGACAGAAAGGCGCATTTCTTCCCGCAAATACACAAGAAACTCTGCTATTGCTGGAATAGTGGCATCGAGGGGAGAGATACCCCTTCCACGACACCAACCACAGAAGACTCTCCACTTCGCCTGGTAGACCCCTACAGATGACTTTCGCATGTGTCGAGACATCCTCTCCGCAACTTGTTGCGAAAAGCCTCTCTCTGTGAGGAGATGCTGGATAGTCTCCAGGCGTGAAGCCGAAGCGATGCTACGGCTTTGTGGAAGATGTTGCAGTGTGGTTGCTTGAGTAGCTCGTGTCGTGGAGGAAGCTCTCTCGGGAGTTCCGTCGAGAGCTACAGAAGGTCCGGGAACCACTCTGCATGATGCCATAGCGGAGCTATTAGGGACATCGACAGGTTGACCGATAGTCTGGTCTTGTTGAGCACCCTTCTTATCAGACAGAATGGTGGGAAGGCGTATACGTTGATGTTGTCCCACCGTTGTTGGAAGGCATCTTGCCAGAGTGCCTTGGGGTCCGGGACTGGGGAACAGTACAGCGGAAGCTTGAAGTTCAAGGCTGTCGCGAACAGGTCCACCGTCGGGGAACCCCACAAAGTCAGGACTTTGTTGGCTACTAGAGGATCCAAAGACCACTTGGTACTCACTATCTGCGATGCTCTGCTCAGACTGTCAGCGAGCACATTCCTCTTGCCCGGAATGAAGCGAGCCGATAGTGGAATCGAGTGGACTTCGGTCCATCTCAGTACCTCTACTGCAAGATGGGATAGCTGTTGTGAAAAGGTACCTCCCTGCTTGTTGATGTAAGCCACCACCGTGGTGTTGTCGCTCATCACCACCACAGAGTGACCCGCCAGGATCCGTTGGAACTGTTGAAGTGCCAGATATACGGCCTTCACTTCTAGCAGATTTATGTGGAGGCACTTTTCTGATTCTGACCATAGGCCTGAGATCCTGTGGTTCAGAATGTGGGCCCCCCACCCTTCTTTTGAAGCGTCCGAGAACAGCATCAAATCCGGGGGGAGGACGAGAGGATCCACTCCCTTTCGAAGGTTTTCGTCCGTCACCTACCACTGAAGATCCGTCCGTTCCGTAGGGCCCATAGGGACCAGGATGTCCGGGGAATCGTGGCCTTGATTCCACCGGGACTTGAGCCGCCATTGCAGGGATCTCATCCTGAGGTGGCCGTTTGGAACGAGGCGGGCTAGGGAGGAAAGGTGACCTAGGAGACGTAACCACGATTGGGCTGGAAGCTATTCTCGTCTGAGGAAAGGATCTGCGACCCTCCTCAGCCTTGCTATCCTGTCGTCTGATGGAAAGGCTTTGTGGAGATTGGTGTCCAAGATCATGCCTAGATATACCAGTCGTTGAGATGGAAGCAGAGAAGACTTCTCGAGATTTACCATGATCCCTAGATCTTGGCAAAGTCCCAGAAGCTTGTCTCGGTGTTGAAGAAGGGTCGACTCCGAGTCTGCCAGGATCAGCCAGTCGTCCAGATAACGGAGGAGACGGATGCCGATCCTGTGTGCCCACGAAGATATCAGGGTGAACACTCTGGTGAAAACCTGCGGTGCTGTGGAGACCGAAACACAGCACCTTGAACTGGTAGATCTGGTTGTCTAGGCTAAATCTCAAGTACTTCCTGGAAGACGGATCGATTGGGATCTGAAAGTACGCGTCCTTTAGATCCAGTGTACACATGAAGTCTTGCGGTCTCACTGCAAGTCTGACCGTGTCTGCTGTCTCCATGCTGAACGGAGTTTGTTTGACAAACTTGTTCAGGGCTGAGAGGTCGATGACGGGTCTCCAGCCTCTTTTACAAAAAAAGAGTCGACTGAAGAAGCCTGTGGAGACGTCGACGACCTCCTGGAAAGCATCCTTCTTGAGCATGGTCTCGACTTCTGCCAGAAGGGTTATCCCCTTTACCGATCCCATGGCATAGGAGCTCAACGACACTGGATTCGCTGTCAGGGGAGGAAGAGATGTCATGAACGGGACGCGATATCCCTGACTGATCACAGAGATCGTCCAGGAATCGGCCCCGAGTTGCTGCTACCTGAACGCGCAACTTTGTAGGAATCCCCCCACTGGTGGACATGCAGGGGGATTGCCAATCCTAGCGTTTGCGGCCTTGGCCGCTCCCTCTAGGATTCTTGCCTCCCCTGGAGGACTTTCCGCCCTTCTTGTCTTTGACAGGAAAGGGCTGCTGTTTGGACACCTTTGTCTTTGCTGCCAGCGCTGGTTTCGTCAACTTGGACTGGTGAGGTTGTTGGGGTGCTGGAGGTTTGCAGGGCTTAGATGTAAGAGCCCTTTGGAGGAGAGAATCGTGGTTTGATTTCCTCCACCTCTCAGCTGCCTGTTCTACATCCTTTGGCTCAAACAGGCTCTTTCCTAGGATGGAAGAGTGTCTGAGCTTGCAGACATCCACGGCTGGGACCTTCGCGTGGAACCTCTCGTCAACCGTATCATGTCGTTTCAAGATCGAATTTGCCCACAAGTTCGAAACTTGGTGGGCCAGAAACTCGATGGTACGTGTGCCCGAGAGGAGGAAGGTCTCCAGGGCCTTCCTGGTGCTTTCCTTGGAAAGATCCTCGAAACGCAACAGGATGCCCAGAGACCCTAGACAGACATAGTGGCCTGCATGGCACACTTTGCGACTTTTTCCTGACTCAGGATCTCCGTTGCCGAGAATGTCACCTGCCGGTTGGAGAGTCTCTCAAGAGAGACTCCCCTGGTAGGCTCTTCCACGGAGTGGTGAAGAGGAAGAGCTAAACAAGGCTCCTCCATGATCTCGAAGTACCTCCTCTATTGGACACGAGGATGTGGGAGGAGCTTGTTACCAGCAAAGGAACGGCTGGAGGAGGCGAGTTCCGCGAGCTGGCCCTCAACTTTATCTCTGGCACTCTTCACCCCTTGGGACCAAGGCAGAGCCGCGCTGGCCTTAGAGGGTTTTTGAGTGCCGTAGACTTGGTCCAGGACCGTATCCTTGCCTTCACGAGGGGCGGTCTCGGGGTCCTTGAACTTGTTGAGATGCCTCATCAAGGTCAGGACCTGCCAGAAGGCGTGCTCTGAATCATGCTGCTCTCCTCCAGGTGAGTTGGCAGCAAAGTCTCCTGTCCCCAGCTGCTCTACTTGGGGGGACACGTGGACGTTCTCCTGGGGTCTCGCTGGCTCTGGTCGAATCCTTGAAGAAGACTTCGGGACGGTCTTCGAGTCCTTCGTTTCCCTTCTAGGAGGGATGCAGGACTCCAGCAAAGAAGCCTGAGGACTCTTCTCTGCCCCAGTAAACGACGATTCTCCTACTCAAGGTGGGGTCTCTCCCATTGGTGCGGTGGGAGAAGGCCTCACCTCAGTAGATTCTCTTGAGGACGGAAAAGCTTTATCCACAGAAGGAGAGAATGTCTGAGGGGGGGAAGGACCCTTCCTTATGGGCTTCTTGGGGGCCAGTTTGACCCTATGAGAAGTCACCACGAACTCTACTCCTCTCTTCCTCTTCAGTGGGGACGCTGGTTTGAGGCCCAAATCAGCGAAGGCGGGCTTAACAGCCTGGACGACAGCGCTGATAAGGGACCCAAACCAAGGCTGACGACTGACGGAAGCAGTGTCAGAGACTCCACTGGAGGGAAGGGGATCGGGCTATCCTTTGGAGTAGACACCACATGGCCTGCCTGAAAAGAAGAAGAATGGTGCCTACACCTCTCTAAAGACTTCCCCTCCTCCTGCGAGAGCACTGTCCTGCGCTTGCGGGGATGATCGTGAAGATGATGACCTGGTTGTGGGCGCTCCTGGAGACTCGCTCGGCTGCTCGCGCTGCGAAACCCGTCGAGAATCGCATTTGGGGTCGCGCTGGCGAGATGGATAAATCGCGGGTTCGTGCGCGAGAGCGCGGGCGCGCGGAGATGAAGGCGCGTGGGCGCGCAGGCGAGGGAACGCGTGGGCGCGCAGGCGAGGGGACGCGTGGGCGCGCAGGCGAGGGGACGCGTGGGCGTGCCGGCGAAAGGGGGCGTGGGCGCACAGGCGAGGACGCGCGTGGTCGTAGGGGCGAGTTTTGGCGCGTTGGCGAGCGATGGCGCACAGGCAAGCGCAGGCGAGCGTCGGCGCGTAGGGCGAGCGTCGGCGCGTAGGGCGATCGTGCTCAGGCGAGATAGCGCGTGGGCGCGTAGGAGACCTTTGGAGCGCAGGATCGTGTGCGTGCGGGCGTGCTGAAGGATGTTTGCGCGCAGGCGAAAGATCGCGCGGGTGCGCAGGAGATCTCTGGCACGCTGGCACTTGGTCTGGAGCAGGCAGCTGGGGCGCAGGGTCAACAGGAGTAGAGGAGCGTACCAGGGGATGCTAGTGGGCGCGTGCAGGAGACTTTCCGTGAGCGCCTGGGCGTGTAGCGACTCGTCCAGCTCTGGAAGGGCGCGAAGGCAAGTGCGCATGATGGCGCGCAGGCGGGGGCTGACGCGTAGGTGAGCTCCGAGGGCGCGCAGGTGATCGCGGGCGAGAAGGAGAAGGAAGCATCTTCTTGCCTGTGCCCGGATCGGGGGATCGTGGGCGCGCGGGCGAACGAGGGCATGCAGGTGCGCGCTGACGCGCAGGAGAAGATCGCTGGCGAGCTAGAGATCGTGGGCGCGCAGGAGATTGTGGGCGCGCAGGAGATCGTGGGCGCGCCTGGCGCGTGGCAGGAACACGACACGCAGATGTGCGCTGGCGAGTAGGTTAACGCTGGTGCACAGGAGAACGCTGGCGCGTAGGCGAGCGCTTGCGAGCAGGAGAGCGCTGGCAAACAGAAGCACGGTGACGAGCAGGAGAGCGCTGACGAGATGACTCTGCCTCTGCTGCCGGAGATTGCTGGCACGCAGGAATGTCCTCAGCAACAGCAGGAGAGCGCTTGTGTTCTACTGCGAGCGGGCACGCAGGAGAACGTGGGCGCTCAGGTGAAACCTGGCGCTGGAGAGACTTGCTCACATTGTGAAACAAGTCCTTCTGCCCTGAAGGGACCGGAGGCCGTTGGAAAACGGGGTGCATGGACGCCCACAGCGCGTCAGCTTCCAGGAACAGAGAAGGCAGGTCCACAGGTCTGGCAGGCGTTGGAGATCGCGAATGATCTGCAGAGAGATCCAGGGATGCAGCTGCTACGGTCAGCTCACGTCGAGGAGGAACCTCTGCGGGGGACGTCGATGGAGAAGAACCGAGAGGCGCCTCCTAACCCCCTTGTAGGGAGAAGAAAGGCCACTACGGCGGAGAGGAGGGCGAGCCTTGCGGAGAAGACGACCTCTAGGAGCAGGCACACCATCGTCGGTCCTCCGAAGAGGAGTCTCTGTCCGTGAACTCCCCCGAGGGGGAGAATCACCCGCAGGAGAGACCGTTGGACTCAGCTCCTCCCTCGAAGCATGTTCGGAGGTGGGAACTGAGCCTTCAGCTACATCAGCAATCAAGGCAGGGGTTTGACCCGACCCGTCGGAAGCCTCTGCCACAACAACGTCGACGATAGACAGAGGATCTACCTCCGCTATCACCGGCGACTGTTTGACAGCTGCTCCCAACTGGATCAAGTCAAACAGGGCTTCCCTGGAGGGCGAACCCTTAAGCCCCAAGGAAGCCCAAAGCTGCAATAAATCATCATTAGTAACAGAGTTATCAATATCCTCCCCCGGAGGAAGAGGAGGAGCTGCCTCGCTATGGGAGACAACACCCTCTCCCGAACCCCGAGGTTGGTCAACAAAAGAATGGCCTACGCTACCACTCGCCGGCCTCTCACGAGAGACCGATCGAGTGGGAGCTTCGGAGGAGGTTCGGGCAGTGGAAGAAGAGTCCTTGGAACCTTCCTTCTTCAAGGCAGCCCTTGAAGGAGAAAGGTCACGCTTAGACTTCTTCTTCCATCGCCGGGAAAACCTCTCCCACTGGGAGGTAGACCACTCCCTGCACTCACTACAAACATTTTCTCTATCACACCGTTGACCTCTGCAGTACGGACACAAGGTGTGAGGGTCCGTCTCGACCGCCGACATGAACGTCCCACAAGGGCGGTCGGGTAAGCCAGGGCATTTCCGCATGATAGAGGTAGAGGCCAACTTCCGAACACACTCTGAAAAAAAGATTAAGGCTGTCAAAATGCGAGGGCGAGGTAGACACGTCTGACCGTCACCCGAGCCAAAAGTGAAGTGGAGCAGTTCACCGGTGTGTGAGGCTGAAGGGGTAGCTAGCTACCCCTCCCCTACCCCCCTCGCTTACTAGCGAGGGGGTAGTAAACCCTCGTTAAAAATCTAATGGCTTGTCATTTCAGCTACGCCGAAATTAAATAGCGTGGTTTGTATTTTGGTTACGGAACAACTCAGTTTTGTTCTCATTTCATTTTAGTTGTTTAATTGTCATCCATTATCTAACACTTTCAAAGATTCGGTATAGAGTTTCCTTAGTGTTATCTATATCATCTATGGAGAAGTAAAATTGTGTCAGCTGCAAATAGTTTGAACTTAACACCATGCCATTGTAGTACAGTTTCTTCAATAGACCGATAGAATAGATGCAGAATAAGATTGTGCTGAGTACACTCCCCTGGGGTACATCTTTGTTTAAAGGTTCATATCATGAATATGAGTTTCTAATTTGCACACAGTAATTTCTGCCATCCAAGAAATCTTTTAGGTATTCGAAAGCTTGATCTTCAACACGGATGCACCGTAAATCGTTTAGTAGAATTTCATGCACAGCTCTATCAAAAGCAGCACTAAGATCGAGTAATATTAAAATACCAAATTTATTTTCATCCATCATTTCCAGCATATCATTTACAAGAGAGCAGATGGCTGTCTCCGTAGAGTATAGTTTTCTGTAAGCAGATTGGTTGTCTGGCAAAGCTTCTATTAATTCTAAGTGACTGACTGTTTGTTCAAGAATTACGTATTCTAGCACATTTGAAACAAAGAATAGATTCGAAATAGGTCTGTATGAGCTTATTTCCTGGTAATCTCATTAATTGTATCTGTGTATCTGGTATATCATTAATCTGATGTTGAATATTTACCAATGATCTGGTTATATTTTCAATTTTCTTTTTAAAGAATACTAGAAAATTATTTACTAGTTCCTGGTCACTGTATCCATCAGGTAGCTTTTACTCAATTACATTTCCCATGATACCACTTAGGAGACGATATAACTTACTCATGTCTGTTGCTGCTTTGCAGATCTTTCTCTTATAGCATTCACTGTTTTACCTTCTTAGTAGGCAGTTGCATTGATACATAGCAGTTTTGTACTCTACCCATGTACTTTCTGTTTTTACCCGATTCCACTTTCTTTCTTTACATCTTTTTTCTCTCTTTTTCACTAAAGTCTCTCCATCAAAACAAGGAGATTGATCTTTAACAGCTATAGTGGGCACAGGGTATCATACTCACTTTATTATAAGTGGTCATAAGACAGTTAGCACACTTAGCTCCTAACAGATGTTGGTCATCATGATCACAGGGATGTTGATGGGATCGTTTATTTTCTTTGTAACTTCTTCAATAAATACGTTAGGAGAAATATTTGATTTATGTCTAAAGTTTATATTTCTTTACTACTGTATGTTTCTGTAGAGATGGACTAAATGTAATAAGTTTGTGCACTGGGCAGATAATACATTTCTCTCCAACATTTATATCAGATACCATGTTATTCATTCCATCACTCAAAACTAGGAGGTTTGTAGACTGTTACAAAGGATTTCTTTTTTGTTTTTGCGTAAAGTTTATCTCTATATATTCAAAGACTGTTACACTAGTTCTTTTTAACATTTTGATATTTGAGTACCCTTTATGAATAGAGTCCAACACTGCCCCCCCCCCCAGACCTATCCTCTCTCAGAATGTGGGGGGGGGGGGGCGGTCATTTCAGTGATCTTAACCTTGTCAAAGTTACTTAACCATGTTTCAGACAATGCTAGTATGTGCATGTATTTCTCGTTTATCAATTCTCGAATTTGGATAGTTTTATTTAAGTAGCCACAGTTTATGACATCCTTAGTATCCAAGATCAGTATTTTCTGCTAGTCTTTTCAATTCCAACTCAAAAGCTTTGCAATCTCTTGAACTTACTGTATGGTCATTTGGTTTGTTTGAGTTTGTGCAGTTAATACACTTTGGCATTTGCGAGTTACATTCCTTGGTGGAATGTTTTCCTGAACATTTCCCACAGATTTTATCATCAGTTTTAAACTTGCAATCTTTTCCGAGATGTCCATACCTCCAATAGTGGTGGCAGGTGATCACGTGCTATCTATCAGGAATGTCATAAGTACCTTATCGCAACATAACTTTGTCATGATTATCATGAATAGCCTTTCGAACTTTAGGATCACATTTCAACGCATAGTGAATAGTCCCACCTACAGTATTTTTCTTCAGTACCACACTCATCTTCTCTTCTATGTTTTGGATTTGGTCTTGGTAATGATTTCTTTGAATCAATGCATTTAGTACTTCCTCTTCATCATTGCACACATTGCATATCACTCTTTTTGGTTTTAATTTTCCAATGTCTGAATTTTGTTTTCAGCCTCTTCTCTGATCATTTTGTTAGTAAAGTTTACAACAACATTTCCATTTGAAGTTGACCTCGGGTTAAGTAATGGAATGCTTTTAAGTGTCTGTTCGACCTCGGTTTTTTCTTTCAGTAATTTTAATTGTTGTATTTGTTGATTTAATTACACAGATTTTTTTTCCTTAACTTTGTCAGCGTATGTCATTTTCTCTGATTTTGGGTCCATCCATGTTCAAAGCAAGATTGTCAACTTTCTCAGTGAGGTTTGTTGTCTGGGTGGAATTTGCTGTGTGCAAAGCTTCCCCACTACAGGTGCACCTGGTATCTTGGTTTCAAGTGGAACCTCTATCAAATCAGGCAAGGACATGACCTCAGAGAGGTTTGTACTATTGTTGGTAATGGGGGGGGGGGCCAAAGGTTGTACAGAGATGGGCAATGCCCCAATTTTTACACACCGTGGCAAATCCTCAGAAGGCAATATGCTTACCTCATCATGCACCACTTTGTTATTAGATGACGTATTTCTTTTCTTGGAACTGCTGATATTACTAGGTGGGTTTGATGTCTCCTGTGGTAAATTTCCTTTTGATTTTAAGGCCTTTGCATAGCCAGTTGATTTATTCAGCAGTCTTTTTGCATGTCCCACACTTATATGTTCCAAACTCAATTTGTTGTAGGCAACTTCTTCCAACTTATACAGCTCATAGTTCCTACCATTGGAGTTATTATTAGAATTGCAGTTTTTTTATACACATGGCTTTTAGGGTACACTCTCCATGGTAAGATTTGGAACAAGTGCCATGAATTTTTTCATTTTTACAAACTTTAGATGGGTGTCCAAATTTAAAACAATTCAGGGACTGCAGTGGCTTCTGCTTGAAAGGACAAACTTTAATCCTCTCATTTTCAGTAATAATATGGATAGGTACATCAGCATCCTGGAAAGTAAGGATAATCATCAGCGGTACCGGACACCCATTCCCCTTACTAGTCCGTTATTGTGAGGTTCTACTGTATGAACATTAAGAATGTTCCCACATATATAGAAGAGAAAAACATAAGTTAAAAAGACAAATATCAATGGCAGTCCGAAATAGGTGAAGAGGAAAAGCGGCAACAACCGCTCACCTTCCAAGCCAAAAGTCAAGTTAAGCCCAGTCACAGGTGTGTGAATGAGAGGGGCAGCTAGCTACACCCCAAACCCCCGCTAACTAGCGGGATGGGTAGTTAACCCTCGCTAAATTTTAATCGCTCGTCATTTCAGATTCTTCGAAAGTAATACTGTACCCCTATAAATAGCGTAGGTTTGCACTCGTTACGGAACAATTACCATTCTAATTCTGTCTTTTATTTCTCCCAGTCTCTATTCAAACCTGAGTACGTCTGCAGCAATGTTGTAAGGGCCATTGATTCATTAATGAGATATGTAGTGCATGTGAGTCTGCACAGTAGCCGCGCCCACTTCTCTGTCAAAGACTCTTTACTCTTGATCTTTGTCTCAGAACTGAAAGGGATGGTTGAGGTGGTAAAGGACACAGGATTGCATAGCTAGAGATAAAGGACACATTTGGAATAATTTCCAATTTTCCCAACCACACAAACCATTTGTCTATACTATGGTTATATTGTTCTGGCTTAGCTGGAAAAAAAGCCAAAAACATTTTACCCGAGGTTATGGCTCGTTTTCCAGCTGAGCCAGAGTGATATACCCTTAGTAAAGAGCAATATGTATTTGTAGGAACAAATAAATTTTGAAGCTACTTTATGTCTCAAATTTCAAAAGTAATCATATTTTTTCCAAACTACCATACAAACTTGAGTCTCTTAATAGGAGTACAGAATGATTCCAATGGAGCCGGAAGAGCCGTTGAAATTTAACAAGCCGGGTTGGTTCTCGGAACAGCATCGTCTCACTCGCTCATACTGTACGTGCGGAGTGATCGATTGGAATCTCACGAGACTGCGACAGAATGATCATATTGAACTTGTGACGACTACTTCTTCGGGGTAGAAGACATGGCACCAAAAGGGTCAACAGTGGAGGATGAGGTTGAAGGGTTCAAGAAGAAAACAAAGAGATAGAAATGGAAGAGAAATGCGTTCGCTTCTTCTTGTTATCTGTCTTCAAAGATGAGATCTTGGGAGATGGTCACAGAAAACCTTCTCAACAGCAGACGAAATCACGTCGGCGGATGTCATGTCCTCTGGCGCCTCCACAGATGGAACATCAGTGATGCCCAAGGAAGGCCAAAACTTCCATAGGACAAGTGCTCCCAGATGTCAGTCAGTACAGCAGAATGAAGACTTCAAAAGAAATTTAAAGGATTACAGAATCACCTTTGCTGGAAAAGGTGATTCTTCAATTTTTCATGAAACATGCTCCCAGCACAAGCCTGGGTTCTATCTCCCCCCCCCCAACGAATTCCTCCCTAGAGGAATCTGAAGGAGAAACAATAGGTCACGAAGGCAAGAGAAGGGACCTACAAAAGAGTTATTTTGGCATAAGCTTAGACGTTATCCCGTCAAAAGCTGACGAATCTCTCTTAGTTTTCATTCTATTCTTCTTATAAAACTCTACCCTCAGAACAAGTAGCCATGAATGCTAACAGATAAGCCTGCATCAAAAAATCACAAATTTTAAAAGGATCATCCATGTATTGACGACGATCTTTTGGTAACTGTAATATGGGCGAGTAAACCCCAATACGTCACATGGCACTCTTCTTCATATTGATGATTGTTACAGCGAGAGACCTTCGTGAGTACTAGAATTACGTCAGACGAAGGGGTCTTTGGGTCCCAATCAGAGGCCAATTCCGATCTTTTGGTGACCTCTCTTGTTTCACTTCTTGCTCCTCCCTGTCTGGGGAAGGAGCACGATCATGATGTCTTTGTAGTAACTTAGTGTCCTATCCACTAATGCAACAGGTCTATTTATATTCCATGTTCTTGTAGCAGGGGATTAAGGAGGAGCCTCTGGGGAAGAGAAACTTGGACCTGGGACTGATGAAAGAGTTGAAGGAGGATGTGGAGAAAGAGGGGGAGCCAGGAGACTTGCCAACTCTTTGACATCCAGAAGAGCATATTTTTACAACTTCTAGAAGTTCTCTAATGATGGAATTTTACTCCATACAAAGGAACACCACAACTCCTTTGCCAACTTGTCATTACTGTACTTACAGATCATGCGAAGATCCACATGATGTTCGCTCGTGAAATTATTGCACATCCTTTCCTCAATTCCTGGACAAAGCCGCATCTATGGCCGCTCTTGGTCTACAATGATCACTTCAGCAAAATCAGAGAACAGCAAAAGTTAGTTATCCGATGCCAACCAAAATGGGACTGAGGAGCTAACAACATCCCGGACGCATGCAGAGCAAAAACACCACCATTGGGCTCAAACGCCCACTACATTAATCAAAACAATTGTTTTTACAGTCGGATGCTGCGAAAGCTGTACTTTCTTGTTGTTAAAGTAGAGGGGTTTGTATGGTTAGGAAAAATGCAAATTTGGAAGTAATTTGTATTTACCTAACAATACAAACCTTGAATTCTTTATAGGGAATATACTTTAGGCAAAGCTGGGAACTACCCATAAGACTTTGAGAGAGGTATATCTACCCCACTGCTAGTTAGTGGGGGGGTGGGGGCGATTTGAGTAGTATGAGTTACCCTGCTCACACTACGATGAATAAGGGTTTGTGTGAAAAAAATCTAATTGTTTGTATGTTAAGATAAATACCTATTACTTTTTAAATTGTCAATTTTATTTATTTGTTACAGTAGTTTATTTAAGCCTCAAACGCCCCCTAAAAATGACTTAATCTGTTATAGTTTCTCTTAACAGGTAACAGCAATAATACCCTACACGCAGTAGGGAGTCAAGTAGAGGAATTTGAAAGTTCCAGGTGAGGGCAAGCAATGATTTACAGTGGGGGATTCCTAGGATATTTGTGTCTCCATTATCAGAAGGTAGTTGGAGATTTATGGTCAGATCCTGTTGACTCACTGCATAGGTTGTTAACCCTAATGTTGTGGGGTTCTGCATTAAGCTTGAAGTTTTCTTATGCCCCCAGCTTGGAACTTTGTCTTGATTATAATTGCCAAGGTTGGCTGCTGATAACTTTTGTGTCTGGATATTTATTGCAGCAGTGGTGTTGCTTGGCGAGATCATTGGACAACAGCACCGTACACACTATGGCGTTCATTAAGGTACTATAATATGTAGATTTCTGTAGCATGGCTTTAGGAAGTTACTATACTGTATGTGATATTTAGCCATCCCTTTTGAGTGTAGCACTGAGGATAATAAGCATTTTCTTAATATATTACATAATGTTTTTGTCTTTCTGATGTAAAGGTGATAATATAGAGACAGGTCAGATGTGTAACCTTGTCTATTAATCCCTTAGATCCTAACTAAAGAAGTAATTCAATTTGCATTTGAATTTAGCCCAAATATATACACTGTTAGGTTGGTCTTTAATTATACTTATATAAAATATGTAAATTAAATATTTACAGGATTGATTCCTAAGAGGTTCTGTATGGAGATATTTATGTCTCTCCTGGTTTTGTATACCTGCATTTTCATATCATTGTATCTTTTTCTTTCTTCTTTAATTTGTAATAATTTTTGTTGTTATTTCTCTTTCAATACGCTTCCTTAAGTGAGATGTCCCCTGTTCCAGCCTGAAGTTTTGTTTCCCTTCCCTTGTAATATTAATTTTTTCCTCTCCTAATGTTCAATTACCTTTAAATAAAAATATATCTTACCTAGAAAGTGTACTGCTCCTCTTATTTAGGATTACATGCATAGCACTGTGGAGAGAGATGTGGAACCTAAGAAAAGATAATAGGGAAATTTGAGGTTCTAGCTGGGTTCCCTTGCCCAGTATAAAATCAAGTGCTCAGTTCATTCTTGATTGCTTACTTTTGCCCAGATTTCTGGGCATTCCACCATTTTTCTTTTTTGTGTGGTGAACATTGGAGTGTGGCCTGCATTCGCATACTAGGCAGTCTGTGTGCTACATCTGACCACAGTCCACCAACCACTACATTATTTTGGTGCCCAGACCCAGGATACATCGACCAAGGGTCAAAAAGCTAAGAGGAGCCTTAGTCGAGATGTGGAAGGCATCGTCTCGATTGTCAGTGACCTGGCAATGCAAGTGAAGTAACTGACACTTCAGGAGGCGGCGTTAAAGAGTGTTGAGCCGTCACCAACATGCCACATTGCCACTGCGGTCACAACCAATGACCACCAGTGCTCCTTCAGCGTCCACGGCTTGGCCGAACATCAATGGTCTGGCCATTCCTGTAACTAGAGCAGGGCCAGTAATTGGAGGTCTCTAGCCCCCTCCAGGGTTCTTACCGTTACTCCCACCTGTACCTGGGTTCTGGGAGTCTCCTGCTTGGAGTGGACCTCTTGCCTTCTCGCCTGTTCCAGCAACTACCCCTTTTAGTCTGCCAGAGACTTCAGCCAGTAGACTAGAGGAGCAGTTCTTGGGTGACCAAGTGATGTCCAGCAGACCAGAAAAGGCTCCGGAAGCTACGGCTGAGTTAGTTCATGCCAAGAGAGGGGCCATCCCAAAGCGCAGATGCCAGGCCAAGGACACCACCAGATCAGCCATACCTGATACATTGACCTTGTCCCAGGACTCAACCAGCGAAGATTCTGGTAGTGTGATTTCTGGGGACAGCTCCAGCTCCTGTTCCAGTGTCAGTTCAGCCGACACTGTCTCCACTGAACATATCTGTCCCCTCCAGTCAGATCGCCGTCTGTCTGAGCTGCTCAAGACCCTTGACTCCAGGAAGAGCCCTAAAGCCTGGGACCTTCCAGCTAGAAACTGCCTAGAGCTTTGCCTGATTCTTGAGGGATTTTGAGGCCTACTGCGCCAGTTGGTAAACCGCACAAAGCTCTGGCCGGTGGACTGCTGAGCTAAGAAGGTTCCTGAAAGGGGAAATCAAGGAGGCTTTCTCAATAATAGGGGGTCCCGAGATCTTATACCTCGCCATGAAGGAACGTCTCCTTGACTGGTGACAAGAAACCCAGGAGAGGCGTGATGCGGGTAGGAAGGCCCGTTTCAACAGTGCCACCTGCAGTATGGTTGGCCTCTTTGTACAGGTCTGCATATCATCGGCGTAGCTTGGACCAGAAAGAGCTGTGGCGGAAGCTCCTCAGAACGATTTCAAGCAAAGCTGCGAGTTGACTAGTGCAGTCTTTGGCCACTATCAATGTCTGTGCTGGGCGTCAGGACATTTGGCAGGATGTCCTACACCTGTTAAGTTTACTCGACGAGGCATCCCGTCAGCGAAGCCAGAAGGCAGAGGACTTGGCCATTAGTAGTGTGTGACAGTCATGGCAGGGCTCGTATGCCGACAGGGTTGCCATGGCTGCCCCTAACCATTCACCTGCACCTGACTGAGTGTATCCACACACTCCTCCTCAACCTGTCCCCAAACCTGCACCTGAGGAAGTGTGCTCGCCACCACCTCACCCTCTGGATAGTTCTCCTCAGCTATTATTATTATTATTACTAGCCAAGCTACAACCCTAGTTGGAAAAGCAAGATGCTATAAGCCCAAGGGCTCCAATAGGGAAAAATAGCCCAGTGAGGAAAGGAAATACGGAAATAAATAAATGATGAGAATAAATTAACAATACATCATTCTAAAAACAATAACAGGGTCAAAACAGATATGTCCTACATGAACTATTAACAACGTCAAAAACAGATATGTCATCTATAAACTATAAAAAGACTCATGTCAGCCTGGTCAACATAAAAACATTTGCTCCAACTTTGAACTTTTGAAGTTCTACATGTTTCAACTATCTGATTAGGAAGATCATTCCACAACTTGGTAACAGCTGGAATAAAACTTCTAGAATACTGTGTAGTATTGAGCCTCACGATGGAGAAGGCCTGGCTATTACAATTAACTGCCTGCCTAGTATTACGAACAGGATAGAATTGTCCAGGGAGATCCGAATGTAAAGGATGGTCAGAGTTATGAAAAATCTTGTGCAACATGCATAATGAACTAATTGAACGAAGGTGCCAAAGATTAATATCTAGATCAGGAATAAGAAATTCAATAGACCATAAGTTTCTGTCCAACAAATTAAGATGAAAATCAGCAGCTGAACACCAGACAGGAGAACAATACTCAAAACAAGGTACAATGAAAGAATTAAAACACCGAGATACTGTGTTTGGTAAAAGAAGAAACCAGGTCACCAGGTGGATGAGTGTCGCAGATGCCTCGACCTGTTGCTACGCTGTGGTTCGGCCAACTATTATGTCACACAGTGTGGGCAACAGGCGCCCCTGATGCACAGAGCACCTGTCCAGAAGACAGACACTGCCTGCAGTACTGGAAGGGAGACCACCTCCATGCAGACTTCAAGGTGGAGGGTAGAACCAGTGAACGCTACTCCGACTTCGTCGTCATACTTTGAATCAACCAATAGCAGGGAGAGCCGAAGTGGAAGCTAGTCCAGTGCGTCTTCTCGGACTGTTGAGAAGTAGACGATGAGCAAGAAATCAGAGCCCAGGAAGTCATCAAGAACAGGGGAGTATCATAGGGCATTAAAAACCAGACCTTCGATGTAGAAGATGGGGCTAAATCAAAGGAGGGTGTGAGTACTAGGAAACATGCTCCTAGTATTCCGGTGGCAGCCTCGGAAATCTCGATTTCCAAGGTTACCCCTCAACCTGAAAAGGTCATTGCACCTCCAATGGCTTTTTCAGGATTGCCCAGTGATAACCTGTCCTCGACACTGTCCAGAGCTTCTCCAACTGACTCCTCCAGAGAGGAAGCAGGAACTGAGTCTAGATTGAAAACTCTTCGTAAGGTTAACCTGGCGCACTTAGCTCCTGTACCACTCATGGTTGTCCTAGTGACCATGTCTGAGTTTCTATCAGGAGTGTTGGATGCTGTCATTGACTCTGGAGCTGAGGTCAATCTCTTGTCATTGACTGCAGATGGTATCCGACACCATTGGTCTGAAGATTTTAAGGCAAACAGGACCAGGGTACTGCACTGTTGACCCCTATACTGCATGGAATGACACTCATCCCGGATATGTTCAATGTACAGCCTTAAGGGACTATGGCTGAGCACATAGTGCTTGGTTACCAGTTCTAGAGAGCAAATGGGGTTATAGTTGACGTAGCCCGAAATCGGCTGAGCGTTGGCAGTACTCCCCAAGAGCCTCTTTGGGAGTATCATGTCCCAATACGGTGAGCCTGTTGTCAGCAAGTGCTTTATGCGCTTAAAGTCCACGCAGCCAATTCAATAAGGATCGCCATTATTGAGCCAGTACTTGTTCCTGTTACTGTAGACTTTCCTAAGGTGAAAGTTGTTTGGCAGCGAGGCTGACTTACATCTAGCATCCGGTCCAGCACATAACGAAGCAACTGCTTCTCCACAAAGGAAAAGGAAGATGAGAATGGTCATTGTGTTTGCTAGTTGTATCTTTGAGGGAGGAGATAGAGAAAGATTTGAACCTTGGGTCTTGGATTGCTGGGTTTTGGCAATTCCGAGGACATGTTAGGAACGTCATTGTAATGTGTGTGAGAGAAGGACGAGAACAGATGACAGGAAGGCAGTGTTCGGTCTGAAGGACTTCTACTACTAATCAAATTTATGCACCATGTCACGGCCATATTGCCTAATGTCTTGATGGGTATCCTGATACTGGCTGTAGCTGGAAAAGGCGTTTGCCAATCCTGTCAACCTCTGCTTCCTCTATCATCCTTCCTGGCACAACCAGGTTGAAGGGCAAAAGTATGGAGCAGTCCCATCCCTTCTCGAGGCGGAGGACCCTGGAGATGCAGATGGCAGTCTGGACTTCACCGGCAGTTTATTTGGCGCTGGTTTACTAGGCTGAGAGGAGGAAGCTTGGGAAATTCACTGCTCGGCAGAGTAGCAACCCTTCTTTCTCCCCTGTGAACGGTGTTCTCGATATCATCAACCCAAGAGGGAGTGTAGAAGTTTGTGATCTAAACATCTCTACCTGGCTCAAAAAGTGTGCCTCTACTGCATCTCTCCTCTTTAATACCAAGTTAGCCCACTGGGGTGCCACATGCACAAACACTTTCAATCCCAAAAGATCGAGGTTGGCATGTCACAAGACAAAATATATCTATAGAGTTAAATGGGTATTGTGTAAATTAGTTCAACCTAAATTATGTCACAAGCCAACAGGCCTGAAGAAAGAGTTGTACCATTAATGTGGACTGTAAACTGTTGTCATTCTTTTACTTCCCAGGTCAAAGCATGAGGGAGGTTGGACAAAAGCTGGGGGCTTTGAGGTGGGGCAACCTAGATCTGGGCGACCTAGATCGCAGCTATCATGTAGCAAAAGGATACCACCTATAGCCTAGCGGAAGCACCTGACCCCCATAGAGACAGGTGCCATAAAAACTCCCCCTTGGAAGTAGAATTAGGGGAGTCGGGCGCGGGAAACAGACGCGTGCCCCCTTCGTCTCTGGGCGACCATTACACTCCACTAGGTTGTGATTGCAGTAGACTTCTAAAGTGAGACAAGTATTATGTGTGTGCCCCTCACTTTTGCTTGACAGTAATGTTTAGTTAATAAGTCAGAATTGAGATTTGAGGTAAATTGCCATTCTTCTGATGGAAGCAGATTAACAGTAACTTGCTCTGCATCCGTTCTCCCCCTATGTATCTTTTATTTACAAGTTAATTACCATTATAATTGTTCCAGTAATTGTAAAGTCAGCGAGAAACTTGTATTTCTTCTGTTATGTAATCCCAAGATTAAAAGTTCTATTTCACTCACTTTGAAGAAGATCTAGGCTCATTTTTGTTGTGAAAATTCACTAAGATAATAAATCCTCTTACGATGTAAAAATCGTCTAATCCATTGCCTCTCATCATATTATTACTTAATTACCTATACAATGTGGCAGGCATATATTTCTTCTCTGCCTCAGGTTAATGCCAAGTATGCTACTGTTCTAGACTGGTGGTCAATCCAGCTACTAGTTAAATGCTAAAGTAGTACTATAGAAGTTTTATTCCAGCTGTGACCAAGTTGTGGAATGACCTTCCTAATCAGGTAGTTGAGTCGGTTGAACTTCCGAAGTTTAAACTTGCAGGGAATGTTTTCATCTTGAAGAGGCTGACATAAGTCTCTCTTTATAGTTTATGTATAAAAGCTGACAAATTTGGAAGTCATTTGTATTTTTCCTAATGATACAAACCTTTTACTTCCGAAACTGAGAGGAGCGTTTTCTCACGCAAATACACAAGAAACTCTTCTATTGCTGGGATAGTGGCATTGAGGAAAGAGATACCCATTCCATGACACCAACAACAGAAGATATTCCACTTTGCCAGGTAGACTGAAATTGAAGATATTCTCAGGTGTCCAGCCATCCTTTTCCTAACTTGTTGCAAAAATCCTCTCTGAGTGAGGAGGTGCTGGATAGTCTCCAAGCATGAAGTTGTCTAGAAGCTACGGCTTGTGGAATATGCTGGCATGCGGTTGTCTGAGTAGATCGTTTTGGGAGGGAGCTCTCTCACAAGCTCCGTTAGGAGTTGCAGAAGTTCCGGGAACCATTCTGCGTGATGCCATAGCGGAGCTATGAGAGTCATTGAGAGATTGACTGATGTTCCAGTCTTGTTGAGTGCCCTCTTCATCAAACAGAATGGGGAAAGGCATAAATGTTGATGTTGTTCCACCGTTGTTGGAATGTATCTTGCCAGAGAGCCTTGGGCTCAGGGACTGGGGAGCAGTACAATGGGAGCCTGAAGTTCAAGGCCGTTGTAAACAGATCCACCGTCAGGGAACCCCACAAAGTCAGGACTTTGTTGGCCACTAGATGATTCAAAGACCACTCACAGTCCACCATCTGAGTCACTCTGCTCAGGTTGTCCGCAACCACATTACTTTTGCTGGGAATGAAAGGAGCTAATAGGGTCACCGAGTTGAATTGTGCCCATCTCACTATTTTTACTGTCAGATGGGATAGGGGCTGCAAAAAAGTACCACCTTGCTTGTTGATGTAAGCTACTATTGTGTTGTCACTCATTACCAACCCTGAATGGTCCGCCAGGAACTGCTGGACCTGTTGAAGGGCCAGAAAGGCAGCCTTCATCTCTTAAGAGATTTAAGTGCTGGTACTGTAGTTTTCGAACTCTGACCACAAGCTGGAGGTCGAGTGGTGCAGCATGTGGGCCCCAACCCTTTTGATGTATCTGAGAAGAGCATCAAGTCCTGGGGGAGGGACAAGAAGGACGACACCCTTTAGTAGATTCTCGTCTGCCACCCACCACTCAAAGTTCGTCCGTTCTTCTGGTCCCATGAGATCGCAATGTCCGGGGAATCGAAGGCCTGATTCCAGTTGGACTTTAGCCATTATTGGAGAGATCGTATCCTCTCAGGCAGGCGTTGAGAACTAGACGTGCCATGGATGATAGGTGCCCGAGGAGACATAACCACCTTTGGGGTGGGAGTTCTTGTCTGAGGAAAGGTCTTGCAACCTTCCTCAGCTTCAATACCTTCTTGTGTGATGGGAAGGCTTTGTGAAGATTGGTGTCTATTATCATTCCTAAGTATACCAGTCGTTAAGAGGGAAGCAGAGATGACTTCTTGAGGTTAACCAATATTCCCAGATCTTGCCAAAGTCCCAGAAGTTTGTAACTGTGCTGAAGAAAGGGCGCCACCGAGTCTGCTAGACTCAGCCACTCTTCCAGAAAACATAGGAGACAGATGCCGATTCTGTGAGCCCAAAATGACACTAGGACGAACACTCTTGTGAAAACATGGTGCTGTGGAAAGACCGAAGCACATTACCTTGAACTGGTATTACTTGTTGTCTAGTGTGATTTTGAGATACTTCTTTGAAGACGGATGGATTGGGATCTGGAAGTATGCATCCTTTAGATTAGTGTTTCTTAAAGTGTGGTCCGCGGACCCCCAGGGGTCCGTGGAATATTCCAAGGGGTCCGCAGGATAATTCTTAATATCGATTTCAGTCAAATTTTCGGCCAAAGCGTCCTAAATTCCTACTTTTGTAGCAACAAATTCTGATGGCTTTTTACAGTGGCTAAGTCACATTGGGATGGAAGTAATTTAAGTAATGCCACCTTCCTCCCTTGGGGTGAAATCCTCAACAAAATTCCGAAAAAGACACACACAAAAAAACAACTTTATAGAAGGCAGTGGTGTTTATGATTTGGCAACATTGTACTAACTGATGCCCGGTGGTGCAGCCGCCCTCCACATATCAGTTGACGTTAAGGCTGCTGTGAGGAACACACGGCAGTTGCTTCTGCTCCTCTTTGTAGGTAAGAAAATCATCTGGATGCTTATGATAACATACTGATTATTTATATGCCATTTGTTAAACGTTATTACCTACCTTTTTGAGATTAGAATTTCCAATACTAGACATTGTGACCTCGCCAAGTTACTTGCAGGATAAACATCAGAAGACAGCCTAGCTTACTTTTTAGCATCAGGATAATGGATCTGTGGCTCAAGACAGGCTCACTTACAAAGAAAAAAACTGAATTCCAGAACAACAACCAAGACAGCACTGGCCTTAAAGAAGAAAAAAATGATGCTAACAGTGCAACTCAGCTCAACCTACTGGAGGCAGGCGCAGATGCCATGGACGAAGGGAACACCGCTGACACAAACCAAAGCAATACAGATGCCTTGGTTACCACTGTAGGGTACAAGCAAACACACCAAGAAACAGCCAAAAAGAAGCGTAAATACTGCAGTGATTACTTGAAACTTGGATTTTTTTAGCAAGGCAACAGTGAGGATCCTATCCCACAGTGTGTTTTGTGCTATGAAACATTAGCTAATGAGGCTATAAAACCCTCAAAGCTCAGAAGACATTTCAAGTCCAGACATAAGGAATATGTGGGAAAACCCATAGAATTTTTTCAAAGAAAATGTAATGAACTTGATATTCACAGAAAAAAGGAAGCTTCATCTTTTTTTATACCTGGAGAAAATGCAAAGACCACTGAATCTTCATACAAAGTGTCGTTATTAATTGCAAAAACAGGAAAGGCGCATTCCATAGGCGAGACTTTGGTCAAACCAGCAGCCGAGATAATGACAGAGATCATGCTTGGAGAAAAGGCTAGTAAAGAAATAAACAAGATACCTTTGTCCAACGACACTGTCAAGAAAAGGATAACGTCAATGGCTGAAAATGTGAAAGTTCAGCTGGTGTCACAATTACAGCAGTCTGTATTTTTCACTACAACTGGACGAGTCCACAGATATAGGGAACGAGGCCAATCTTTTGTGCTTTGTTAGGTACATTTACTGTGGGGAAGTACATGATGAATTTCTTTTCTGTCATCCTCTTCCTACAAACACAACAGGAGAGGCTATCTAATGTAGCTAACAATTTTATTGTCCAAAATGAACTCTCCTGATCGCGATGTGTTGGAATCAGCACAGATGGTGCAACTGCGATGACTGGTAAACTAAGGGGCCTAGTGAGTCGGGTACAAAGCATTGTACCACAGGTAAAGGCAACACATTGTTGCATTCACCGTGAACAACTTGCTGTGAAACATATGCCTACCTGTCTTAAAACAGTTCTGGAAGAGGCAGTAAAAATTGTCAATTTCATCAAAGGGAAAGCACTGAACACCCGCTTATTTACAGTTCTGTGAGAAGAGATGGGAAGCGAACACACAAAACTCCTTTACCATACAGAGGTTTGCTGGCTGACATGGGGAAAAGTTCTTTCCCGTCTCTTTGAACTTCGTGAGGAAGTGCAAATTTTCTTGTATGAACGTCATGACCTCTATAATCGAATGCATGACACCCAGTGGCTCACAAAACTGGCATACCTGTCTGATATTTTCAGTACACTAAACGGATTGAATCTGTCTTTGCAAGGAAAAGATACTACCATCTTTAAAGTGCAGGACAAAATACAGGCAACACGAATGAAGCTGGACTTGTGGTGCGGCCGCATTGACCGCAAAGATTTTGAGTCTTTTCCTTCATTAGCAGATTTCCTGCTTACTTCCAAGGAAGAGCTAGATGTTGACACAACACAAGCTTTCAAAGTCCATCTGCAAGGCCTTCACTCAGAGTTAGGAAAATATTTTGAAGAACCAGACCCAAGCTTTGAGTGGATTAGAAATCCATTTGTTACAGATAAAGTAGATATAGAAAAGGTCAGTGTCAACCTGTCATCAAAAGAGGCTGATAATCTTGTCGAGATTGCAACAAGTGGGACACTGAAGACCCTATTCAGGGAAAGAAGTTTGGCCAATTTTTGGGCTCAAGTCCAGCCAGAGTACCCTGGACTTGCAGAAATTGCTTTGAAACACTTGATGCCGTTCCCAACAACGTACAACTGTGAAATTGGATTTTCTACACTGGTTGACCTTAAAACGAAGAAGCGCAACCGAATCAATGTCGAACCCGACATGCGACTGAAACTCAGCAGACTGGAGCCAGATATTCCAACAGTAGTGAGGCAGCAAAAACAGTATCATTCATCGCATTAAGTATGGTTGTGAGATATGAGGAGGAAGCGTTGCTGTTAAGTTCATGAAAATTTTTATGCAAAATTATCAATGTTGTGGAAATTATGTTAAGCAAAATATAAACATTTATGTTGAAGATAAGCCATTAATAAATAATTCAGTTGTAATTTCAGTATATTATGACCTGCAAACACTTTCAAACTCAAGAGGAAAATTATAATAATAAAGGGTCCGCTACATGAGTAATTTTAATAAAAGGGGTCCGCTGGAAAAAAAAGTTTAAGATACACTGCTTTAGATCTAGGGTGCACAATAAGTCCTGTGGTCTTCTTACCCCTTGTCTGACTTATAATGAATGAATTATTTTTTTTTTTTGTGTGTGTGACTATGCAATCTAGAGGAGGGGCCTCTTTCTGATGTTAAAATGAGAATGTAGAGATAGGTAATATTGTTTTACAATCCCTTTGATCCTAACTGAAGTGACCTGTCAAATTACATTTG